>NC_045428.1:320172639-320506161 GCF_902635505.1 Sarcophilus harrisii
TCTACTGCAAAATGTACTAGATGCCAGAAAGGGATGCAAAATTTAATTTTACAGATAAGTGAAATGGAGCAGCTCAGTGACTTTCCAGTTGTTACATAGATAAGAAGTATCTGTGGTAGGATTCAAATTCAGTTCTCTGACAACAAGTTTATTCTATCTCACCAAATATTCTATCACATAAACCATAAAAAAGCTGACCAAAATAATTGAAGAAATATTAAATTTTCATGGTAGGTCAAGCTAATTAATAAAAATGACAGTACTACCAAAATTTATTTTCTTATCCCCATACAAAACTAAAAAGTATAGAGCTAAAAAAGATTAATAACAAAATTCAGCTAGAAGCACAAAAGATCAAGAACTCAAGGAAAACAATTTAAAAAGTAGGAATAAAAGGAGACCTTGCAATATCAAATTTTAAACTACATAAAATATCAAAACAGTTTGGTACTGGTTGATCAATAAAAGAGAGGAGGTACACAATATATAGAAACTTATGAACCTTAGCCTAGTTTTTAGTAAACCCAAAGGTCCCAGTAAGAATTCATTAGTCAACAAAACCTTCTAGAAAAATTTAAAAAACAGTATGCTAGAAATTGTTTAGATCAATACTTCATGCCATATACTAACATAAACTCTAACTGGCCTTAGGGATTAGGTATAAAAGGATATACCAAGCATAAGAAAGGTTATTTTGGCAGGAGTATGAATGATGGATTGGTGGTAGGAGAGAATAAAGCCCTGATGACCTGATGGGAATTATAATATTATAATTACCAACCAGGTAATTGGTAGATTTCTACCAATTTCTAAGGACCAGGAATAGAATCTTGGGGAAAACCTACATTAACTTATCAAGAAGAGGATACAGAAAGAAGTGGAGAAAGGAAGAGAGAGAAAGAGAACTACTACAGTGATATATCTGAAGCAAAGGGAAGAAAGAATCTACTAGTAAGGGGTAGTGGTAAATAGTGTGGTCTTGGTGAGATGAAGACTGAAAATAGGTCATTATATTAGTAATTAGGCAATCAGATTAGTTTTAGTAGAGCAGAGAGCAAAAGCTAGATTTTAAGGAATGAATATAAGGATGATATGAGGAAGCAGAAGCATCAACTCAAGAAAATGAATTTAAATTATTTAGCAGTGAAAGAGTGGAAAGAATGAGAACAGTAATTTGATGGTGTTGTCATCCTTAGTTAGATAACTCATAAACTTTTATATACAATTCTAATCCCTTTTCAACACTCCAGTTCCACACCAGCTGTCTACTAGACATCTATACTTAGAAGTCATTTAGGTATTTCAAACTAAATTTTCTAAAACTAAATCTTTGCCCTTCCATATAATCTTTATTTTAATAGCACCACCATTTTCTTAGGTTTCCAAGTCTATAGCCTAAAAGTTATCCAAGACTCTTCCTTCTTTACCTTCATCATCTAATCAATTGCTAAGTCATGTCAGTTTTACTTTCATAGAATTTCTCTAAGCCTCATCATCACTTAGACTATATAATATTCTAATTGGCTTTCTTTGTTTCAGTATTTTCCCTTTCTAGTTAGTATTCTACATACTTCCAAAATAATCTTTCCAATTTTTTTTATTTCTTATTTTATATTACTCTTTAATGTGATTTACATTCTAACCAAATTTACTATGAGAGATTGCCACAATTTGTTATTCCATTTTTCACTTCTACATTCACAGAAACTATTCCATTTATTTGAATTGCACTCCCTTTTCATTGCTCCCTTTCTGAATCTCTGCATTCTTCTAAAACTTAAGCTCAAGTACCACCTATACCATTAATCCTATCTTAATCCTTTTTCACTTCACCAGTTGTTCATATTGATTTTTTCCCTCATGTTATTTATCACTTTTTTGTGAGTGTTTGTGAGTGTGTTTATATTACCTTAGCAGAATGTAGTAAATTTATTTTTTATCCTTGTCTCGACTCAGTATATTAAAGCCTTGGTAGTGAATGAAATAGTTTACATTATACACAAGAGAGAAAAGAGGGTGAGGCAGAACCTTGAATAATTATCATTTCTCTCGAATAGTAGTCATTTTAGAGAGTTAGATAGAAAAAGAGGAGCCATCTAGTATTATAGAGGAGAAGTTAGAAAATTGGAGTACAGCCAGAATAGTATGACATCTAGGAAACCTAGGGAAGAGAGACTATCTAGGAAGAGATAGGGTGATGAGTTCAGATATTGCAAAGAGATGAGAGGCTAACCATTAAACATGGACATTTTATATAACAAATTACAAAATGATCATTGAATTTAGTGATTAGGAACATGATGCCAAGACACAAGGTATTTACATTTCAGAATTTGGCTCTAATCTCTACTTGGAGCCTTATTTCATTCTATTCCCCTACAGAAATTTTATGTTTCAGCTAAATTGAACCACTGGCCTTTTCTCAGAGGTAATATTCTATCTTTTAACTTAATCATTCACAGAGGCCATCCCCTCCCCTGGATGTGCTTCCTCTTTATCTCTGCTTCTCTGAATTCTTTTCTTACTTTAAGGCTCTGTTTAAGTGTCACCAGTTAATTCTCTTCCTCATCAGTTTTCCTTCTACTGTACTTAGTTGTGGATATGATCAGTCCTCCCAAAATAATGTAAACAAGTACCTTGAGGACAAGAACTATTCTTTTTTTTTTCCCTTTTGTAGTGTGGGCACTAAGCAAAGTGCCTTATACATGGATATTTACTGAATGTTTTAAGTTGAATTGCCTGAATGTACATTTAGCACCATATTAGAAATCAAATTAAGTTTGCTTAATAGGTGGATTTGGAAATTTTAAAGTTTTGTTACATATTTTTATTTGCCTTTCATAGACTATATATTAATAAAATGGGTAGTTTTTTTTAGACAGAAGAGACACCAGTTGCTGCTAAGATCTTTACTATTAGTGTTCCCTCTCTTGATTTCACACAAGTAATTCTCATCATATACAATCTTCTACAGTTTGCAAGAATGGAGAATGCTAATTTTGGGGGAAATCTATGCCTCCTTGAGCCTCCTGAAAATTTGTGAAAATAATATCTTAAGATATATCATAGCTATAGTTTCAGACATGATACATGCTTAATTTTCAATTACTGAGGAACATGGAATCTGAGGTTGTCATGTAACTGGTTTGCTAATTGGAAAGCAAAACTGTCAAGATTTCTTTTTTCCAGTGTAATGCTAAATAAATAGCTAGATTAACTGTTGTTGTTGTTGTTGTTGTTGTTTTCCATTTCAGTTGTTTTGGTAGACACAATCATTGTCTCTAAACTACCTCACTATTAGAATACTTATTGTTTACTCCACATTCTAATATGTTGTCTTATACACAGAAAGTTTATGAGTGAAACTTCAGGGGCAGTTTCAATAATTTTTATGTTAGATTCCAATATTGCTCATTAAAATCTGTGTTTGCCATTACTAATTTTTCTGTTAATTATTTTTTGTATATTTCATTTTACATTTATAGTGACAGCTATCCCAAAACTCGAATGCCAAGAGCACAGAGCTATCCAGATAATCATCAGGAATTTACAGGTTAGATTATAAAGATTCCAGATTTTTAAATTGATTTTATTTTATATACAAAGTGGTTATTTTTTTCAATGGGGAAACAGTTTATAAAGTACATTTTTTTTTATTTTTTTTTTTTATTTAATAGCCTTTTATTTACAGGTTATATGCATGGGTAACTTTACAGCATTAACAATTGCCAAACCTCGACCTCCTCCCCTAGATGGCAGGATGACCAGTAGATGTTAAATACATTAAAATATAAATTAGATACACAATAAGTATACATGACCAAAACATTATTTTGCTGTATAAAAGGAATCAGACTCTGAATATTGTACAATTAGCTTGTGAAGGAAATCAAAAATGCAGGTGGGCATAAATATAGGGATTGGGAATTCAATGTAATGGTTTTTAGTCATCTCCCAGAGTTCTTTCTCTGGGCATAGCTGGTTCAGTTCATTACTGCTCCATTGGAAATGATTTGGTTGATCTCGTTGCTGAGGATGGCCAAAGTACATTTTTTTAAAGTCATGCCTACTTACTAGATTTATTCTTCCAAACTTAATGGGAGAAAGGACTATTGACATAGGCAGAGAAATTAAGGTACTTGCTACCCTTATATATAGGGGAAGAGTCCCTGAGGTATATTTTGGACTAATCTAGATTCGATTTATTGTATATACATGTATATGTATCTAGAAAATGTCTAAGCTAAATTGATGCAATGTTGAAAATTTTTTTTTGGTAAGACAAAAATAATATACTGTATAGGTATGGGGTTTGCAGTTATATATTTTTTAAGATTACTGTGTTTTTCTTTTTCTCTCAGATTATGATAACCCTATCTTTGAGAAATTTGGAAAAGGAGGTACTTATCCTAGAAGATATCATGTATCATATCACCATTCAGACTATAATGATGGTAAGTTACTTTCATTTTTAATTCAGAATCTATAGTAAAAATTCATTTTTAATAGTTTTTTCTAAATAACTTGGTAGTTTCCTGTCATTAATCTCCTAGGCATTTGGTTTTCTAACATTCCCCAAAAGTATATGAAATTGGCTAATAACTTGAAATGAAATCTATAGTACAATATCTTCATAACAAAAGCCATTCTTGTCTCACTTTGGCCTTTGGCTTCTCTTGTCTGTCCACTTTTTTCATTTGTGTTTCCAGTTCTTCCTTTCCCTAATTTCCTTATTTTTGTTTTATAATGTTCTTTCAAAAATATGTAACCTTGAATTGATTACTTTGTAGAAAAGTATTATAATAATTATAATAAACCTAAAAGAATATAATTATCTGGCTGTTAATATTAATGTTTCCTGGCTTGGGCAAGAAAAAAACTTACATTATTTCCTGGAATACAAATTTTAAATAATTTAAAATTTAACACCATTAATAAATTATAATATAAATTTAAAAATTATTTTATAGGTCGCAAGACTTTTCCAAGGGCCAGACGGACTCAAGTGAACAGCTTCCGTTCTCCAGTCAGTTTCAGTCCTACTGATCGTTCATTAAGTACTAGTAGTGGAAGCAGCATCTTTACCCCCGAGTATGAAGATAGCCGAATGAGAAGGGGAAGTGATATAGAAAATCCCACTCTGACTGTAATGGACATAAGCCCACCCAGTCGCTGTAAGTAGTAGTAATTAGTGCATCATAAATGGATTTTATAGTGAAGGCTTAACCAATTTAGGAGTCTATTTCTAAGCTCCTGAGTTGTAAAGATAATGCTGCTAAATTTATCTTATACTGAGAAGTATCTTATACTGTTTGACTCTATTGTGAATGTGTTATAAGAAATTACTTAGCCTCCACTTCAAAGTGGTGGTAATGTTAATAGTTCAGATCATACAGTTTATTTAATTTCGTTTATATTTAAAGCTTGGTATGTCAAAACCCTGAGGTGAGTTTTTTCAAGTTACAAAGCTTAAAAAGAAGATAAGATTTAAGACCTTTAAAATGTGTCCTAAACTAGAAACTTAGCATCATAAACTCAGAATTAGAAGGATCCCCAGACTCCATAAAGTCCATATTCCTCATTTTACAGAGGAGGAAATTAAGACTGAGATTCAGTGACTTTCCCAGGGTCACACAGCAAGTAAGTATCTGAAACACAATTTTAAACTGACATCCTCCTTTTTCCAAGTTCACTACAGAGATGGACTATCAGTAGAAAAGATGAAATGTTTTGCTTCTTAACTTCCAGCTCAGGATTTTTTCATTTGAAAAAAAGTGTGGTTAACTATTATTTAGCAGTTTAAAAATTCAACTTTTTTTTTTTATCCTGTGGCCCAAAGCTTAATAAAAAACATTTGTTACAGAACATACTTTGCTAACTTATCTTGTAATCTTGTGGCATTTCTCAAAGACAATTCTTAAAATTTTCAGCTTTTTTTTTCTATTAATTTTCATACTTTAGACATGCCAGCAAATAACTAAAAGAGCAACATTTTCTCTAAGGAGAAAAAAAAAGTATATATCTGTTTTTTAACATGTATGTTAGATTTAGTTTCTGAAAGGTTTAACCAAGATATGCCCTTTAAAGCTTTTCTTTAATAAGCTGAACATATTAATTTAGTTTTAATGAAACCCTTACTCATTTGATTTCTGATTTATGTTATTAACTATCCCCTACTAAGTAAAACATCTATTTTTCAGCACCAAGAGCACCAACTAACTGGAGACTGGGTAAATTGCTTGGTCAGGGAGCCTTTGGCAGAGTATATTTATGTTATGATGTTGATACAGGAAGAGAGCTGGCTGTTAAACAAGTTCAGTTTGACCCTGATAGTCCAGAGACTAGCAAGGTAAGAACCATCATATAAACTGTGATTACATCAACACATTGAATTAAATTTAATAGGCAGTGATATTTTCTACTTTCTCTTAATACAAATCATTTCAGTTCTCCATTGAAAAGTTTTGATATAACTAAATAATATGCAATGATTATTCTGAAATTTTTATGATGTGAATTTTCCAAATCTGATTCAGTATATATTTTTAAATTTTTTAAAAATAATAGCTTTTTATTTTTGAAATACATACAAAGATAGTTTTTAACATTCACCCTTGACAAACCTTGTGTTCCAAAATTTTGTCCTTTCTCCCCACCCCTTTCCCCAGACAGCAAATAATTTAATATCATTTAAACATGTGCATTTCTTCTAAATACATTTCTATATTTGTCATGCTGCACAAGAAAAATCCGATTTAAAAAAAAAAAATGTCAAAATACTTTGTTGTGATCCATATTCAGTCTCTATAGTCCCCTTTTTGGATGCAGATGTGTCTCTTCATCATAAGACTATTGGAATTGGCCTGAATCATCTCATTGTTGAAAATAGCCAAGTCCATCAGAGTTCATCATCACATAATCTTGTTATTGCTATATACAATGTTCTCTTGGTTTAACTCACTTCAATTACCATCAGTTCATGTAAGTCTTTCAAGGCCTTTCTGAAATCAGTTTTGCTGTTCATTTCTTATAGGACAATAATATTCGATACCATAATACAAACATAATATAAAATACTATTAAAAATAATAATAACACACAATAACTTATTCAGCCACTCTCCAACTGATAAGCATCCACTCAGTTTCCAATTCCTTGCCACTGCAAAAAGGGCTGCCACAAACATTTTTGCACATGTGGATGATTATAGTTTTAACCACTAATTAAGGATAAAGTTTCTGTTATCAAAGCACAGTTTATGGGCGTTTTATACACACATACACACACACACACACACGTATGTTATTTCCCAATGAGTATTTTAAAGCAAACTCTGCATCTTTGTTATGTCATATCTTTGAGCTGTAATTGTTTTAAACATTTTATAAGCTTTACTATAAATTATTTTTCAGGAAGTAAATGCACTTGAGTGCGAAATTCAATTGTTGAAAAACCTGCTGCATGAGCGAATTGTTCAGTATTATGGCTGCTTACGGGATCCCCAGGAAAGAACCCTTTCCATATTTATGGAATATATGCCAGGGGTAAGTTAATGAATCTTTTAAAGAAAGTGTTTGTTATTCAAGATATGTCCTCAAAAAAAGCATACCAAAAGTTTAAGAACCAAAATAATCTCTCTGGTAATAAATGGGCAGTATAATGACAAAGAAGCCTGAAAAGAATATGCAGGCTTAAATGAAAAGTTAAATGAGTTACAGGAGAAAATAGTAAAGTTATACTAGTGGGGGACCTTAACTTTTCCCTCTCAGAACTAGATAATCTAAGAAAAAATAAACAAGAAAGAAGTTAAGGGGATGAATAGAATTTTAGGAAAGCTAAATAACCAGTTTGGGAGAAAATTGAATGGGAATAGATAGGAATACGTTTTTTTCTCAGTAGTATATGGCACCTACATAAAAATTGATCCTGAAAATGCAGAAAAGCAGAAATATTAAATATGTCCTTTTCAGATCATAATGCAATAAAAATTACATTCTATAAAGGAATATGGAAGCCTAATTTAAAATTAAATTCAAAGTACTGAGTGTACATAGGTAGATTTGAAAAAAGGAAATTTATAAAAAGATCTTGTGTCTCTCATAAATATAATAAAGGTCTTTATCACTGCCTTCCCAGTGAAACTGTACTTCTAGAGAGCTGTATTCATTTTCTCCACCATAACGCTGGTTGCTGGACTTCCCTGTATTCTTAGCTGTATCATATGTGCTGCATTACTCAGACTTACCCCACTATGAGCAAAAAACCCTTTAAAATAAAAAGAGAAATACCATCAACCTCAGAGATTCTGAAATATATACAGCTATAATATATATCTAAAAGCTCCAAATTCAGGTCTCAGTGACTATCACAGAGAAATTAATTAAAACCCTCTCTCTCTCTCTCTCTCTCACACACACACACACAGTTGAGACTAAATGATTTGCCCCATGTCACACACCTTAGGAAGTATTAAGTGTCTGAGACCGGATTTGAACTCGGGTCCTCCTGACTTCAGAGTTAGCACCATCTCCAATTTTTATATTAAAAAGTGCCTTAGTGTGTATTGCAGCCACCATTAACATCTCAATAAAGAGTACCACATACTGAAGGCTGTCAAAAACAAATTAGAAACCAAATAATCTAATTCTAAAAGAATGAGTGGGTAAAATAACAAATCATAAAAACAATCAATTTCATTAAAGAAAATGACTAACAATGAGATATATTACCAAAATTTTGGGGACGCAGCCAAAGCAGTATTTAGGGGAAATATGTCTTTAAATACTTGGATCAATAAAATGGGGGGGGGGGGAAGCAGATTGATTAATTGAGCATGGAACTTCAAAAAAAGAAAAAGAAATAGGAAAAATAATATATATTAAATCCCCAGTTAAACACCCAAATTGGAAATCCTGAAAATCAAAAAAAAAAAAAAATATTGAAAGAAAAGCATTAAACTAATAAATAAAAATAGGCTCTGGTTTTACAAAGAAACCAATAAAATGGAGACAGCTAGGTGGTGCAGTGGATAGAGTACCAGCTCTGAAGTCAGGAAGACCTGATTTCAAATGTGGCCTCAGACACTTAACACTTCAAGCTATGTGACCCTAGGCAAGTCACTTAACCCCAGTCTGTCAGATTGGCTAAAATGACACAATAAAATAGATAAATCATTTGTTAACTTGATTTAAAAGGAAAACCAGATTATCACTATCAAAAGAAAAGAGTTGAATTCACCACCAGTAAGGATGAAATTAAAGCTATTAGTTATTAGGAGCTATTTTGCCCTATTACATGCCGATAAATCAGATAATTTAATTGTCTAATTGTTAATATATCAATATAAAATGCCCAGGTTAACAACAAAGGAAATAGAATGTTTAAATAATCTCAATTTAGAGAAAGAAATTGAAGTAACCAGCATTCCCTAGGACCAGTTGGATTCATATATCTGGCATCAGTGTCTGAAGGGCTGCTGACATCTGGGCGATCCCTCTTGGCCATTGTCTGGTCTTTCTCTTCTTGGATCCCCAGGTCATAAATGTTTCTGGTTGGGATCCACTCCTCTTCTG
Source organism: Sarcophilus harrisii (assembly GCF_902635505.1). Classification (NCBI taxonomy): domain Eukaryota; kingdom Metazoa; phylum Chordata; class Mammalia; order Dasyuromorphia; family Dasyuridae; genus Sarcophilus; species Sarcophilus harrisii. The sequence continues at coordinate 320,182,212 of NC_045428.1, forward strand.
TTAGGTCTCCATCTGGAATGGCAAGAGCCATCCAGGACCCCAAACAATGACCCAACCTGGGCCCTTGCAGATGCCATCTAAGCCCTTCTACATCACTGTGGAGAGAGAGTTCTTGTCCTTGTCAGCCAGTCTGTTAGTTAGCCGCGCTTTCTGTATGTGCCAGAAGCGCATTGCTGGGGTAAAATTAAAATAATTTGAAAATTGTAGGCAGATACATGTATCTATTGCCACATCTCATGTAAATCCCAAAATTCCCTTCTCTTGTATGGATGGGAGCATATTGGGGGTATAAATAATCTGTCCGTTGATGGCTTGGCCAGGAGGATTATATGGGATGCCAGTGGAATGGGCAATGCCAAATTCAATGCAAAAGGATGTAAAGGCAGAAGATGTATAAGCTGGTCCATTACCTGTCTTAAGTGCATGTGAGATTCCTACAATGGAAAAATAATGATAATGATGACTGATCACATGCCGGAGTGCTTCTCCTAATTGAAGTGAAGTCATAAAGAATTGAGAATGTATATCCATGGTTACATGGATGCTCTGCCTTTTAACATAAGTGATGTCCATTTGCCATAGAGCAGCAAAACCATGGGTTTTTTTTTTCCTGGAGGGAGCATAGGAGCATGAAAAGAAAGGCAAGCTACACAACCTTTTACTATGCTTCTAGCTTCCTCTTTAGTTATCCCAATTTGCAAATGTAAAGCTCTAGCAGCCTGATGATAAAAGTTAGGATTTGAAAGTCCACTATGAAAATGGATATTACAATACTTACCTGAGTGCCTTCTCACTTGCTCTCAAAGTTCTTTAAAGAGCTGATATATATTAAAAACTACAAAGTTTATTTTGACTGTGGCAATTCTTTGTACCACATCTACTGAATAAGCCGGATCAAAAATTATATTTACTACCCATGTGCAAGGCTTGGAGCTGTGGCCAATAAATTTTTCCACTCTGGGATGTTTTCATAACACACATCAATTTGTGCATTGGTAAAAGAGGTGTATATTTTGCCAGGTCTTGTCCCAGACAATTGTACTACTTTCTTAATGACTTTTATTGAATTTCTAGCCACAAGCACTGGGTAAGGAATAAAATTTTGTTCTGGTTGTGCTGTTCACTTACTTCATCATACTGTCTCCTTGATGAAGGACTGCTGTGGGTGCCTCTTTTGTAACAAAAACTGTTGTTTCCGATACTTTTTGAGTTATTCTTTCAGCTATATTAGATCGAGCCAATTCAGTCTCTCTTAGAGCCTCTTGAGCTTCTTTTGTAAGCTGGCATGGTGAGTCTAAAGCACTGTCTCCTCTCAAAATGTCATACAATGGTGATAACATAACTTTTGGAGATGCTTTTCTTACAAGAGTAAGATCAGCAGCCACATGCATTTGACACATAGTAGGGCTATTCTTCATTCCCTGTGCCAAAACTATCCATTCAAATCTTTTATAAGGTTCAGCTGAATTAATGCTGGGCACTTAAAAGACAAATCCCTTCATATCCTCATCTAGAGGGATAGAATAGAAATAATTCTTAATCCAAAGAGAATTCCCTAGGCAATTGAGGAGATGGAAGCCCAAGATAAAGAACTTCCATTGTTTCCATCTTTCCATTTACCTTTCTCGAATCAATCAACATTATCCATTCTCCAAATTTCCTTTTTATAACAAATTCAGGGGAATTCCAAGGACTTAGAAAAGCTTGTAAATGTCCTTGGTTAAGTTGGTACTGTCCTATATCTAATGATGTCTGCATTTTTTCCCTTTGTAAGTCTTCCCCACTGATTGCTGGGGAACCTTTCAACTATAAAATAAATAAAAACATCTGTCTTTAAATTCCCATCTCAAAGAGGTAGCACTAATTTTGGCTACTATAGATCCTTTTATGCCAGACATATAGGTGTTTGCTGTAATCTTTAGCTAATTACTAAACCAGCTGGCACCTCTAATAGCTGTACAATCTACGGTTGTATCTACCAACCTTTTCAGTGCTAGGCCATTCATATGGATAATGAGCAAAGGACATTTAGCTGTAACAGATGCAGTCCATAATGTCCCTGAATTCTGTTGCCAGAAGTCAAAGTTTGAATAACTATCACCAAAATATATTTCAGGAGTGTGAGTCAATAAGCTTGATGTTACTTCTCCTCCTGGGTCACAGATCACCCATTGTCTATCTATATTAGTGATTGGGACAATAGCTACACATTTCTCAGTTTCTCAAATCAGTCTAAAAATAGACATTGTCTTATAAGCACTCTCAAAGAGTGAAGTGATCAGTGTGTGGAAGCAAAAGAACAAAAGTGAACAAAGACGAGTTTCAGCTCTCCAGAGGAATATCTTTATAGTCCTATGGGCATAAAACTACTCTCTCTAACTATAATCTCCTACCCCCACTGGCTTCCTTAGAGACTAAACTGAGCAGGTTGGAGAGCTGCATTTTCAAAGACTCTCTGAGCACTGTAACAGTTGCTGCCATTAAGGCACCACAAGTCTCTTTTGCTTCAGGCTATGAAGCCTAGTCGTCCCCCTCTCCCCCTCCCCCCCCCATCGTAATGATGACATAGGGGGTTGGAACTGGTTTAGTGGGCGGTGCTGATATCATCACCTCCCATTCCTTCTCTCCCAGCCCAAGAAGGCCAAGTTGAGGGGGGAAAGTCAGGAAGGAAATGGGAAATTCTGGGGTGGTAGGCAGAGTTGAAGCTGAAACTGAATTTTGCATATGAAAAGAACCAAACCTCTTCCCATTAGAGTAGTTAGTTCTTTTCTCAGTAAAATGACTCCACCCAATAGATCCCTTTAAGCAGTAGCAGATGAGATAAATTAATAAAATGCCAAAGAGTATTTCTCTGGTTAACTTCTACATGGTATGTTCACCAACTTTCTGCTTGTTTTTTTCCCTTATATTTCCTGGTTTGACTGTTCAAGTTAAAATCTTACCTAGTTTTAAAACTTGGGGGATTCTTTAACTTACAGTATTCACTTGGTATTTCCATTATTAACTGCTGTTATAGTAACTTCTTTTTCCTTCTCAGTTTCAGTCAGTAGGCTGAACTCTTGTTCTTTCTGTTCTAATTGCTATAACTTAACTTTGTGTCCTTTCTCTAACTCGGCTTGTAATTCTTTTATCTCTTTTTTTATTGTCTGTAATGTGATTTTTTTTGTTTTTTTCTCTAACTCAGCCTTTAACTCTTGTATTTTTTGCTATATATTCTCAGTCATCTCTATTATCTCTAGATTTTTTTCCTTGCTGAGAAGTATTTAATGGGTGTGGGAGTAAATGCCTCCTAAATTCATATTGCTTTTCTGCCTTCCCTCCTGGGTGGGGAACTATTGCACCTTCCTGATTAACAGGGTCTGGCAATTTACAGTGCATCCATGTTGACATCACTTGTGAATGCCCATGATGGCATTCACTACTCTTGTGAATACCCTTGTTGATGCCTACTCAGCATTCATTATTGCTAATCTCTCCCAATTCCCAGGCCCTCGGAGAATTCTCCGGTCACTGTCTTTTGCAGTGGTTAAACTGATTTTCCAAGCTTAGCTCTGTCTGAGGTCTTCAGAGATCTCTGACCACCATTTCATATAACGATGGTTTAAATGTATGATAGAGCACTGAAGAACAGCCATGTGCAAGCTCAAGATCTTTTATTCCATGTGTTCACATCCTGCCCCCTAGCTGACTTCCTGCTGATTCCTAGTGAACTGATCAAAGAGACCTACTTCCTTGTCCCCACAGCTTAAATGGGATCTATGAGGTCATGCACAGCCAACCAGAGAAGGAGACGCCTCCCATTAATGATGCCGATCTCAATGCAGCCAGAGTTCACTTTTATTCACAGAAATCACATCTGGGAATCTCAGGCTACAATGCCTCTGTTTACTTCCTGATTGTGCAGTGCCTGACTTCTCCCCCGACCCTTATACATATTCATGATGATACAGCATGTTTTTGGCTATTGATGTTTGCCTAAAGTTTAATTATTATCCATTTTTATTGCAGTAGTCCACTGGGAGAACTGAAAATAAAATTACTAAATTAATTAATCTATGATTCATCCAGTTTGATCTTTTGCTCTGAATTCATATTGTGATCCTATGTCTTTAACAATAGCAAGATACCAAAAGATCTAATCCTTTTCCTGTAAAAGAAGCTATTAAGTTACAGTACATTCAACACAGTCTTGAAAAGCATTAGTATTACAGTGGTGTAAACTATAAAAAAAAAAAATCAAAGTCTAAAAACAAAATTTTTGTCATCTGCCTTGTTTTTAAATTTTTGAGTTCTTGATCCAGCTATTCTGGAGAATAATTTGGAACTATGTCCAAAGAGAATTCAATTGTGCATATCCTTTGATCCAATAATACCACTCCTTGGTCTGTATCCCCACAAGATCACCAAAAGAGAAAAAGGACTTACATATATAAAATATTTATATCTGTTCTTTTTGTGATGGCAAGGAATTGGGAATTGAGATGATGCTCATCAGTTGTTGAAAATCTGACCAAGCACAATAATATTGTGTTATTAAAAAATGACAAACAGATAGATTTCAGAAAAACTCAGAAAGGCTTACTTGAATTGTTGCAAAGTGAAGTGAGCAGAACCAGGATAACATTGGATAACAGGATAAAATATCAGCAATATGATCAACTGTGTACAGCTTAGTCTTTCTCAGCAATACGATCATCAAGACAGTTTCAAAGAATTCATGTTGAAAAATGCTATTCACATCCAGAGAAGCAATTGGAGGAGTCTGAAGGCATATCCTAGCCACTCTTTTCATTTTCTTTGGGTTTTTTGTTTGTTTTGGTTTTTGCAGTTCTTTTCTTTTTACCTTTTTCTTCTTTTACAATATGACTAATATGGAAATATGTTCTATATGATATTATAAAGTTAGTGATTATATTTAAATAAAATTTTGAGTTCCAAATTTCCTTCCTAAGAAGGCAAAGCATTTTGATTCAGATTATACATTTATATATAGTCACACTAAACATATTTCTATATTAGCCACATTGCAAAAGAACACACAGACAAAAAATAAAACCAAAAATCAAAACAAAAAGAAAAAATCTAAAGAAAGTTTTTTTTTTTAATATGCTTTGATCTGTGAGGCCAGCAATATTACAATTATTATCATGCCCATTTTATAGATGTGGAAACAGGTATAGATAAAGTGGAATTGCCCATGGGATGGTGGAGGCGGAAGGTAAAAATCACAAGCAGAATGCAATTCAAGGAGAAGAGAGAAATTGCAGTGGAAGTGATAAGAAAGAAAAAGAATTGTGAGGAAAAAGGATATGGTAGAGGGGAATATACAGATAAAAATATTTTTCTACTATTTATGCCCAACTATTAGTTTGTGACAATTCTAATCAGGAAATGTAATAATGGATTTATTACCTGAGCTGAGATTCCTAGTTATGGATGAGAACATTTTAAAAAGATTAATCTTAAAATATTTTTATTTCTGATTTCAAAACAGTACTATGTTTTTTTTCTTGTTCTTTTTAAAAAATGTTTATTCATTTTGAACTTAAATACAAAAGGAAAATCTCCATTTACACAGCACAACATAGAAAAGGATTCAATATAAACATGAATTTCCCTTTCACGCTGCTTACTTAAAAAAAAAAAAAGACCATGTAATAAATACTGCACATCATTTTCAAAGTTATCCAGCTTTTTTGTACTTCCAAGTTTTCTTTTGTTCTCAGCTCTGTATTTTTTCCCTCCCTGTCTCCCCACATCATCCTAGAGAAGGCTACCATAAGACGCGCGCGCGCGTGTGTGTGTGTGTGTGTGTATGTGTTTATGTAAATCCATACTATACAGAACATTTATTTACCAGTTCTTTTTTTGAGATGGGGATAATTTCTTTATAGTTTTTTCGAGTATTTGTAATACTCAAAATGACTTAGTTATTTAAAATTGTTCTTAGAACAGGAATATTGTTCTATGTTCTCTTTTCTGCTCATTTCATTTTTCATTATTTCATGCAAGTCTTTTCATCGTGCTTTTGTTTCTTTTCAGATTGTATAAATCTTTCGCCTTTTTAATCAATGAGTTCATCATTTCTTATAGTATTATTTTTATAGCATAGTAACATTTCATCACAGTCATATACCACAACTTGTTCAGTCATTCCTCAGTTGATGAGCATCCCTCTATTTCCAGTTCTTTGCCACCACAAAGAAGTGCTGCTATCAATATTTTTCATTTTTCCGTGATCAGCCTGAGAAACAGACCTAACAGTGGTATTGTTAGGTCAAATGGTATAGAGTTTAAAACTCTCTAGGCATAATTTCAGATTGCTTTCCAAAATAGTTGGATCAGTTCACAGTTCCACCTGAATCAGTGTACCAGTTTTTCTGCATTCCCTCCAAAATTTGTCATTTCTATTTTTTAGTCAATCTAAGACAGTATCTCAAATCTATAAGATGATATCTCAAAGTTATTTAAATGTGCATTTCTCTAATCAATAATGATTTGGAGTATTTTTTTCATGTATTTATAATCATTTTTTATTTTTTTTATTTCTTCATCAGAAAACTTACAGTTCATGCATTTTGACCATTTATCAATTGGGGAATGACTCATATTCTTATAAAATCAGCAAAGTTCTTCTAATATATTTGCAATATGAGACTTTTATTTGAGAAACTATAAAATTTTTCTCCCAATTTTCTGTTTTCCTTCTAATTTTGACTACATTGATTTTATTTTTTAATTTAATGTAATGGAAATTACCCATTTTATCCACCTCACAGTGCTCTCCGTTTCTTGTTTATTTATATTGTTCTCCTAACCATAAGTCTAGTAGGTAATATTTTCCATCTTCTCCTAATTTTCTTATGATAGCTTCCTTTCTATTTGGGTCATGTATCCATTTTGACCTTATCTTGATAAATAGTTTAAAATAATGATCTGTTCCCAATTTCTTAAAGACTGTTTTTTAGCTTTCACAGCAGTATAGAATTCTTGCCTTCATAGCTTAAATATTTACAATTGTCAAACACAAGGTTACTATAATCATTTGCTATTGTATGTTGTATGTCTACTCTGTTTCACTGATCTACCTTTCTATTTCTTAGCTAGTACCAGATAGTTTTTATAATTACAGTCTTTTAGTATATTTTAAGATCTGTAATTGATAAACCTCCTTCCTTTTTTTTTTCATTATTTCCTTTGATATTTTTATTCTTTTGTTCTTAATGATTGTTATTTTTTTCTAGCTCAGTAGAATAATTTTTGTTAATTATATTGGAATAGCATTGAATAAATAGATACATATAGGTAAAATTGTCATTTTCATTAGATTGGTTCTGCCTGCCATGAACAATTAACATTTCGACTATTTATATAAAAAGTATTTTATAATGTGTTTGTGTAATTCCTGAGTTTGTTTTAATATATAAGCTCTCAGATATTTTATTCTGTCTACAGTTATTTTAATTGGGCTATTACAATCTCTTCTTGAAGAGGTTTTGGTTTTTGGTTTGTTTTTTGTTTGTTTGTTTTGGTAATTTGTAGAAATGCTTTTTTTTTTTTAATCTCTCTACTTTGTTCAGGACTTTACTTCTCAATATGTCATATTCTTCTTCTTTTTTTTTTTTTTTTTTTTTTTTTTTTTTTTTTTTTTTTTTTTTTTTTTTTTTTTGATAGCCTTTTATTTACAGGATATATGCATGGGTAACTTTACAGCATTAACAATTGCTAAACCTCTTGTTCCAATTTTTCACCTCTTACCCCCCCACCCCCTCCCCCAGATGGCAGGATGACCAGTAGATGTTAAGTACATTAAAATATAAATTAGATACACAATAAGTATACATGACCAAAACGTTATTTTGCAGAATCAGACTCTGAAATATTGTACAATTAGCTTGTGAAGGAAATCAAAAATGCATGTGGGCATAAATATAGGGATTGGGAATTCAATGTAATGGTTTTTAGTCATCTCCCAGAGTTCTGGGCATGGCTGGTTCAGTTCATTACTGCTCCATTGGAAATGATTTGGTTGATCTCGTTGCTGAGGATGGCCAGGTCCATCAGAACTGGTCATCATATAGTATTGTTGTTGAAGTATATAATGATCTCCTGGTCCTGCTCATTTCAATGTGTCATATTCTTTTTCTTTTTTCTCTCTCTCTCAACATAGGGTTCAATTAAGGACCAGTTAAAAGCATATGGAGCTCTTACTGAGAATGTGACCAGGAAATATACCCGGCAGATTCTGGAGGGAGTTCACTACTTGCACAGTAATATGATTGTACATAGAGATATTAAAGGTTATTATTAAAGCATTTTCATTTCTAAACATTTACACCCTATATTTAAATATATTTAATAAAAAGGGGGGAGGGAAGGAGTTAGAAATTAAAAACAACTTTACTAATGAATTTCAGAAGCAGAATTAAAATCCCCAAAATAAGTCAGTTATAATTGAAAAAAGTTATTGGTTCAAAATATTGACTTCCCCATAAAAAAGGTAATATTACTGATGCTGTATTTCAGGAAAAAATGGCTTTCTGATTTATTTGCCACTGCTTTTTAGGGTGCTTTCCTCATATCAACACAGGTAAATAAATAATACAAACATACTTAAATTTCAGACAAGACAGTTGAGACTTCAGCAAAATAATTTTTCCAAAGATACAAATATGAAGTGTCAGAGACATAATTATAACTTGTTAGGTCGTCTAATTCTAAGTTCCACTGCCTTTTAATATGATTGGAACATAATTAGAAAACCAGTAGTTAAATAAATCAAGAACCATTTATTAAGTATTTACTGTGTGTCAGGCACTCAGCTAAATGCTGGAGATATAGGGAAAATGCAAAATGAGCCCTGCCCTCAAGGAGCTTTTTCTAATGCAAGAGACAACATGTACATAAATAGGTATATACAGAAAAGTGGTAAGTTATTTTAGAGGGAAATGCAATAGAAGCTGGGGAGAAAGGGAAAGGCCTTTTATAGAAAATTTTATTTAAGCTGAATCTTAAAGAAGAGACAACATGCAAACAGCTATGTACAAATAAACTATACAGGATTAATAGGAAATAATCAACAGAAGCAAAGTAATAGAATTAAGAGATTGAAAAAAGGTTTCCTATAAAACGTGAGATTTTAGCTGATATTTGAAGTAAGCTAGAGAAGCCAGGAGACAGAGATGAGAAAAGAGGGTTTGGCCAATGAAAATGCCTGGAGTCAAAAGATGAAATGTCACTCAGGGAAAACCACTGTCACTGGAAGGAAGAATACATGGTAGGATAAAGGGAGAGGGAACTTTAAAGTGGGAGAGAGAGCTGAGATTCAAGAACTTTAAACACTAAATAAAGGATTTTATATTTAATGATAGATACAGTAGCCACTGGAGTTTATTAAGTAAGTGGTTGACATACCCAAACTTTAGGAAAATCACTTCAGTGTCCTTTAACAACTAAATGATGGATGGACTATAGTGGGGAAAGACTTGTAGTAAGCAGAGCAAACAGCAAATCTCAATAGTCTATATGTGAAGAGATAAACCTGCACCAGGATAATGGCAGTTTTAAAAGATAACAATTGAAAACAAATTGAATATGTAAGAGTGAAAAGTCCAGAATGATAACAACATTGTGAGCTTAAGGGATTGATAGGATACTTATACCCTAGACAGACATAGGAGAAGTTTGAAAGGGGAGATTTGGGTCAGGGAAAATTTTAAGTTCAGGTTTGGACATGTTCAGTTTAAGCTATTTATAGGACATCCAGTTCAAAATGTCTAATAGCCATTTGGAAACAGCAGAGAGGTTAAGGTTGGATAATTGGATTTGAGAAATCTCAGCAGAGAGATAATTGAACACTCTGATGAGAACACCAGGTGAAATAATATAAAGAGAGAAGAGAGAGGATCCAAAGCAGAACTTTGTGGGATATCCATTTTGTTAGTAAGTATGACCTAGATGAAAATCCAGTAAAGAAGACTGGAAAGGAGTGATCAGGTAGATAGGAGGAGAAACAGGAGAAAATACGCTTACCTCTTCAGAAGTCTCTGCCCTTGGAATCTTTCCTTTCCTTTGATTAGAGTAAAAAGTAAGATGGAAATTGGAGAGCTCTGCCCAAATCCTCCACTATTTGAGGGAGGGTACCAAGGGCATTTTTCCCAATTATTTCCTATTCAACTACTTTGTTAGACTTCATCTTCTCTAGAAACTTATCAGTTTGCAAGATGAAATCATTCTAAACAAAGCTCTGGGAGGATTTCCTTCTTGGACTACAAGATTTCATCATGTTTTAGGTGCTATTAACCTCCTTTCCTTTTTCAGCCTTTTGCGTGTTGTCTTCCTCTTAGATGGTGAATTTCTAGTTTTTAGAGGAAGAAATCAAAATTATAGCTATATGAAAAAAATACTTTAAAATCAGCATAAATTAGAGAATTACAAATCAAAACGGGATACTACCTCACATCTATCAGATTGGCAAAGTTAACATAAAAAAGAAATGACATGCAGAAAGAGCTGTGAGAAAACAGGGCACTCATGTACTATTATTGATGTATCCATGAACTAGTCCAACCATTTTGAAACTGTGCCCCAAAAACTTTTAAATTGTGTATTTCCTTTGGCTCAGTAGTACTGCTATTTAAGGTCTATACCCTAAAAAGACCAAAGAAAGAAAAATAAAACAAATGTTCGAAAATATTTCTGCTTTTTTTGTGGTAGCAGAGAATTAGAAACTGAAAGGTTGAACATCATTTGGGATTACTAAACAAGTTATGATACATGAATATGATGGAATAATCTTAAGAAATGATGAAGGGAATGGTTTCAGAAAAACCCTGTAAGACAGTATGAACTGATGATGTCAAGTAAAATGAGCTGAACCAGGAGAACACAGTTACAGCAATGCTGTAAAGCTAGTCAATTGAAATCAACACAATGACCCACCCCATGTCCAAAGAAATCATGTTGAAATATTCTGTCTATTTCCCAACACAGAAGTGATAGACTCAGAGGACAAATCAAAATAACATTTTTTCATTTTAGAGGGTACGTGGTGGGGCTATGACTAATAGGAAGAATTTCCTTTGCCTCACTATACTTATTTGTAATAGGCTTTATTTTTCTTAATTTCTCAATGAGTGGGAAAAGAGGAAGAAAATAATTTAGAAATGATAAAAAGTTTTAAGAATAAACTTAAATAAAAGAAATTGAGAAGAAAAAGTAGAGGCATTTTAGGAGAGGAAGTAGGGGTATCTATTATACATGATTTTTTCAAAGAGGTTAAACAAAAGGGCATAATAAGAAATGGATGATAGCCAGAGTAGATGGATGTCGTGAGGGTTTTTTGAGGATAGGGAGATATGAACATGTTTGTAGGCAATAGGAAAGCAGCCTGTAGAGAGGGAGAGATGGGAGATAAGTTAGAGAGTGGGGATAATAAAAAAAAGTCCAATATAATAGAAATGAGATGGGAGTAGGATGACTTGTGTATATATAAGGAGTTTGCTTTGGCAAGAAGGGCTGCCTCATCATTTGAGATAGGACAAAGAAGGAAATTGTGGCAAAAGTCATCCAGGTGACATGAAATAAGGAAAAGAGGGAGCTCTGAGTGAGCTGACCTTAATTTTTTGAGCAAAATATGAGGCAAAGTTTTGAGTGGAGAGAAATAGAAAAGGGACCTGTGGCAAAGTTTAAGGAGGAATGAAGAGATTTAGAAGAGCTATGGTGGTAAGTGAGATAGAGAAGTATAAAAGGACTGAGTAACAGCAATGAGCATAGTTGAGGTAATGTAACATAAATTTGTAATGAATTTATTTGGTATAGGAAATATCCTGTAGTCCATCAGAGCAAAGGGGGCAGGTGGTAAGAGTGATCTTACAGGTAAGGTTTGGCAGTTCAGTAATATTAAAAAAAAAAAAAAATGGGTGGGTGGGTGAGAAGACAGGAAAATCAAGTGAAGACAATGGCTAGAACAGGAGTGATAGCCTAGGAGAAAACTGAGAGATCAAGGAATAGAAGGTTTTGATGTGGCCAAAGTATTCCTTAACCTTAAAGTTCATTAAGATAAGTAATACGTAATATGTATATATTTCTATCAAAGATAGAAAAGGGGCAGCTTGTGAAGTGCTAGAAATGCTTAAGTAAGCAATGGAACATAGTCACTTTAAAAATCATTTGATCACTGAATGAAAGATGGGAGTGGAGAGAAACTTGAAACAAAGAGATGAGTTAGAACTATTAGAATACTTCAAGGGGGAGATGATGGGGTCCTATTCTGTGGAATTGAGTATATGAGTGGAAAAAGGGGGACACATGAAAAATGTTGTAGAGTTGGAAATAATTATATGAAAAATGTCATAGAAGTTAGAAATAATTGTTATTATATCCAAAACTCTTCATTATCTTCCCGAAAAACTAAGCCCTTTTCTGAATTTTCCTATTTTTGTCCAGGGCAAATGCAACTTTCTTGTTACCTTTGGTCAATTGACATTTATTTCTACCTATATGACATTTTTTACATATGATCCCTTCTTCACTCCATAACCATCCCCCTCTCCCCATGTTAGTCTGTGACTCGTATTTTTCACCTTGCGATTAGAGCATTTTTAATAAACATAAGCAACCAATTTTTGTTTTATCTCAGTAGTCACCTAAAATGGTAAGCCCCTAAAAAAAATCAGTTCTTAGACACATTTCTAAACTAATTTTTTTAAGTTTCTTATTTTTCTTTGAGTTTTATGTCTCCAACATGTGGGTAAAATGCAAAGATATAACTTCTAAATTTATCTCATACTTGGAACTATGTAGCATCATCTTTAATAAAAAAAATTCATAAAGTACCCATTGTGTGCAGGGTGAACTATGCTAAGCATTGGAAATGTAAAAAGGTATCTTATTTTCCCTGCTCTTGAGGAGCTTACTGATTCTGATTTGGAAGCTGGAACGTGGACATACATCAAAAGATAAATAACAAGGAAGTTTAAACTAAAGGACAAAAAAGTGACACACAGTAATTGCTATTGGAGTTAAAGAAAGAAAGAATAGGGTGAGTTAAGTTGTTCATTGAAGGTTAGTCTCTCAGAAGAGGGAAGATTATAGGACTTGAACTGGGCTTTGAGTACAACTAAGTTAATGGAACAGAAACCTTGAAGGATTGAAAATAAGGTGAACAAATTCCAATAAACTCATGCCTGATATAGAAAGGAGTTTTGTAAAAAGAAGTGGACAAGATTAGAGGGATGGATAGGGTGGCAAAATGTTAAATGCCTCAGTTCATCATGTTTGTTCATTGTAGCTAACATTTACATAGTTTTAAGGTTTACTTGGTTCTGGGAACCCTCGAACTTTCTTGTGCAGTCTCTTGGTTTTTCTTTTGGAGTTTATGTTTGCTTTTTGCTCTGAACCTGTGTTTTCATTAGAATAGGTAACTATTGGGGCAGCTAGGTGGAGAGCCTTCTTTTTTATTTATTTATTTGTTTGTTTTTGCTGAGGTAATTGGGATTAAGTGACTTGCCCAGGATCACAGTTAGGACATATTAAGTGTCTGAGGTCAGATTTTAACTCAGGTTCTCCTGACTTCAGGGCTGGTACTCTAACCACTGTGCCACCTAGCTGCCCTCTAAGTTCAAATCAAATGTATGACCATGGGCAAGTAACCACTTCACTAGACTTCACTTCCTTTATTCATAAAATGTAGTTTATTTTGTGTTATTCTATTGTGTTGTAAAATATTAGGATCACAACCTGAATTTCCATGATATGGGAAGAGATTTCAGATTATAATTTCAAGTCTTCTTGCCCTTCCTATCAGATAGTGGTTATGCCAATTCAATAATGTAGAATTTCTGTTATTTCTCTTTTTCTCATCTTACCCCTCTACATATATTGACCTGCTACCTTGGAAAACTAATCTTCCTGACAGCAGAAACTGTCATGCTAGAAAACAAATTTTATCGTAAAACTAGTCAGTTTGTTAAGCTATGGGGAATCTAAGATCAATTTAAAAGGCAGTGATCAAGAGCAGAATCCCTACAAAAATTAAGCTACTGCTTTTTGCAAAAAGAACGCTAACTACTCTTACTAATTTATATGATATCAGGTATACTTTACTTTGGGTCTAATCTGTAGAATTAATTCATTGGATTGGATGATCTCTAAAATTAGATCAACTTTTTTAGTACGAATATCCTTATGATTCTAGGAATTTGTTGGTGGATTTTTTTTTTAAACAAGAGAATTGAAATATGACTTTATCCCATTAAAAGGACTTGCAAACACAATAATAAAATAAACAATAGCACTAAAAAACACTTGAATTTGTATTGTAACTTAATGTATTATAGTGAACAGACTTAGGCCAATCTTAATTTTCATTACACATACCGCAATACCTTATTCATTGGGCTAAATTTATCAGAGCAGGTGGATAATTTCTGTTTCTATTCAAGAGGGAAGATGAATTGGGCTGGTGAGTCACCAGGAGTCAGGTACAACCAAGCTTCTTAAGGAGAAGGACATACTAGCCTATGTCAAAAACAGAGCAGAGCAAAGCTCCCATACTGACCGATAGTGGATCACATCCAGGAGTAGTACACTAGTCTTCTGGGCAAGACAGAGAGACCTGATCTTAATAAACACAGCAGCAGCAGCAGAAAAATAAGGAAATATAACTTCTTCCTTTCTAAAGAAAGGAAAAGACCACCAGTGTGGAATTAGGTATATTCTAAAAGATGCAGTTTTCTTTATCAGTTAACTTTGATTAAATGTTATTGTAGAAGTTGTGAGTCATAAGAAAATAAGAAATAGATAACAGCAAATAAGGAGTCTGTAATTAAGGGGAAATGATTAAAATGAAAAAAAAAAAAGATACAACAATAAAACTTTAGAAAATAAAAGGACTCATTGATACTGTTCCTTGTAAGTTTACTAGATTAGATGCCTGCATATAAAAAATAATCAGTTGAAAGGATTTGTTTTTTATTTTACAGGAGCAAATATTCTTCGAGATTCAGCAGGAAATGTGAAACTAGGAGATTTTGGTGCCAGTAAACGACTTCAGACAATCTGTCTGTCTGGTACAGGAATGAAGTCTGTCACAGGCACGCCATACTGGATGAGTCCTGAAGTTATCAGTGGGGAAGGTTATGGCCGAAAAGCAGATATCTGGTAGGTTTTTTTATAAGCTAGATTTTTAATGAGTTGTTACTTATTTTTCCATCTGTCTACCAACAAAACAAAGTTAGTAAAACTCAGTTTAAATTCCTTTGTCCCTGGGATGGCTAGGTACAGTGAATAGAACAGTGGCTTTAGAGTCAGGAGGATCTGAATTCAAATCGAGCCTTAGATTTTGTATGACCCTAAACAAGTCGTTTAATCCTAATTACCTCCCTCCTTCCCCAAAAAATCTGCAATAGGATATTCTTATATACTGTAACTTTTAGAAATATTTTTTTTTAAATTCTACCTCTGCCAAATGATCCTGTGTCTAAAAAATGTATTAAAAGAATGAAGGTTTTTGCTTTAGAAGTATGTTGAATCTACTCATGCATAATTTTTCCCTCCATCTTTCCCTATTTTCACATATTATGGAGATATTTAAGTATCTTGTTATAAGATTCTTAGAAGATAAAGGGAGAAAAGTGACTAATTTGACCATACTTGAAAAAATCTCTTGCCTACAATTTGTGAATAAAAATTGTCCTTGACATTGAAAAATTAACCTATGTTTATGCTAATAAAGAAAATTAGCTGTCTGGTTGAAATGGCTTTATTTTTAATTAATTTTTTTTCAATTAAGCATTTATTTTCTCCCCCTTCTATGTCTCCTGTTCTTATAGAAGGAAAAAAAAAAAAACAAGAAAAGCAAACCCTTATAACAAATGTGCCACAACCACACAAAAATTTCCTCATTAGCTGTGGCCAAATGCTTCACACTTTGAGTTGTAGAAATTATTTATTGACTTAAATGAGTGTGGCATTTCTAACACTTCTAAATTTCTTAAAACTCCATTTCTAATTGTCCTCCCATTTTTGATCATAAGATCAGAGATCTAGAGCTAGAAGGGGCCTGAGAGGCCGTGTGGTTAAATTCCCACATTTGAGATGGAGAAAGAAGGCCAAGCTAAGTGGCTGGTACTGACCTCATGGAGGGCTCCTGGTGGGGTGTCCTAGGGAATATAGCAGCATTATAGGGAGACATTAAGTGACAAGACATGAGGATTATATCATACCAATCATTCTAAGAAATAGACTAGTTTCCCTGAAGCTTAGCTTTTAAGGAATCTTTCCCTTTTTTCTGCTAACAAATTCCACGACCACTATTAAGTGTTATGATACAACATAAAATTAACTTCATCTAATTCGTATCTAGAAAAGATTATAGTAGACTTTTGTTTTCTAAAAGGTTTAGAGGCAGAGGGGGGTTTTGTTCTTAGCTAGCATTAAGTATCTCCGATATTCCAGACACTGTGCTAAATACTGGGGATACAAAGAAAAGGAAAACAGGCTGTACTCTCAAGCTTACAATCTAATGGGAGAGACAAATAACAATGGTTCAAACAAGATATAGAGAGAGATATGATAAATTGGGTATACTGTCAGGGGGAGTCATTAAAATTAGAAGCTTCTTGTAGAATGTACAATTTCTGCTAAGATGTGAAGGAAATCAGAGAAACTTGGAGGCAGAGATGAGCAACGAGAGCATACCTGGCATGGAAGACAGCCATCAAAATACTCAGAGTTGGTAGATAAAACCTCTTGTTTGAGGAACAACAAGGCCAGTGTCACTAAGAATATCTAACGGGAAATTAGGTGTAAAACTGAAAAGATAGGAAAGACCCCCTTTTTAGAGGTTTTTGAAAGCCTTACAGAGAATTTTATATTTGATCCTGAAGATAATAGGGAGTCACTGGAGTTTATTGAATTGGGAATGAGGGTGATATATGGTCAGGCCTGTGTTTTAGGAAAATCATTTTGACAGCTGAGTGAAGATAGTCTGGAATGAGGAGAGACTTGAGGCAGTCATAAGCCATAAGACTATTTCAGTAGTTCAGGCATGAAGTGATGAGAGTCTACATTGGGATGGTATTGGTAACAAAGTAAAGAAGAGGGCATATACAAGGGATATTGTTAAGATAGAAACAACAGAACTTAACCACTAATTGGAGATGAGGGCAGAGGTAAGTTGAGTATAACACCTAGATTATAAGCATGGGTAATTGAAAGGATCATAGTACCTAAACAGTAAGAAGGAAGTTAAGAAGAGGGCAAGGGAAAAAAGGACTAAGTTCACTTTTGAACATGTTGAATTTGATGTCTACATGAGACATCCAGTTTAAGATGTCTAAAAGACAGTGGAAAATATGAAAGTGGAGGATAGGAGAGAGATTGGAGCTGGACACGTAGATTTGAGAGTCAGTTGCAAAGAAATGGTAACTGATGAAAGCACCAAATGCAATAATACAGAGGGAGAAGAAGAGAGTCTAAGATAAAACTTGGAAAGATCCCCATGGTTTGTGGGCATGGCCTAGATGAAAATCCAGCAAAAGAGACAGAAGATGAGATGAAATAGGTGGGAGCAGAATTAGGAGTCACAAAATACTAGCGAGAAGTAGAATATCAAGGAGAAAAGAATGATTGACAACAGTAAAGATTGGTCAAGAATGATAAAGATAGAGAAACGTCCATTAGATTTAGCCATTAAAGGGATCACTAGTAACTTTGGAGAGTCTACAATTAGACAGAAAAATAGTTAATGCAGATTAGCTGGTCTGTTATTTAAAAAATAAGAGTTCTAAATGAAAATAAAATTTTTTCAAGTTGAAATAATCTCTTATTCACATCTTAACTCTTCCATGAAGCTTTCTCAGATCTTCCCTTTGCCAAATCAAAGGTCTTCCTTTCTTCTTACAGCACTTTGTATCTTTTATGCACATTCATACACTTTTATTATACCAATTTACATATGTATCTATAAGCTCCTAAAAGGAAGAGATCATATCTTATTTAGCTTCATAACTTTCTTAGCACCTAGTATAGTGGGTTTTCAATATATGTTAATTGAAATAAATATAAATAACATTTAAGTCAAGTGGGTATAGTTAATCATTATTTAAAGGCACATTTTAATACTCATGTATATTTCCTACAATACTGTTTTAGAGAAATTATTCTGAATACAAATCAAGTTATAGTTGGTTTTAACATATAGGCTTATTGTTGTTTTTAACTTTAAATATGTTGTAGTTCTTTCAGACTATGCAGTCTGTCTAAATAATCAATTTTTGCTCTTTTTTTTAGGAGTGTGGGCTGTACTGTGGTAGAAATGCTAACTGAGAAACCACCTTGGGCTGAGTTTGAAGCAATGGCTGCCATATTTAAAATTGCTACTCAGCCAACCAATCCAAAGCTGCCACCTCATGCTTCAGACCATAGCCGAGATTTCCTCAAGCGGATTTTTGTAGAGGCCAAATTGAGACCATCAGCTGATGAACTCTTAAGGCACATGTTTGCGCATTACCACTAGCACTCAGTGCTAGTCAGTGCCTCTACCTAGCTCAGATCTACTGCTTCTACCGTCTCTCTAACTGCACTTTTTTCTTTTTATAAAGAGAGAGAAAGAAAAAAGAGGGAAAATATTTCTCTTGATTCTTGGTTTAATTAACTTGTCTAAAAATAATCTCACATTTTTTATATTTGAAAACTTTTCCCCTATCAGGACTTGAAAGTTTTTTTTTTATAATGTACTGATGTGATTCTCAGAGATAAAGCACTTTAGTACATATTCATCATTATTTAAAAAAAAAAAAAAAACAAGCAACAAAAAGAGACTGTAAAATTCTTTAGGATTAGATAGCCTTTTTTCATATGCCTGACACATTTTTAGTGAAAGGAGATGAAAAATGATAAATAAAATTACTTCTTATTTCTATTATTTAGTGATAGTAGTTAAAATAGATCCGCACGCCTGGGGTTGGACCTCAGAATAGATTAGATTACTGATAGACTTAAATCACATAGACTTCATCATGAATGTGTATGCCCCACCATGTCTTAGCTTCTGCTTGCCTCTACTTTTGCTGAAAAGACCACATCTTGAAGTAAAATATAAATTTCTAAGAGATGTGTTTACAATCATACTTAACTGCTAGAGAGCCAGAATTTTAGGTAAATCCACTATAATAGATCCATCTTTCTGGAGAAACAAGCTTAAGGGTTAGCCTTCCAGTGAAAAATGAACTCACTACTATATTTTTAATCATATATGGAAAGTCAGCAAGAAATTCTGTTCAGAAAAAAATGGTTTTCTTAAATGATGTGAATAGATCAAATTGTAGGAGACATACAATGAATAGTCAATAGTAATAGTAAAAGGAGAAAACTGTTCAGTATTTTCTGTTGTACTTTGAGGGGGAAGAGTTGCCCAACTAATTGAAAATAGAAGAGAACTAAATACAATCAAAAACATGTATACATTCTTCCTTTCTTTAGCTCCCATTTCTTTGTAAATATCTTGTAGTCTAGAGGAATCCATGCTTAGAAAGGTATTGTCTTAGCAGAAAATGAAAATCATGCCTTCGTGGCATGTAAAGAGCAATAAGCTACTTGGGGAAGAAAAAAAACATATAATCTCAAGGGGTATATAATTGTGTACCTAAAAACAACAATTGAAAAAAATTGCCTGCAAAAAAGATAATATCTGAAATTCAAGAAACATCCATAAATTCAGCGCAAGGATTGTCTATAGCATTTATCACTATTTCAGAACAAGGGATAAATGTCCCAGAAAAATAGAAATCCTTTTTTCCAGCTGCACATTGCATCAGAATCACTAATCATTCAGTGACAGAAGTAAAATAGAATTGGTAGAAACTTGTATTCTATCTTCCAACCTCAGTTGTGAAGAAAATAAAATTTAATGTTTTCCATTTATCATGAAGGACCAAGAAATTCCACATCATATGTGTCTTTGTAGTGCTGGAAGATGTGACATTTCTCTCTGAGAACAAGAAATGGAATGTGAACTTTTTTTTTAGGCCCATGGTAAAATGAAAAATAAGGAAGATTTCAGTAACTTGGCTACTCATGTTTCATGTGTATGGGAAGGAAAAAAATACTCCCTACCTCAAGGTTTTGAATTTGATTATTCACATGGGACGTATGTAAGTAGTTGTATTATTCCTGCTAATGAGGTATTTTTTTTTAAGGATTCTTAGAAAAAAATTTTTTTTCTGAAAACACTTTAATACATGTGGGTACAATGAATGCAAGACTCCCATGTAGCTTACTGAACAGGATTATTTGCAGTTGATGTTCTCAGGAAAAAAAAAAAAGGTAAATTGCCAAAGCTTCTTTTTGTGTTAAGAGAATCAGCAGAAGCAGTTAGCAGAAGCTAAAGAAAATGCAAAATATGCAGACGATGTTGAAAATTATTCTGAGAATTCATAAATTGGGGAGAAGAGGAAAGAGGAAGTAGAATGTGCTGGCTTAGTTCAGTATGTGCCAGAAACATAAACCCCAGGTGTGTGGATCTATTATAATCTATTTATCTTTGATGAGTAGTTCAATCTCTTCTACTTAAGCACTATCATAACATGGACCAGTGAACTTTTCTTTTGTCTCCTTTTATTGTGATTTCCCTTTGTTTCATTTTTGGTCTGTCAGGGTAACCAGCAGTGCGAAGTATGGGACAAATGGCTTTTAAATAGAAATCCTGGGAGACTGTGTGACAATAACAACAAAAACCTTATGGTATTCTATGTGTTCTCTTGTCTCCTTGTCCTGGGCTAAAAGCTAAAAAATTAAGCATCTGGTTGGGGGGGGGGGGGGGGCGGGGGGGGGGAGAAGCCCTTCTTTTCTACTGCTGCAGAGGACCTTTGCTTTATAAGCAAAAAAAAAATAATAATAGTAATTTTTTTTATTAAGAGCTGGATATAGGTGGGGGGGGAAGGGAATATGCTTTATGTAAAGATTGTTTTAAAAATATACATAGTTTACATAGGTATCCTATAAACATGTATCTGAATTTATTAATTTTAAATAGGTCTGAAGGTACCAAAAACCAAGCTGAAAATAAGCAAATGTGGAGCCATTGGTTTAAAAAAAAAATACCCAGTGGTAGCTGGAAAATTAAAAGAGAGAGAGAGAGAACCAAAAAAAGAATTTGAAAGGAAGAGCCTATATCAGGTGTAACTATAGCGCTGCAAAATCTAATATTGTTTCTTCCTGTTAGATTATGATGTGGGGCGGCAAATTAAATTGCACTCTCTGAAGGTTGGGTTTTTTTCAGAAATTAGTCTCTGATTTTATTCTATTTTTAAATGCACAACTTTTTTCTATACTATAATGTTTCTTTGCTGCAGCTGGAAAACAAAAATTACTTGGACTGCTGCTTTTGTGCCTTTAAAAAAATGCATTCTGTCTTGGCAATGGCAGATATGTTTGGTGCTGGAGAAGGTTCACTTGCAGTCTTTCATATGCTTTCCAGGATATCTAGCTCTTCCTATTTATATCACATATATGTTTGTGTGTATGTGTGTGTGTATGTGTGTGTGTAGGCATGTGTATACACACACACATATGATATAAATAAAATTAGGCTGTGAGAATATTGATGTTATAACTTTGCCCTGAACTAAATTTAGGACTCCTGTGCTGCAGGTATAATGTCCTGAGTAAGAATGTCACAAAATAAGAAAAAATTGTGTGAGCTATATTAGTTACTATTAAATATACCCTGATATCTTTAACATTTAAAAGGCAGCATATTTAGGTCTCATTTTCAGTATGACCTCTCAGAATTTCAGTAAAGCTTTCAATTATTGAATTTTTATTTTAAACAGAGACTACTACATAAGGCATTTTTTAGAACCTTTTCATTTATAACTTATAAAATAGTAATGCAAATGGAGAATTAGAAAACAATAAAAACAGACATTTCATAATAAACTGAGTTGGGCAAGTGAAATACTCTCATCTTCATGACAAATCCTATATAAGGGAAGATTACTGTTTCATATTTTTCTCTGTACTGGCTCTCTATTACCAAATTTTCAAGTTGTCAGTGGAATTTTCTTTTAATCTAAACAGTATAACTAGGTCCTCTCTCAATACTTTGAAAAGATCCTTAAAATTGTATATATTATGTCTTATCTACAGTCTTGGTTAGTTGAATTATTTTTCAGTCATGGCTAACCCTTGGTGACCCATTTGGGATTTGTTTCTTGTTTTTTTGGCAAAGATAGTGAAGTGTTTGCCATTTCCTTTTCCAGCTCATTTGATAGATGAGGAAACTTAGGCAAACAGGGTTAAATGACTTGTCCAGAGTCATACAACTAGTAAATGTCTGAAGTCAGATTTGAACTCAGGAAGATGAGTCTTTCCTGACTTCAGGCCTGGTACTCTTATCTACTGTGCCACATGGTTTTGGTTAATTAGTTAAAGTTTGTAGTTCTCACACTGCTGATTCATGCTGATGTGTTCAAATGTTTTTCATAGAATCATAGTTATAGGGTTAGAAAAAATTTCTATAATAAATGCCAATGCACATAAAATAGCCAAATCATAATTATAGGTGGGCAAAATCAGGATTCATTAGGCAATGAAATATTAGAATGGTAGAAATTGTTGCCTAGAGTTCTACCAGAAGGCATTGATTTCATTTTGATCTTGGAGCTTATTGCTCCAATTAAAATGGTTGTCATTAAGGATATTTAATTGTCTAATTTTGTGTGGGAAGGATCAATTTTACTCTTTCTTCAGCCATTTCTTTTTAAATGCATGGAATTAACCTGTGTTGTGGTCTTTTTATTTATATTAATTGATAGGCTTGGTCTCCCCCCCAAAAAAACAAACAAACAAACACACACATTTTAAATTGTGGGCAATTTTCTAAACTTAAAAATTAATCTGGATAATTGCTAGAAACTGAGATTATTTGTCAAGAATTAGAGTGACAGAATTCCAGAGTTCAATCAGATCGTACCAGTCCAAATTTATTTTTTTATAATATAAGTTCCATTAGGGCAAGGACCATATCTTTGATCTGTGTATTCCCCCTCATCACCTACCACCTAATAGGTACAATATATATTTGTTGAATAGAAGACTCTTTTACGATATACCTGACAGGCAACTGTTCATGCAGCCCAAGCTTAAATACATATAATAATTAAAATATTTATTTTTGGAAAAATAAGGTTGATTAGTTTTTTTCTTTTGAAAGTTTATTTTATCTAATGTTTAAAAATCTGAAATATTTGGAAGGAATTAAAAACTTAGTATATGTTCTCATTTTCTTTTATGTCAATGACCATTCAAATTACAAATCAGACATGCTAATAGTTTTCCAAAATTATAGAGAGACAGTTTATTTGGCCACAAAAATACAAATTGGCTTTTGTCCATGTTTCCTAATGCTTCCCTTCCCATATCTCTATATCCTCTCTTTTTACTATATTGCTAAGTAGGGAACACTAATTTTTGTAACAGATACAACCAGCATTTCTCAGTATACTTAGAAAAACATACCAGAAATATCAAGAAATAAGAGATTAAAAAAGAAATTGTTTCAGGAATATTACTTTTCAATTATGTTTGAACTTTTCTGGTCTTAGGTAGATCATAGGTCACTGTTTATTTTCATGGCTGGGCTAAAGTTAACACTTTTACCTAAGAAGTAAAGTACTGTTAATGTTTTAAACAGTATGACTTAGAGAATTAAGAAGAGGGATACAGACTGAACATAGTAGTTCACTATCATTCATTTACCAAGTATTTATTAAGCATCTATTATGTGTCAGGCACCTAGGTATCAGAAAGAGTACAAAGAATGAAAAATTTCCTATCCTTAAATTTATATTCCTTATTCTTTGATAATTGTGCATGTGCCATTCATTGGGTAGCTTACATATCTACAAAGCAGAGGAAATTGGGATTACGGCATAGAGATCTAAATGTTTAGCTCAAGGATAAAGCATTTTAGATTGAATTATTTAGTACTCCCCATTCTAACTATTAGAAAAATTACATAAAAGAATACATCATAGTAATGGTATATGAGTAAAATTATCTTCATATAGGAAAGTCAATTTATTTCTACAAATAATTGTAAAAACACTAGTCTAAAAAATTCAAAGAGGTATTGAAAACTGCCAAATTCTGGGTTCCAAAAAATGGATGATTTTTAGCCAGAGCTACTTGGACACATACTGTTGTGTGATTCTATATAAGTCACTAAACCTCAGTATCCAAGGCTAAGACTTGACTAGATTAAGACACTGAGCAGGTGCTGATCAGCATTGGTAGAGGGAATATCTTTACTGGAAGTACCTTCCCAGTGAAATCACATTTGATAGAAAAACTATAAGACTTCATGTAGGCACCAAGTAGAAAATTAAAATATGTATGTTCTTGTTGTGACTCTCACATTAATTCGCTGTTTCTTTTGCAAGTCAGTTTATCACTCTGGACTCCAGTTTTCTTATCTGTAAGAATGATGGGATTGGACCAGATGATTGATAAGCTCCTCTGTAGCTTTAATAGTTTTTGCTTTTCATTAGGTTAAGTTATACATTATCA
This sequence comes from Sarcophilus harrisii, assembly GCF_902635505.1. Classification (NCBI taxonomy): domain Eukaryota; kingdom Metazoa; phylum Chordata; class Mammalia; order Dasyuromorphia; family Dasyuridae; genus Sarcophilus; species Sarcophilus harrisii. The sequence goes on from NC_045428.1 coordinate 320,206,785, forward strand.
GTGAACTCTTTGGAATAAAACATCCAAAACAAATTTACTAACTTATTCATTGTAGTTCATATAAGGAAATTTCCTTATGTTTTCAGCAGATTAGGGAAATGACATAATGAAATCCTGTTCCCAGCTAGCCAAATTGTCTGTCATGGTAAATTTAAATGAACTGTTTTATCTTCAATAGAGTTCAAGAATTTATTTTATTTTTATTTATCTCATTTGTTAACCTTCTAAAACAAAATCTTACAAATTTGTTCACATTTTCCGTATTTGCACATTTAAATTTAAATCCACATGGTATTTTTGTTAGTAAAAACAAAGGTATTAAAACCAGTAATGTCCCTGATAGCTAGTAACTTGGTTTATATTCATGATATGCATTGTCAAAATCACTTTAAACCAAAGCTTTTATAACCTCTGTAGACAGAGCCATACAAGTTGTTTCACAAATGATTAGCACACCTGTAAGGCCAACCAATAAGTTTTTGTATGTGAGACAAAACAGGTAGGTACTAGTGGAACTTCTCAGTCCATCCTTTTAGAGGATAATGTTTTATGTTTAGTCTTTGCACTTTGGATGTGCAGATTTTCTCCAGCATTTAAGGAACTTCACATATTTGGATGAACATTAGCTTACCTTAAGTAAAATTGCATTGACTTGATTAAAATATGCCTCAATTTCATGGAGTGCTCTCTAGTGTCTTAAAATTTGTGAACTTGTGTTTCATTTGAGGGGCATTTCAGGCAAACTGTGAGGAAAAAAAGGTTCATGGACTGATCTTGTGCCATAAATATATTTCAGAATTTCTTGAAATTCTTAAAATCCATTTTTATATAACTTAATGATTCTGCACCTGAATTGATTGTGCAGAATTCATCCCCATACAAGAATTCGAGAGACAACTACAGTTAACAAGTGTAGCAAAAAGCACTTTTATTTATAAAATAATCTTTTTTTTAATGCAAACACCAATTGATGGTACTTCCATTCATAATATGAGGGTAGGAGGAAAATGTTAGCAAAATTACATATTGAGCTCTCTTAGAAAATTAGGCTTCATAAGATGATTTTTGACTAGTTCTTGGTATGTTCTCATTTTTCCAAAGATTCCTATCCCTCCCCCTGCCTGAAAAAGAAAGCAGAAGGAAAAAAAATCAACATTTAAGGGGAGAGATATTAGGGTAAGACAGAGTGGTCCAAAGCCTTGCAATATATTGTTCAAATACAAGTACAGCAGCTAAAAAGATAGGAATTGTTCATTCTCATAGTTATTTTTAATAAAATGTTTTAAAAGTATATGAGAGGTTTACATTTCCATTTACCTTGGTTTTTAACTTTTATGTCCTGTATTATTATATATAAAACAGTTAATACCAAAAAAAAAAATGTCTAATGGCTGACATCTATTATTTTTCACATGATTCTTGTTTAGATATTGTAAATAAAAGTAAACTCACATAAGTTTGAAAGTAGACATAATTGTCACAAAAATATGAATACGCTTGTAAATTTACCCTTTGATCTAATGTACATTTTTAAATGTAATCATTATCTTCTAGGTATCTAATCTATGTTTCTCTCTGTAAATGTTTCTAATCTCAGTTGAATGCTGGGCACAGTTTGTAATGTCTGTACAAAGATGTTTTTTTTCTATCAATGTTGACTTTTTTGCACATTTTGGAGATGTTTAATTTGTACACTGATTTACTACTCTGACCAATAATTGTATAAGAGTGGATGAGAACCATGTATGAGTGCATTGTACTACTGTCTGTCTGTATGTTTAAAATTCTTTTGAAGTGTAGTTATCAGTAACTGTACTACTCTTGCTGATTTCAGTGGGATTTCTTTTTTAAAAAGTATAATTTGTGTATGGTCCTATCTTGGTTGAAGAACTCAGGAGTTCAACATTACTTTCTAATTCCATGATATATTCTAAAAGTCATTTCCAAGAGTATATGTGTAATTGTTTGCATCAGAGATGTGTGTATATGTGTGTATGAATATGTGTGTACATATATATATATATATATATATCCCAGTAATTTCTTATTTCAGTTTCATTTATACATTTTTATGAAATTGTTTTTTAAGGGTACTATGTTTAGTTAGAATAAATATATAAAAGCTTTCTGAGAGATAATTTACTAGATAAATATATTTTCAGCTGGCTGATGTTCAGAAAATATTTTTTTAATTTTGTTTTTAACCATTCAAAATGTATTTGTATTTCCAAAATTGGTCACAAATTGTACTTAGAACTATGTTAAAACACTCTTGCAAGGAAAAACAGTGAATTCTCTTCTAAGGATTTTGTGATGTTTAAATTAGCAAAATGCTTCAATAAAGAAAATACACTGTCTCCACTAAAAGCTAAAAGCAGCCTTTGAAGTCTCAGAGCTATGAAAAATTTAGAAAATGAAATCCATCTTGAAAAGATGTTTAGATGTTTGTATCTGCTAGCCTGTCCATTGTTGTTTTTGAATGTTTCCTCTTTTTTTCCTACAAAAATGGACATCCCCATTTCAAGTTATTCTTCACATTACATTGGACAAGGTCAGAATGGGTCTTTGAAGTGATATATTGATATATCGTGGTCCTTTGTATTTGAATTACTACAAATTGGTTAGAAATGTCCTATCATGCTTTGACGTGACTTTATTCTGTACTGTGTGTTTTAAGAAACTAGCAGAATAAGAATTGGAAATTGAATTTCCAATCTGATAACATTTATGTGATTAAAGAAAGTCTGTATGTTTTTAATATACGGTACCAAGTAAAATTTCTCATACCTAGGTATAAAGTGCACTGTTGAATGTCACTAAATCTGTAGTTTTAAAAGGAGCCGGTATACTCTTATTAGGTGAAGTACCTACCAAAGGTCTGGTACAGTGTGGTTTTTTCCACATTTCATGCACATTTTGATTTTAACATATTCAAAATGGTGCTTGTAAAAATGTATAAAAATACTTTTGATTTTTAATTTCTATGTATTTGTTTTTATTTTCTTGCTGGTAAATGGCTTTTATTATTTTTTATTTTTTGTATCTATTGTAAAAGAAACCATGTTTATTTTGTTAGTGACCAATGACTTTGTTTATATGAAAATTTGTATATTGATGGTACACATCTTTGTTTAGGTTTATCATGCATGAGGACCTGAAAGAATTAGCACAATGAAAATTGCTTTTTCTTCCAAGGTAATTCATTTCTTGAAAGATTATGGTACAAAGGCTTACTAAAAGTAACCTTCTGGACTATGGAATGAATATAAATGGCACTTTGAGTGTTTAATAAAAACAAATATTTATTTCCAATTTGCGTTTGATTCGATTAATCTTTTAGGTGAGGCCAGCCACCAGAAAGATCAAAGATGGAATTGAATTTCTCCCCTTGGTTCTGGGAGCTTAAACTCCTGCCTCCAGTCCTTTGTCTTCTCTGCCTCTGAGAGCTTCTCTTCTCTAGCTCTCAGTACCTGCTTATATGCTGCTCCACACTGAGTATGAACCAATCATTATATCTCTAGGAAACCATTATTTATTTGTTGTAAGATTAAACAATCATACTGAACCATGCAAAACTAGATAACCATTGTCTCATCAATTCCACTTAGTTACTACCTTGTAAGAATCTTTTGTTTCAAGTTCAGAGTTCTGGTCCATAACACATGATCGAGAACTGTGAAATTGTGTCATTTGACCTATCATTTCATCTTTATCTTGCCCTTATTTTCTTCACTGAGCTCTAATCCTTTTATCCTCAATATTCTCTCAGTTGATTATTACTCTTGCTCTGACTTGGCTTTCCTTCCTTTCAAATCTCAACTTTCTAGTTAACCAGTTCAATTCTTTTGTCCCCTTGTTCATGCGTAGCCAAACCCTAATCCCAGAGTACTTCTATTATTTTAACCACTGCAGAAAGCAATGGGAGAAAGTTGCACAATTGAGCCAACTGAGTCCCACAGAAAATTACATTATCTAACAACTGGACTCCTTGTATAGTAAGGCAATGCTTTTGGTCCTTCCTAATTTATTTTCACACATCCTATCAAATCCCACATTACTCTTCTCATCTAAATATCGTATATCATACTTGGAAAATACTTGCCATTTACCATGGGCCTCCTCTTCCCCCCTTTTCTGTCTCAAAACCATTTGATTTTGGGGATGGAAATGAGGTATGGTGCAGAAGCAAGTGGAGGGTCCACATAAAACTGCATATAATGTTTTTCAAAGTACATGTTGATTTTGCAGAATTTTCCCTTTTTAAAAATAAAATCTTTGACATTAAGGGATGTTTCTCGGAGGGAAATTGGGGTATACAGGAGAAATGTAGGCAATGCAAAAATAAAATTTTAAAACCATATTTCCCATTTTATCTGCTATTCCCATTTTCTAAAGAGATAGCCTTTTTCTTAGCCAAAGCCAATCCTCTTAAATATTCTTTTGATACCATCTTTTACCATCTCCTGCAAACTGTATATGCCCTCAAATATGTCTTCCTTTCTGCCTCTGTGTCTGTGTCTCTTGGTCTTTCCTCTTACCCCTCTCCGTCTCTGCCTCAATCTCATTTTACCTCTCCTTTATCTACAGATCTCTTTCCTTATATCTAACATCTCCCTTTCTCAGCCAAATTTCTAGCAAAGCTATCTAGTGTCACTACTAATACCTCCTTTCTTTTCTCACATTTCAATCATATGAAGTCTGGTTTCTGATTTCATCACTCAGTTGCAACTTTTCTCCAAAATTATCAGTGATTGTTTGGTGGCCAAATATATTGGCTTTTTCTCAGTCCTTATACCTCTTGGCCTCCCTACAGTATCTAAAACAGGTGACTGTCCTTTCCAGATACTTTTTTTTTTTAACCTTTTCCATTTCACATTTCAGGGAGTTGTTTTCTTTTTCCACTTTATCAAATCTTTTATTTAATGAGATATATTTCTTTTCTAAACTCTTGCAGAGTTTTCCTTTCCCATTCTTCTAGATCTCTTTTTAGATCCTTTTTAATTTCTTCTAGAAGAGCCTTGTGTGGTAGGGACCACGTCATATCCCATCTAGAGACAATCTGCTTTTAGTCTCCTCAGTGTTTGAAATCTGTTCTCTTTCATTATAGAAGCTATCTATAGTTAGAGCCTGCTTTGCCTTTTTATTTTTTAAAAAAAAAGTTGGGGTCTGCTTTTAGGGCAATGAAGGCTTTCCAAGGTTCCTCAACAGGCACCTCGAAGTGGCAGCGGCTGTGCTGGGATCGTGCTGAGTCACTCCCAGTGCTGGGTGGGCGTGGCCAGGTCCTGTGAGACTCCTGGGCTTTGGGGTGCACTCTTTACCTTTTGTGTGTGTGTTGGGTGTTCCATAACTTCTCTGCTGATCTACTGGCTTGCAACCAGGGCAAAGTAGCCAACACTGGTAGAGTCCTCCACGTAGATTCCCCTCCCCGGGGAGATCGTCCTCCACCCCCAGCCTACTCAGTATGCACAGGCCTCTGTGCTCTACCTGTGCCTGTGCCTGGCCACCTCCTCCCTCACCCCTGTGATCAAAACAGACCTTTTCTGGTGATCTTCTTCAAAATTATCTTCTGTATAGAGCCGGAACTCTGAAAAGGTGTACTTGAATCTAGGTCAGCAAGGTACTTATAGTTAAACATATACTTAGTACTTAGTATAGTGGTGTAATGGTTGCCCACGCTCAGTATGTTGTGATGTAATTGTACTAAGGTATTTAAGGGAGTCTCAGACACAGAACACTCTCAGCCACAGCTCTCCTCCACAGACACAGAGAAGACTTAGGACTCCATCTTTAACTAGCCTTGTGGCAGCTATCCTTTCTCCTTCATTCCTTCACTAAGACCAAGGACTCAGGCTGATCCCAAAGTCCTCCAGAGAGGTAGTCCAGATATTACAATCTTCTGTTGATAATTTGCTATACTCCCAATATTCATGGGTTTTGCCAGTCTTGAACTAATTTAGAGGTTGAATTTCATAAGTAGTGTGAGGGTAGCAGGAGAACTCAGAAAGAAGCATGTGCCCTCTCCACCATCTCCTCTCTATTTTGATGACACAGCTCTGTTGGATCTCCTCCATATTTGTGTGGCTACTCCTTAGTCCCCTTTGCTGAATTGTCATCCATAATATGCTCTGTCCTGAACTCTCCTCCCTGTGTTCACTTATGTTTACTTTAATGAGATTAAAGTATTGGAAAACTGCAAAAATTTTAACCATAAAATTTAACAGGTGCTACCAAGAACCTTCATAATACTTTTTGTGCCCTTCAAGTTGCATGCCAATATTTTTTAAAGAATTAACAAATTTAATATATCCCTTAGAGTTAAAAGGTGCTTTTTAATTTTTTATAGTTTTTTTTTTTTTTTTTGGTTTTACATCACCATTTCCCAATGTCTTTAGAGAATCATAAGCAAAGAATAAGAGAAAAGTAAAGGTGGCCAAAAAAAGTTTAGGAAAATCAATACATCAATCATTTTCAATACTATAAGACTCTATAGCCACTCTTCCACATCCATATGCACCCATTTCTGCAAATAAATCAGAGATTCTTTGGGTCCAACCATAGTCAATAAAATCATATGGTATTCAGCTTTTATTGTTCTTATTTTTATTTACATTGTAAGCATGGATATTATTTTCTTGGTTTTGTTCACTTAGCATCAGTTCATATGTCTTCCCATGGTTCACTGTGTTCTTTATATTTATTCATCATGTCTTGAGTTTTCTTTGATCTCTGGTAATTTCGTGCACTCAGGTTTATCCTAAGTCTCTTCAGGATTCAGAGAGGCTCTTGTTGATCTCAGCTGGATGGAGGAGTTTATAGATGATTCTTATTTAGTTTTTAGATTGGTGAGTTTCTAAGCTCCACTGAGATGTTTGTAGGAGGGATCTGGGCTCCTTTGTGCCTTAATTTCCCATAATCCTTCAAAAATTTTAAATAAACAATTTGAAAGATTGGTTCAAATCATTAGTCAAGAGAAATACTAAGCAAAAGGGTTCCAAGGTTTCAACTTAAGACACAGCAAAATGACAACAATTAGCAATAATCAATTTTGGAGTTGTGGGATGACAGGCATCTATTATTAAAGTTGTATCAACAGGGAAGGTACTAAAATAGAAGGGAAAATATTTATCCCTTTTTTGAAGCATCAGAAGTTAGTACAGTGTCAGGCCCATAGCAAGCATTTAATAAATACTTGCTGAATGACTGGATTACAGATCAAGGTCCAAATAAGAATGTCAAGTAACTTGCCCAGGATTATAAGCAGTAGAAATTCAAATCTTATATTCTCTCATCACTGAATTTTCTTTCCATTAGAGCCCCTGGAATTCTTTACCTTTTTTTTGGATGAGGGATTACTGTGGCAATCTGGTAAGGCCTTACTCAATATTTTTAAATGTATAAAACAGAATTCATAGGACTACAAAGGAAATCAATTATAGTGAAAATGAAGTAACTTTTTCCCATTCAAGATCATGCCTTCCTGCCCCAAATTCTCTCCGATCTCCAAGTTAAGAACTTCTGCAGTAAATTAATGCTGCCAATTTACTCCCTACTTTTACTCCAGTTTCTGGAATGCCCATTCCTATTCTTCTCAAAACTAAGCCCCAAATTATTTCAAACCCAGACTTCCCAAATTCCTGGACTTCTATAAGCCTAGCATTCTATTTAACAGGTATACTTTCTATTCTGGCCTACTCTGCAGCTTACCTGAGCCTATAACTTCCTTTTCCAGTAATAATTTTCAAAATTAGAAATGCAATAACATCAAAAAAACAATCAAACAGATGGAATAAGGAACGCAGTAATGCTTGAAATTATGTACTCTATGTGTTCCAGTGACACTGGCTTCCTTTCTGTTTCTTGAACACAACAGCCAATTTTTCAGTTTTGAGTGTGGTCCCTACATTTCCTCTATACATGAAACTCTTTTCTTCCTTACCTCTTCCTCCTGGATCTCCTGCCTTCTTTCAAGTATCAACTTAAGTAAAACCTTCTGCAGGAAACTTTTTCAGTTCTCGTTTTTAATTTCTTTTCTCTGAGTCTATCCTCAATTTATCTTTGAAGTGTCTAATTTGTACACCATTTATATATTGTCTTTCCTATTAAACTGTGACATTCTTGAGAGTAAAGAATGCCCCTTTGTCTTTGTATTCACAGTACCTGCTACCTATTTTATATTTTTGGACAGATTGATGAAACAAATCAAAACATTTCTAAATAAGTATTATAAACCTGGATTCTATATTTTAAGAAATTATAGATGAAAACAACCCCAAATACATAAGGACCAGAGGTCAAAATAAAAACAGAACCACAGTAAGGATTATGTAAGACACGTCAGGTGCCACAAAACAAAGGAGACCTTGTAAGGTTATGTTCCAAAAGAAATTGAAGGAATATGCATAGGCAAAGAGTAAATAAAATTAACATTACTGCTACCAAGAAAACTACAGGAACAAAATTAATTTATTTACTCATCGCATATTATGTCATTACTCAATGCCATACCAAATTAACCAAAGCCCTTCATAACTTGAACCCTTCCTATTTTTCCAGTCTTTCACCTTCAAACCTTATGGTTCAGTGACACTGACTTCTCAGCTGTTCCTTTCACACCAATTCTATTTCTGTGCATTTTCAGCATCTGATTCCTCATGCCTAAAATTCACTCCTTTTCCCTACCTCTTACCTTCCCTAGCTTCCTTCAGGTCTTAAATAAAATCCTGCCTGTGGTGGACCATTGCTGACACCAGTCATTTTGACTTTTGGGTTGCCACTGGACTGATGACTAAAGAGAATGAGACTGATGGATTTCTATAACTCCGGGTCACTTAAATCTAAATCAGTTTCGAGTCAAGATAGCACCCTCCTGAAGTAATTGGCCATCCTCCAGAAGGAAGGATGAACAACAATCCTACGTTCTATAAGACCCTTTTCCAATCCTCTCTAATGTTAGTGCCCTCCCATTTATTTTGTATATCTCTACTGTGTGAGTTTTGCAGATGTGGAGGTTTTCTTTCTTCCTCTTTTTAACTTGTTCAGCCATTTCTTAAATGATGATCGTCTCCTCAATTTCCACGTCTAAAATGTCTATTAAGGTATGAAAGGGTGTCTCAGCCAAGCTTTTTGGTCCCCAGGCCACCAATGAGGATGATTGACTAACTGCGGTTGAGGGTAGTCAATTAAAAAGGAATAATTGATTAAGCGCCTCATAAACGCCACACAGGAAGGCAAGAGAAAGGCTTGACCAAGGAACGAAAAAGAACGAATCACGATTCCAAAAAAATCTGAACTTCCGGGTTATGTCACACCATTGGCTCCGCCCATGATTGACCACGACTTCGGGGTCCCACTCGCACTATTTTCCCCTCTTGAGAGGCGGGACTTCCTATTGCTTAGCCGGAAGCTTTCCAAGCCGCAAGCGCGGAGTCGCAGACTGGGACCTGGAGGTGCTGCCCCTTCCTCCGGGTCTCGGAAGCATCATCGCCGGGACGAGCCTCCCGGCGTCGTCGTTGTTGTCGCTGCTGTCTAGTTCCCAGCATGGGCAAGAAGGATAAATCCGACCGCGGTGAGACGGAAGGGAAGGGAAGGGGAGGCCGTGAACCCCCTCCCGGGACAACTCATACCCCTCCAGGCTTCCCGGGAGTCCTTTCCCCCTACAGGAAGGCGTCCCCCAGCCACCCTCCTGGGCCCCCGTCCTTCCCTCTTCCTCAGGCTCTGGGCCCCGGCTGTGACCGCCTCTCCCTTCTGCGCGCCCACTCTTGATTATCTCATCAGCCGCACCAGTGTCCCAAAGCTTGCGCAGTTTAAGGCTGCGCTAAGATTTCTTGGGACACCCTCTACCGCCAGTCCCCCATCGCCAAGGTGCCAATTTTGAACTGGATGTCCCATAACCATCTTAAACACATTATGCCCAAAATAAAACACATTTTTTGCTCCACCATTTATCTTTTTAATCAAAAATACCTCCATCCTTCCAAGTCATTCTAGTTCCCTACCCTGCCTTTACCCCCCATTACTCATCCAATTAGTTGCCACCTTCACAAAATCTTTTAGATTTGTCCCTTACCCTAGGTCCACTACCCTAGTTCAAGTTCTCATCACCTCTGGCCATTTAATTGGTCTCCTTGTATCCAGATTCTCCCTTCTCTAATCCATCCTCCACACAGTTCCAAAGTAAATTTCCTAAAACGCACTTTTGACAAAATCATTCTCTTTTTTCAGTAAACTCCAGGGACTCTTCATTATCTCTAAGAGTTCACAATATGCCTTTCCAGCTTTTATTAAACCATTGTCCCCTCCACACACTCAGTGGTCCATCCAACCTAGCCCACTTCCTGTTCGTTTGCACCAAGTCATTCCTGGTGTCTGTACTCTGCTTTCACCTGCCTTTTAGAATGCCTAGTGTTCTTCAAGACAGTTCAAGTACTACTACCAGAAATAAGCCTTTACTGATTCTTCCAGATACTAGTAACATCTTCACACCCCAACAAGCTTGTGTCTGTTGTACATGTTATACACGTGTCATGTATATTCCTGTGTATGTGTATTTCTTCCCATATTGTCTTTGTATCCCCAAATTATAACCAAGTTCCTAGAACTAGAGACAATAAGAAATAGACAATAAAGACAATAAAAAAATGTTGATGAGACAAAGAAACAAGAGGTCAGCTCTCAAACTGGAATATGTTTTTTCTGAAATTAATCAACCAATTCTCAAGTATTTGCTTATTACTTTCTGCAAGATACTTTTTGATTGGGGAGCTCCAACCTCATGTGTGTTTAACAAACATTTATTAAATGTCTCATTATGTCTGAGGAACTGTGCTAATTACTAGGGATGCAAAAATCAGTTCATTCAAGGAATTTACAATTTAATACAATAGGAGCAGTAAATATAAATAGCTGTGATATACAAGTAAGTAAGTGTGCTAAGAACAGGTCAAAGCAAAGAGCAATGAAAAATTTAAGAAAGCTCACATGTATTTTCCCTGTTGCTTTATTTATTCTGGAATTACAGGCAAATATATTGGCATGGGGTCAATGGACAGTTATGATGATTCATTGTTGATCAAGCTGTATCTTTGGGTTCCTGTACTACCCTAAATATCATGTCAGCCTTGCCAAATACTGGAATGTGCTTTATTCATTGCTGGATGCTACTTGCAGATGGTAACTTGCAGAAGTATGCTTGTTGATTTCATTTGAATTTTAGGTTAGGGCTTTCCTGAAAAGCACAGCTACATCTCTCAAATATGCCTCCTTAAGTGTCTTATACCGTCACTAGGCCTTTGTTATCTCATGCTTGGATTGTTTCAGATCCAGTGGATCTGCTTACCTCCATTCTTCTCCACTCAGCCATTTGAGTGATTTTCCTAAAATAGAGATCTGACCATGTCTCCTCCCTGTTCAATAAATTCCAGTGGTTCACCTCAAGGTTCAGATACAAAATAGTGTTTTGTATTTGTATGAAGCCCTTCAAAACCTAGTCACTCTTACCTTTTTAGTCTTACATATCATTCCTCATCACACACTCTTTGATCCCGTAACAATGGCCTCCTTACTGTTTGTCAAACAAGACACTCCATCTCTCAGCTCTAGGCATTCTCTCTGCCTTTCTCCTATTCCTGGAATGCTCCTCTTCTTCACCTACTGACTTCCCTAGCTTCATTCAAGTGCCAACCAACACAGAAATTATTTCCCAATCTCTGTTTAATGCCTTCTCTCTGTTTACATACTCTCTCCTCCATTAGAATGTGAGCTCCTTGAGAGTAGAAACCATCTTTTTGCCTCCTTTTCTATTCCAACTGCTTACAGTTCCTGACACACAGAAAGCACTTAATAAGTAATTGACAGAAGCTATTTAGTATGTGTTTCATTGCTATGACTTTTTACAGATAAAAAGAAGTCCAAGAAAAGACACTTTGAAGAAGAAGATGACGACGAAGATGATGCTCCTGGGAATGAATCTCAGGAAGCAGTTCCATCAGCAGCTGGGAAGCAAGTAGATGAATCAGGGACCAAATTGGATGAATATGGGGCTAAGGACTACAGGATTCAGATGCCACTGAAAGATGACCATGCCTCCCGCCCACTCTGGGTGGTAAGAGTTCCATGTCAGACCAGTAATATACTAAATGCTTAGCATTCTAGCAAATACAAAAGAAGTCTTATGATAGACTCCCCACAAGATATTAATAATCTTCTTATAGGGATAATACTTACACATAAAACCATTAGAACAGTCTAAAGTAGAATGTAAAGGAAATTAGTTTATACCTGAGGGATTGGTGCAGCTGAATAGGTGTTAAGGGCTTGCTACAGTTGAAAATGATAGCAAACTCACCAGTAATCTTAGATTCAAAAGGAAGGGGTGCCTTGGTATGTTCCTTATAATGTAAGAGATAGCATCTTCAATTCTTTGTAATGATCCCATCCTGTATTTTAGGAGTGCTTATAGAAGTAATCTTTATGTTAAATTGAAAATGTCTCAGAATATAATCTAAAACATGCCATATATAAGTTGCTTATTGTGCATATGATTTGAGTATGATAGGAAAGAAATCTCTCTTACTCTTCTCCCTATCTTATGACTGTCATATATTTATTTGTAGAGATCTGACCATTTGTCTTTTGTCTTAGGCTCCTGATGGCCATGTTTTCCTAGAAGCCTTCTCTCCTGTTTACAAATATGCCCAGGACTTCCTAGTGGCTATTGCTGAGCCTGTATGTAGACCAAGCCATGTGCATGAATACAAACTCACTGCTTATTCCTTATATGCTGCTGTTAGTGTTGGACTACAGACAAGTGACATCACTGAATATCTCAAAAAGCTCAGCAAGACTGGTGTTCCAGATGGAATCATGCAGTTTATTAAGGCAAGTGACTGTACCTTAACCAATATCAAAGGCTTCTGCAGTTGCCATTAGTAATATTTTATAGTTGCCAAGGGTTTTATAATGAATCTAAAAGTTGATTGGGTTCAAATGCTTCCTCTCTCATTTACTAACTTATGATCTTGGATATGTTATTTTAATATCTCTGGACCTCAGTTTCCTTATCTGTAAAATAAGGAGGTTGGACCAGATGGCTTAGAAGACTCCTTCAAGCCTAAATTATCCTAATTAGGATCAGAGGATCCTAGTTATTTAATAATTTAAAGCTACATAATTTTGTGCTTTGGATTCTGTTGCTATATTATTTGAGTCAACCAACTTTTGAAAAATACTTTGCTCTTAAAATTAAATTATTGTTACTTTTTATATCAGAGTTTTTTCTGCTCCAGGCTTACTCTGAAATTTAATCTTTCCTTTTAAAGAAAAACAAACAGTTTGAAAAACTGGCTGGATCCGGCAACATAACTATTGCCTTTGGATTCCCTCCTTGCCTTTTTTTTTTTTTTTTGCAAAGAGATAATTGTTTCATTATTTGTACTCCTGAGTGATCATGTTATCCTTGTTCCTTGGGCATGTGGAGGACAAATGATCATGGGACTGCTTTGCATGAAGTCATTGAGGAAATTAGTTTTGCTTATTTTTGTGTAAAAGGCACTCAGATGTAGAAGACTTTGGTGATGGTGATGGACTTGAGTACCACCTTTGGCATGTGTATTCTTGGTTGTAGCCCATGGATCTATTCCTTGTCTGATAGTTTCTTCTAGCTTTCTTTTTTAAAACAAAATTTTTAGCCTTTCTCTCTTTATTTTTCTCCCAAAATAGAGTGTTTCTTTATTAATAATTTCTTAATTACTATTTCTCAAATTGCTTTTGACTTGTGGCATATTTGGATTTGAGAATATCAAAAATGATTTACATTGTATAATGTAACTCTAGAGTACTTCATTATTACTACTTAATTGATAGGGAATCAATTTTGAGAAATCGGGCTTAGGTGTTTCATGAGGTAAAGGTCAGATTTCATAGAATCTTATGATCTTTTCCTACACTGTTGTTTTAAGTAGTTTCCTTACTTCAAATGTCTCTTGTTCTTCTAGTCCATTATATTTTTCATTGCTGCCAGATTAGTATTTGAAATAGGCAAATTGGATTGATTCCTCCATTGCTCAGATATCTTTAGTAACTCACTATTGCTCACCAAAGACTAGACTCTTTATTTTGTCATTCAATTTGCGCAATCTTGCAACAGCTTATATTTCTAGCTTATGCTCACATGATCCTTCTTTGTGTATACCTTGTCTCCTTCCTAAAAAACAAGCATGTCCTGTGCTTTTCCACTTTCATGAACTTGCTATTATTATATCCTAAATAATATATTATTTATATTATATCCTAAATATGCTCAGAGGGTGGCTCTCTAGCCTCCACTTGTCTCTGGTCTATCTGTAGAGGCTTAGTTAATATGCTGTTTTTTCATTGAAGTTTTCCCTTAGCACCTCCACCAGAATCTCTTCCTTCTCAAGAACTCTCCTCATATTTTAGGTTCCTTTCCTGAAGGGACAGTCTGTTGAAGAAGACATTTTAGGTAGGAGTACTCCTTGTGGAATGAAGTGAGAAACCTAGAGAGCATATTAGTAGTGAAATGGACAAGCATGGGCAGATCTAAAAGATATTTTGAAGGAAGGTGGAGCTTAGTAGTGAATTGGATAAATGTTTTAATTGGGGTAGGCATTGTGTTTCCTGGAAGGACAAGGTAGAACTTATGCTACATTAATGTGTCAGCTAACCTTGTTATAATATATCACTTTTACAGGATAGGGCCCCAGGGTAGGGAAACCTTGAACACAAGGAAAGGTCTGGGTCTAAGGGTCTAGCTTTAAAATCTATAACTAAGAGTAGTGTACTAGACCCATAAAGTTGATGGTGAGGGACTGAAAAGGATAAGCAACCCTCAGGCCAACTTCCCAAATTTGCTCAGGGTCAAATTATGAATCTTTGAGTATCAAGGTTATTCTTTGAGCACTTAATACACAGTTGTTCATAGGTTTTATTGTAGATGTTTTCGTTATTATTACTTTCTATCTTGCCTCATAACCTACCCATTGCTAAACACCTAAGACAAGTCAAATGAATATATAAAGCAAAAGTAAAAACCTAAATCCTATTAGGGATTTAGAAACCTAGGAATACCTATTTAAACTTCTTCTTTTGGTTATGGGAACTCCATAGTTCAGGGGTTCTTGAAAGTACCGATGGTTAAGTTGCTTTCTTTTGTGAATACTGGTATACTATAATACTAGCATCACTCTGCCCGCTGCTTATGAAGCTTCCAGAATAGGCCAATTCCATCTTCCAGCTGCCACTGTGTATAGTGGCATTTTCCCAGGGAACAGACTTAGGGAAGGTAAATGGCTAATACTTCCATACATACTAAAGGAATGGTTCCCTGTTCTCTTTATCTCTCATGTTCCAAACCATTCAAAATCATGCATGTCACGATAGAATAATGGTGACTAGTATATTCATCATTAGTACTTTGTACCCTAATTTCTTGTTAAATAACCTGGGTCTTTTCCATTAGATTTTT
The DNA here is from genome assembly GCF_902635505.1 of Sarcophilus harrisii. NCBI lineage: Eukaryota > Metazoa > Chordata > Mammalia > Dasyuromorphia > Dasyuridae > Sarcophilus > Sarcophilus harrisii. Next base: position 320,222,266 of record NC_045428.1, read on the forward strand.
CTACAGGTTCCTCCTGGACTGGGTTCTGCTGTCCAATATCCCCACAGTTGTATAAACCTTTCTCTATTCCCAATTATGACACAGTTAACATAGACACTGATGCCCCCTGTCTTAAGCTGTTGTAGTTCAATAATTCTGGCAAAAGTCCATGATCTTTTTGCTTCCTGGTTTAAAAAAAAAAAAAGTGTAGTCTTGAGTATTTTTTTAAAAATAATTACAAGCAGGGCCATGCCATATCTTTAAAAGTTTTTCCTGAAATTTATTTGCCCATAAGGAAGTCAGAACTTGGAAAGATGTCAAAAGATAGTGGAGAAGGTCCTAAGATTCAGACACAATTGAACAACAAAAAGAAGAAAGTCAGAAATACAATGTTCCTAGAAACATAATTTTCTTCTATGTGGAGTCCAGCCTTCCTTGACCCCCTTTGAATCACAAGTTATTTTTCCTTGAAATATAATAAAGTTTTAGAAACTTATTTAGAACTTTGAATTTTCACTAAATGAATAACTCCATGACTTTACATACAAATTAGGATGCTGCATAGGAACTTTTTTGAAGGAGTTCTTGGAATCAGGAAATACTTCTTCACTAGAAAATCTGATCTTTGAGCTCTTGAAGTTGGAGTAAGCTAACAAGCAAATTGTAAGGTTGAGATAGTCTACTCTTAGCATCTCTCTTCTCAAGCTATATGTAAGCAAATTTCTACATCTGCCACCTGCATCTGTAGGAACTGTAGTTTGTATTTTAATACCATTGTTCTGCTGGTAGCTCATGATTATTAAACACGGGAGCATCAGAGACTCCAAAGAATTGAATATTAATGTTATCTGTTAAGCAATGGAGAGGTACTGATTGGCATGAGTATACTATAACACATTTACCATCAAGGATTACAAAGAAGAAACAAGGTTAAAGCTACCCTCGAAGAAATATATGAGTTTAAAAGATTATGAGTTGATCATGTAATAAGTACAGGGGATAACCAATTGATTGCCTGCATACTCCAGTGGTTTTCTTATTCAAGAAAAATTGAGGGGAAATTGATAAAGGGTCAAAGCATTTGAACAGACAATTTTCAGATGAAAAAATTAAAGCCATCTGGAATCATATCAAAAAATGCTCTAAATCACTATTGAGCAGAGACATGCAAATTAAAACAACTCTGAGATACCACCTCATATCTATCAGATTGACTAAGATGACAGGTAAAGATAATGATAGGTATTAGAGGGGATGTGGGAAAACTAGGACACTAATGCATTATTGGCAGAATTGTGCAATGATCCAATCATTCTGGAGAGCAATTTGCAACTATGCTCAAAGTTATCAAATTGTGCATACCCTTTGATCCAGCAGTGTCACTACTGGGTCAGCATCTCAAAGAGATATTAAAAAAAGGGAAATGAACCCACATATGCAAAAATGTGTATAGCAGCTCTTTTTGTCATGGCAAGGAATTGGATATTGAGTGGATGTCCATCAATTGGAGAATGGCTGAATAAGTTATGATACATGAATGGAATGGAATATTATTGTTCTGTAAGAAATGAACAGGCTGACTTCAGAAAAGCATGGAAAGACTAATGTGAACTGCTGAGTAAAGTAAGCAGAAGTAAGAAAATGTACCCAGCAGCACTGTGATGATCAACTGTGATAGACTTAGCTTTTCTCAGCAATTTAGTGATCCGAAGCAATTCCAATAAAACTTTGGTTGGAAAATGCCATCCACAGCCAGAGAGAGAATTATAAAAACTGTGCATCAAAGTATACTATTTTCCTTTTTTTCTTCTGTTATTTTTTTTCTCATAGTTTTCCCTTTCGTTCTGATTTTTCTCTACCAACGTGACTCATGGAAATATGTAAAATAAGTAAATAAATATACATATATAACCTAAAAAACTTTAAAAATTTTAAAAAGAAAAATTGATAGAAGTACAAATGATGAATTCTATCCACTTCTGGATAGAGATGGATAATGAGATGGACTAATTAATATATTAGCACAGTGAGACATATTTTTGGACTTGCCAGCCTGGAAATGTTTTGCTTAACTATGCAAATTTGTTAGAAGGGTTTTGTTTTTCCTTTTTTTTTTTTTTTTTTTTTTTTAAACACTCCCCAACCCCAACAATGAGGAGGTAAGAAAGAAAAAAAATATTTCATCATGGAAAAAAAATTATTTTTTAAAAATAATTGAGAATGATCAATAGAACATTGGGGTAACCCCATGGGTCAAACTGATAGGGGGACGTAGAAAACAGTTAAAACAAGACATGTATAGAAGAATAGCAGTCTGCATCTTCCGAGGGAGCAACCACATTAATAAGATTACATAGAACAATGAAATTATTAGAGTATTTATGAGGTATCTTTTGCAAAAATAATAGAAATAAAAATATCTATTTTGGGGGAAATTGCTGAATAAATTGTGGTTTATGAATAATGAAATACTTGAAATAAAAAGCAAAGAAGATATGGAATTTATAGTAACAAAAGAAAAATAAATATGAGCTAATGTAGAGTGAAATAAGTACAACAATCTCAATGATTATTTTTTTGTAAGTATAAATAACAGTAAAGGCTAAATTAATTGCAGTAACCAAAATTGATCCCAAAGAACAGATGGTGAAACATACAATTCCCTTTCGGGAATGAAATACAAAGCTACACATGATAAGTGATTGCTTATCCATAGTCAGATGTTTTTATTTATTTATTTATTTATTTTTGGTTGAAGGATATGAGCAATGATTACAAGCTCTTAATAAAAAAGAATGCTCCAAATCCCTAATTAGAACATTTTAGTTTATTTGCATGTTCCAAATTGTCTTTTAGTGTTCTGGACAATATATTTACAGAATTGATGTATTCCCATGTCTGGATATATTAATATTTTCCTGACCCTGAGCCACTTGTTCCTAATTTGTCTTTTTTTGGTTTCTTGTTGATTATAGTTGTGTACTGTAAGCTATGGAAAAGTCAAGCTCGTGCTGAAACACAACAGGTAAATAGTCAGGGGCCCAGGAGGGGAAAGAGGGAATTGAACTATATTGATAAACCAATGCCCAAGGCTTTTTGGACTTGCCTTCCATCTAGTTTAAAAAAAAAAAAAGTAAAAAGAAAAAAGTAATAGGGAATGTTTCTGAAGGTATTGGCAAGAAAAGCCCCAGCTCTTTAGTTCTCTAAAGAGGTCATTTATTTTGCTACCATTTTTAGTTAAGTGGAGTAGTTTTTGTGGTACCAAGAAACTAGAACTAAAATGTGTTCCCATTTGTCTGAGGAATAGTCAGATGTTATATTCAGCCTAAAATGGGTTTGTAAGTGACCAAAACATTTTTGTAACATAAAATGTTAAAAATGAAAAGGACAGAGATCAGTTAAATCAGTATCTCCATGTTCTTTTACTCCTTCCTACTCTGTAGGTATTTTGTTGAAAGCTCTCACCCAGATGTCATTAAAGAGCTTCTCCAGGACCAGGTGATTAGAGAATGCCGCCTGAGGAATGCTGAGGGGGAAGAAACTGAGCTCATCACTGAGACCTTCACAAGTAAATCTGCTGTATGTTGGGTTTCTGGAAAACTTGGGAATGTAATAATGCTTTTCTTAATCCTGTATCCCTTAGTTCTTCTCCCCAGTACTGCAACTCTTAGATCTGCCTTTCCTTTGCAGATTTCCAAAACCAGTGAAGGGGCCAGTGGACCCTCCACATCACAAGGAACAGATGGTCAGAATAAAACAGATGTCCCCGCAGACTTGTTTGAGTTTTATGAACAAATGGACAAGGATGAGGAAGAAGAGGAAGAAACACAGACTGTATCTTTTGAAGTGAAGCAGGTTAGCAAATATACTTTCCACATGCTTTATTTATCAAATGACCTGCTGAAAGCAACAAAATTGGTTTCGTTTTTAAATCTTCCTTTTTTACTAATTCTGTCTTCAGGTTCTCCCTGATTCTAGGCTCCCTCCTGATGACATAGCCTTCCTAGTCTCCCTTCCCCCATCTCCCAGTTTATTTCTTTTGGAATGTTTGGTTTTTTTTTTTAATTTTGAGTTTCAAATTCTCTTCCTCTCTTCCACCACTCCCCTACCTATTGAAAAGGCAAGGAATGTGCTATCAGTTATACATTTGAAGTCATGTAAAATATTTCCATATTAGCCATATTGCACACAATAAAAAGCAAACATCATAAAGAAAGTGAAAAAAGTGTGCTTCAGTCTGCACTTAGAATTCTTCAATTCCTTCTCTGAAAGTGGATAGCATTTTTCATCATAAATCCTTTGGAATTTTCTTTGATGATTGTATTCATCTGACCTTACCTTCCTTTCTTGCACTAGCTGCATCTTTTTTTTTTTTTAATAACTTTTTATTGACAGAACCCATGCATGGGTAATTTTTTTACATTATCCCTTGCCCTCACTTCTGTTCCAACTTTTCCCCTCCCTCCCTTCACACCCTCCCCCAGATGACAAGCAGTCCTATACATGTTGAATATGTCACTGTATATCCTAGATACAATATATGTGTGAAGAACCAAACAGTTCTCTTGTTGCACAGGAAGAATTGAATTCAGAAGGTAAAAATAACCCGGGAAGAAAAATGCAAACAATTTACATTTATTTCCCAGTGTTCTTTCTTTGGGTGTAGCTGCTTCTGTCCATCATTGATCAATTGAAACTGAGTTAGATCTCTTTGTTGAAGAAATCCACTTCCATCAGAATACATCCTCATACAGTATTGTTGTTGAAGTATATAATGATCTCCTGGTTCTGCTCATTTCACTCAGCATCAGTTCATGTAAGTCTCTCCAAGCCTCTCTGTATTCGTCCTGCTGGTCATTTCTTATAGAACAATAATATTCCATAACATTCATATCCACAATTTACCCAACCATTCATTCTCCAACTGATGGGCATCCATTCATTTTCCAGCTTCTAGCCACTACAAACAGGGCTGCCACAAACATTCTTGCACATACAGGTCCCTTTCCCTTCTTTAGTATCTCTTTAGGATATAAGCCCAGTAGTAGCACTGCTGGATCAAAGGGTATGCACAGTTTGATAACTTTTTGGGCATAATTCCAGATTGCTCTCCAGAATGGTTGGATTCTTTCACAATTCTACCAACAATGTATCAGTGTCCCAGTTTTCCCGCATCCCCTCCAACATTCATCATTATTTTTTCCGTCATTTTAGCCAATCTGACAGGTGTGTAGTGATATCTCAGAGTTGTCTTAATTTGCATTTCTCTGATCAATAGTGATTTGGAACACTCTTTCATATGAGTGGAAATAGTTTCAATTTCATCATCTGAAAATTGTCAGTTCATATCCTTTGACCATTTATCAATTGGAGAATGGCTTGATTTCTTATAAATTAGAGTCAATTTTCTATATATTTTGGAAATGAGTCCTTTATCAGAACCTTTAACTATAAAAAATGTTTTCCCAGTTTGTTGCTTCCCTTCTAATCTTGTTTGCATTAGTTTTGTTTGTACAAAGGCTTTTTAATTTGATATACTCAAAATTTTCTATTTTGTGATCAATAATGGGTCTCTAGTTCATCTTTGGTCACAAATTCCTTCCTCTTCCACAAGTCTGAGAGGTAAACTATCCTATGTTCCTCTAATTTATTTATAATCTCATTCTTTATGCCTAAGTCATGGACCCATTTTAATCTTATCTTGATTATGGTGTTAAGTGTGGGTCCATGCCTAATTTCTGCCAAACTAATTTTCAGTTTTCCCAGCAGTTTTTGTGAAATAATGAATTCTTATCCCAAATGTTGGGATCTTTGGGTTTGTCAAACACAAGATTGCTATATTTATTGTCTGTTTTGTCTTGTGAACATAACCTATTCCACTGATCAACTAATCTATTTCTTAGCCAATACCAAATGGTTTTGGTGAACGCTGCTTTGTAATATAGTTTTAGATCAGGTACAGCTAGACCACCTTCATTTGATTTTTTTTTTTCCACTAATTCCCTTGAGATTCTTGACCTTTTGTTCTTCCATATGAATTTTGTTGTTATTTTTTCTAGATCATTAAAATAATTTCTTGGGAGTCTGATTGGTATAGCACTAAATAAATAGATTAGTTTAGGAAGTATTGTCATCTTTATTATATTCACTCAGCCTATCCAAGAGCACTTAATATTTTTCCAATTATTTAAATCTGACTTTATTTGTGTGGAAAGTGTTTTGTAATTTTGCTCATATAATTCCTGACTTTCCTTTGGTAGATAGATTCCCAAATATTTTATGCTATTGACAGTTATTTTGAATGGAATTTCTCTTTGTATCTCCTGCTGTTGGATTTTGTGGGTGATATATAAAAATGCTGAGGATTTATATGGATTTATTTTGTATCCTACAACTTTGCTAAAGTTACGAAGTATATGTTATGTATAAAGTTATGAACATAAAGTTATTTCTAATGCTTTTTAGTAGAATCTCTGAGGTTCTCTAAGCATACCATCATATCATCTGCAAAGAGTGATAGTTTGGTTTCCTCATTGCTTACTCTCTAATTCCTTTAATCTCTTTCTCGACTCTTATTGTCGAGGCTAGTATTTCTGATACAATGTTGAATAATAATGGTGAAAGTGGGCAACCTTGTTTCTTTCACTCCTGATCTTACTGGGAAAACGTTCCAGTTTTTCCCCATTGCATATGATGCTTACTGACGGTTTTAAAAATATGTTCCTGATTATTTTAAGGAAAAGTCCATTTATTCCTATCCTCTCAAGTGTTTTTATTAGGAATGGATGTTGGATTTTATTAAATGCTTTTTCTGCATCTATTGCAATGATCATCAGTATGGAATCTTTTACAAAAGTTTGCCTGTTCTCTTCTTATACTTTTGTCAGTGATATCTTCAATACTGATGCAGATCCTTTTCATAAACATGCAAAAATTGGCCCAAAGTCACCCAGGGAGGAAAAAGAAGCTGGGATTCAAGCCCAGATTTTATTTAGCTTTCAGACTAAACAATTTCAGTATCTTTAGTTTTTCCTGTTGGGCTTCTACAATTTAACCCTGTAATCATCTTTACTTGGTTTCTGTCCAATCTACCTTGTTCTAGCTACAAAACTATGCATTATATAAAGAAAGGATCTGGCATACCACATTCAGTGGGAGGTGATGTCATTGTTTCAGTATGTTAGTATCTTAAACACATAATTAGAATAATAAAGTTTAGTTTCTGGTTTGGAGGTTTTTGAAGGAAGGGCAAGGAGATAGTAAGAAGAGTAAGAAGAGAAGTGATTAAGAGAAGCACAGTGCCATTTCTAATGAGCCAAGGCAGTTATTGAAGTAGTTTTTTTGCTTCCCTAAGTGTATTTTTCTGTCCTTAACTGGATTGCTGACTGTGCAAATTGGACATAGCCTCAATCTCCCTACCTTCACAATGTTATTGCCACTCCCCAATGATTTCATCCATAAACCTAGTAAGTTTTTTTCTACTCTTCTGAACCCCTCACATAAAATGAATAAATATCAGTGCTTCGTTTTTTTCTATTTCCCCAGTCCCTAAGATAGTAACTAGTTTACAATATTAATAAATGTTCATTGATTAATTATCTTCTAGATTCTGAGTCCAACCTATTCTCTGCAGCCTACGAGTCTCTGGGGAAGCACAATCTCTGCCTTCAAAGGCAGTTAAATGACACAGTGGATAGATAGAGTACTAGGCCTAGAGTCAGAAAGATGACCCTTCTTGAGTTCAGAATCTCATCTTAGGCACTTACAAATTGTGGGACCCTGGGCAAGTCACTTAATCCTTTTTGCCTCAGTTTCCTTATCTGTAAAATGAAGTAGAGAAAGAAATGGCAAACCACTCCAGTATCTTTGCCAAAAAAAAACAACCCTCAAAATGGGGTCACGAAGATTCAAACAAGACTGAAACAACTGAACCACAACTGCTTTAAAAAGCTAATATGTTAATAAAAGGGATGACTCATACATGATAGACAAATTAGTTAATAGATAATGTTTTTTCGATCTCTTTTTGAAGTATTAATACATCTCTGATTTTTGTTCCTCCCTTGGTAAATATTCACTTTCAGATAATTTAAAAATTGATCTCATAGTGATTTCAAAATTATATTATCTCCAAGACATATTTCTTCTGTTTCTTGTGTTTGTGATTGGTTTGGTATATCTTTTCTACCCAACTTCATTTCCTAAGTGTCATATCCCACTTCCTTAAATAGCACTTCAGGAACTAAAGTCTTAAATTCCAAATGTGATGATTCTGCTGTCAATGATAATGAAAACAAATGTCTGTAGAAACTTTGTATACTTATTATCCTCCTTCTATATGCATCTGTAAATATGCTAGGAGCATTGGCTCAGTTTGGTTCTGTGTGGTCAGGTGGCATTACTTACTATAGCTCCATAGTTCTGTTAATACCAGTTAAATTCTGAAGAGGCAGTCTTAAAAAGCAGTGTTCTGAACATATTTCTCTAAACATTAATTGCTCTGGCTTTCATTGATTGCCCAACAGTAGGTCTCAGGCCGAGCTCTCCTTGGTTAGTGTTGGGGTCCTGATTGACTCAGAGTGAATGTAAATAGCAGTTGTTTTTGTTTTAGCCAGAAACCCTGAGAGTCTTCTCTTCTAGGTAGGTAGGGAAGAAGGAAGAAGGAAGGGAGGAAAGAAGAAGGAAGGAGAAGGGAAGGGAAAGAAAAGAAAAGAAAAATCGGGGGGAGGGGGGGAACTAGGTAAAAGAAGTTATTCTCTGTTTCATTTCTTACTTAACCTTAGTCACTGGTTGGGCATGGACTCAGACTGAACTGAAACAAACTGTTAAAGACCTTAGCTTAAAAAGGCCAAGGTCTCCCATTTCATCCCGGGCCATTTCCAGTCATCCCTGATCTGTATATGGCCACTGGACCCAGGTGGCTCTGGATGAGAATGGGAAGCAGGTGACCTTGCCCAGCCCTTCCTCACTTCAGTCCAATTCACCTCCCCAATGTCATGGTCCTCTTCAAAATGAAGAACAAACAACAATTCAATTAAAATAGTTAACAAAACTTCATAAACACTTTCTCCCCCTCTCCCCCAGGAAATGATTGAGGAGCTCCAGAAGCGCTGCATCCATCTGGAATACCCATTGCTGGCTGAATATGATTTCCGGAATGATTCTGTCAACCCTGACATCAATATAGACCTGAAACCCACAGCTGTCCTCAGGCCCTATCAGGAGAAGAGCCTTCGGAAAATGTTTGGGAATGGACGGGCCCGGTCAGGGGTCATTGTCCTCCCTTGTGGTAAGTGATCATAGGTATCATTGAGTCCAACCTTCTCATTTTACAGATGAAGAACCTGAATCCTTGCATAGCTTGTCAATAAATAATACTTTTTCCTCCTTTTGATTGCTTTCAGCCTTTTCTTTCTTTTATAAATGTCCCTAAAACTCACATTTTTTTTAATCATCAGTTATTTCCAATCAAGCCAGTTTTGATTGGTCTCACAATGTGTTTTATTACTCTTATTAAGTTTCAGCCCTTTATCATTTTTAATAGGTATCAGCCCTGAGATCTCAAGGTCAATGACAACTGCTGCTAATTTTTAACACTTTATTTGTTTTTAGATGAAATTAGCTTTCTCTTCAAGAATGAGTGATGTGTCTTTTTCAATAATAGCTATTTCAGTTTCTTGATGGCATTCATTTAAGTTATTTTTGGTTCAGGGTCATTTTATGAAAGCAGAGAATGAATATATTTTTTTTTTCTTTTTCCATTGGGTAATAAGTGATGAAATTGGATTTTTTTTGGCAGTTTCTCTTGACCTGACCTTGGGTGAGTGAGGTCTGTGCTTTTTTGTTGTAGGAGCTGGGAAATCTTTGGTGGGTGTGACAGCTGCATGCACTGTCCGAAAAAGGTGCCTGGTACTTGGCAACTCAGCTGTGTCTGTGGAGCAATGGAAAGCTCAGTTCAAGATGTGGTCTACCATTGATGACAGTCAGATCTGCCGGTTCACTTCAGATGCCAAAGATAAGCCCATTGGGTGCTCAATCGCCATTAGTACCTACTCAATGCTGGGCCACACCACCAAGAGATCCTGGGAGGCTGAGCGAGTCATGGAGTGGCTCAAGACTCAGGAATGGGGGCTTATGATCCTAGACGAAGTACATACCATACCTGGTAAGCCAAAATTGGCCATAAACTGCCTTCTAGTCTTTTTAGAGGAAAGGTAAGAAGAATACCAACAATAATACCAGCATACTACATGTTGTTAGGTAAACATTATAGTTTTCATTTTTGTTTAAGTTGGGGTGTATCTTTTTATAACTCTCATGCTGCCTATGGTTTTTTAGTATCTAGACCACCATTGATTAATATTTACTCATAGCTCTCCTATATAGTACTTTGAGAATGGAAAGCTAAGAGCATTGGAGTTTTTGAAGGTAATATTTTTAAAAGAAGCCCAATTATTGCTGTTTATATAATAATAGCCTTTATTTAGTAGTATGGTACATTAACACCTCACTGATTCAAGCTAATGGAAGTGGGAATAAGGAATGGTAAGTTAAAGTCAGGTCTATTTCATGTATTATTTATTTTTGCCCACTAGTTTTATTTTATTTTTCCCCTGTTACAGTTTTTAACATTCCAGTGTCTTTGCTTTTCTCCCTTCCCAGCTCATACCACTACCACCACCCTGTTAAGAATACAGGCAATTCAATAGGGGTTGTAGTCATGTATATGTATATACATTTATAATAGTCATGTTGCAACTGAAAACATAGATCAAAAAAGAAAAACCCTCAAATGAAAATAAGAAAATAAAAATGTATGCTTTAATCTGCATTGAGACATCATCAGTTCTTTCCTTGGGTATGGATAGCATTTTTCATCATTAATCTTTCAGTTATATTGGATCGTTGTATTTCTGAGAATAATTAAGTCATTTTTAGTTGATCATTTCACAATATTTACTTTGTACATAACATATTTCAGTTTCTTTCAGCAAGTGGAAGTCTTTGCAGATTTTTCTGAAAGCATCCTGTCATCATTTCTTTGGTTTTATGTTTTATATTTTTATTTTCCCCAATTACATGTAAAACAATTTTTTTCCATTTGTCTTTAAAATTTTGAGTTCCAGATTCTCTCCCTTCCCACACACACCCCTATTGAGAAGGTCCATGTGAAGTTGTGCAAAATATTTCCATACAAGTCATGTTGCAAAAGAAAACAGATACCCTCGTCTCAAAAAAATCTTGCTTCAATCCGTATTCAGACACAATTACTTCTTTCTGTGGTATGAATAGCATTTTTCATCATTAGTCCTTCAAAGTAGTATTAGATCGTTGTATTGCTGAAGAATAGCAAAGTTGAATTCATAACTGATCATTCCATAATTTTACTATTGCTATGTACATAATGCATTTCACTTTGAGTTCATGGAGGACTTTTCAGGTTTTTCTAATAGCAGTCTGTTTATCATTTCTTCTAGAATAATATTCCTTTATAATCCCATACTACAGTTAATTCAGCTATTCCCCAGTTGATGAGGATCCTTCAATTTCCAGTTCTTTGCCCTGAGAAAAGAGCTTCTATAAAAAATATTTTTATTCATGAGTTTTTTTTTTTTATTTCTTTTGAGATTCGTGCCTAGTAGTGGTATTGTTAGATCAAAGCATATGTATGATTTTATAATCTTTGGGAATAGATCATATCTTTTATTCATCAGTTGGATTTATCATTTATGACAAATTTATCATTTATCAATTGGAGAATAGCTTTTTTTTTGTTTTGTAAATTTTTGGGGTTTTTTGGGTTTTTTTTGTAGATTTGATTCAGTTCTCTGTTTGAGAAATAAATCTTTTATCAGAGATACTTATTTCAAAATTCTTTTCACAGTTACTCTTAACTGTATTTTCCCCTTGTATATTCCTTTCTCTCTCTCTCCTTTTACCCTCTCCCTTTTCGAAAGTGTTTTGCTTCGTTCTATTTTCACCTTTTTTTTCTTTTGTTTTTTCTTTCTGTGATTTGTACCTTTTATGATTTTTCTTTCCCAACATGACTCATATGGAAGTATGTTAAAAATTAATGTACATGTATAAACTGTATCAGATTTTTTGCTAGCATGAGAAATAAGGTAAGGGAAGAAGGGAGAAAAAAAGAAATTGGAACTCAAAATCTTACAAAAATGAAAGTTGAAAACCATCTTTACCTGTAATTGGAAAATTAGCATACTATTCTTTTTCTCCCAGTCAGTCCCTTTTTCTATCACCCCCATCCCTTGTGGTTCCTCCCATCTCTTATCTCATCCCCTTCCTTTCCTACTGTTCTATTTGGTAAGTGTATGATAGATTTATATACTTACTTGACTGTTTATATTATTCCCTCTTTGAAATGTAAGTTGCTTTTAGAAAAAATTTATGAAATGAAGATGTATTTCTTACATATGCTTAAACTGAACTTAGAAACTTTCACATAGTGGATGGTCTTAATATTTTTTTGAGCTGGAATCTAGAGTACATTCTGTGAGGATGCCAGTACCAGTTTTGAAGTGATCTAGGGATAGGTGATAAGTAAAGGATAGCACCTGCCTAGCTGCTTCTGTAGGTTTCCAAATAGTTATTAGGTGATAACCTTAGGGTGGAAGTTGAGATCTGACACCATGAAAGAATAAAGCTTGACATAGTTGTATTTGGAGCCAGGTCCATATCTTAATGAATAATGTAGTTTGCCAATTATATCTAAATGGGGAATTCCTACAGTGTTTCAGATTGTTTTAGTATAATTTGTTCTTTTAAATATTTTCCTTGTGATTTTTTTTTGGGGGGGGGGGCTCTATTTTATCTGTTTAGGAAACCCCCAGAAAAAAAAAAGTTGAGGAATACACATAATCCCCTCTTTTATAACTTATTATGTAGCATTAAGTGGTTAAGTGATTTGTCCCATATCACCTAATTTTAACTAAACTAACCTCATAAAATGGATAAGTGACTTAAAAATGTTTCTACAAAGAATACCACCTTATCTTTTGGCTAAAGTGCAGTTACAAAATGAGACGTGCATTTTCACACATGGCCAGAGTTATTAAATTGTTTTGCTTTGCTGTACTTAATTGTTACAGTGAAGAGTTTTCATTTGAAGTAGATGATTAGAGATCAGGTAATGGGTAGAGATAGAATCAGGAAAGAAGAAAAGGAAGGAAGCAAAGAAATACTTTTGAAAAATATTCGGAAGAAAAAAAGTTCAGAAAGGAAAAGAAATTATAAATTTACTATTTTAAGTATTTTAAAATATAATATACACTCTAAAAAGATAAGTGTACCAAGAATTCATATTTAATGCTTAACTTTTTTTCATATACCACAAAATGTTAATAATTGTTAATTAAGTTATTAATACAATTTTCCACTAATTAAAAACAACAGAAGTAAATTTCATATTGGGATAATTAACAAATGAACAACGGGAAAATGACAAAAGTGGCTCTTCTACTCTTTTATCATTCAGTCATCAAGCATTTATTATTCACTTATGTGTTACAGTGTACTAAGTTGTAGGAATACAAAGAAATGCAAAAGCCACCCTCCTGCTCTCAAGGAGCCCACTTAAAACTTAAAAACTAAGCTTTTATTCCCCCAAACTATGTATATGTATCATAATAATTCATGTATTGCATACTTTAAAAATCAAATTAAATTTTCTGGTGGTTTAAAAATCTTCCAGAAAGAATCCTAAAAAAACTATGTGTCTTATGGGGATATATATATTTGAAAATGGTAGCTTACTTTCCCAAATAATTCTATTTAGTGGAATATTTAAAGAAGCCAATTTAGAAGGAGAAAACTCTCTCTGGGCCTCTGCGATAATGTCCTACCGTTGCAGGCTCTTCAGGGTAGTTTAGTGAAGGTATGAAGTTCCTTTTTCATCAGGGCCCCATTTTCTGAGACCAGAGTTTACTTCCTTTTTGTTGGGGCATTTCTGCATCCTTTGCCTTCTTCAATTTTTTGTGAAAGTTGAACTTTTTTTGTTAAAAGGTTTCATATTCCAAGTCACAGTATCAACTATACAACAAATAAACTGTATTTAGAGTTTTCATTTAAGTTTTAATTACTTGCAATTTCAAAATTTTAAGTTTGGGGCCTGTGCTTATTGGCCTGACTTTAAAACTGTCCCCATTTTCTTCTGTTTTTCATTGATCTTTCCTCCATACATAAATGAAAGTGAGAATAAAAGTTCTACCTAATCATTTCTGTTGTAAACTAAGCACCTCTGAATCAGGGATTTAGAAATTAAAATCGTCTAGTCTGTCATGGGATTATTCTAACAAATAGAACCCATATGTTATCTTTTGTGTATTTCAAAATGAAAAGTCCTGATAAGATTCTAGTTGTTATATAAAGCTTGGTCTGATTTTCCTGTTGGCATTTCTTATTATTTGTTGAAAATATGAATATTGTGGTTATTTCCCTAGCCAAAATGTTTCGACGAGTCCTCACCATTGTACAGGCTCACTGCAAGTTGGGTTTGACTGCGACCCTCGTCCGAGAAGATGACAAAATTGTGGACTTGAATTTCTTAATTGGACCCAAACTATATGAAGCCAATTGGATGGAACTTCAGAATAATGGCTATATTGCCAAAGTCCAGTGTGCTGAGGTGATAACTCTTTCCTATTAGAGTTGTTGGGAAGAGGTGTGAAGGAGGAAGATTAATAGGGTTATTAGAGCTAATGTGTGATATTTGTAATGTGATAACTTAGGAGTAGGTCATTGTTTTGAGAACAAGAAAGGGGAATCAAATCAGTACAGGGTCTAGGCAATTTTGTTTAACCAAGGTCTAAAACAATTCTAAATATATAGGAATAAAGAAGCCCTATATAGTTTCACCTGCCCGAGGCACAATTGCCATTCAGTATCTTGCCATTCTGTTACTGTGCAGTGATTCTAGCATTCCTGGATAATAACTGTATAAATTGCCTGGAGGATCTTATTTCTGAGTACACTGATAACATTCTAAATAAAACTTCATTTTAAAATTAATTCTTTTCACTCAAAACACATTATTTGAGCAGTAGTATTTTGTTTTGTTTTGTGGCTGAGGCAATTGGGGTTAGTGACTTGCCCAGAGTCCTACAGCTAGGAAGTGTTAAGTGTCTGAGGTCAAATTTGAACTCAGATCCTCCTAACTTTAGAGTTGGTACTGTGTCCTCTGCACCACCTAGCTGCCCCAAAAGTAGTGTTTTAATAGTTTAAATGGTTGTTACTAAACTGTTCTGATTTAATATTCTTAAATCCTGTATGGTTTCGTGTAATGTCTTAAAATCAGATTGGTAGAATTTTTCAGATATCCAAAAAGCTACATAAATCATTGGACCAAAGGGTAACTGTTTTGATCACTAGATGGCACTACCTGATCTAGTTGAAAAACTTTTGAGCAATCCATATTTTGATCACATTTTTTGTTTTCTAGCAGAAATAGTTCTTTAGTTACTTGATTAACCACTCCCAGTGAAGTGGTTTTTAAAAACTGGAACATGTTGAGGTATCAAAAGACTTATGAGATATAAAAGATAGTACACTAAATAATATATTCTGTGTATTTAACTTTTAGAAGGCCTTTGAGAACTTTTTAGATCAAAAGCTATCTAGAAAATAACCCCAAAAAAGCATGACTGTATGTAAATTTTTTTTTCATTTGTAGAGAATACCTTTAAAATCAGGAATCAGCAAGTAGAGATTGATACTTCCTGAAATAATTTTATAATCTAGAAGTGGAAGGGCCCCAATGTTAAAACATTGGGTAAATGTTTTGGGTAAATTCTCCTCTTGTAGCTTATTAATTCCTATTGTAGCACTAGAGAATAGATATGTGAATAAATTTCTAAGGGTTTTCATAAATTAAAGATTGATAGTTATAAGTTATCAAAATAAATTAGAGCTATTATGAAGTATATATTGACCTCCCACAGACCCTAACTGCTCCCATTGAATATATAATACACACTGAATAGATTATCAATGTGCTTCTGTATGGAGTGTTGTTGTGTTGCTAAAACCCTGTCATCCATTGGCAATTTACCATTACTTAGATCTATAGTGTTTTTAAAATTTTCCTGTTTTCTTACCAAAGCATACTATATGTGCAATACTTTTGCACTTTTATTTCTGTTTTTATTACTAGTTAAACAATCTTTAATACATACAAATATTTAAATACACAAATGAATACTAAAAAATAAAGATTGTATATAAAATCATAGCTTTGTCTACTTAGAATATTATATGTATATTATAAAGTAGTAAAAGTCATATTTACTCCCATGCCATCTTTTTGTTTACATAGTCATATTATGTATGTTTCCTGGAGTCTTCCCACATTTTATTGATCATTTCACATGGAGTGGTAATAGTCCAGGTTTCTCCAAAGTAGTAAGCAGAGTATGAGTAGTTTTGTAGCTTTTATAGTATAATTCTGTTTTTCTTTCCAGAAAAATTATACCAATTCACAGTCTTTATCAGCTGTGCATGAGTGTGCCTGATTTTGTCTAGTTCCACTACCATTGACTTGTCTAATTTTTAGCAATCTTTGACTAATGGGTATAAGGTAGTGTGCTTCAGAGTTTTTAGAGGTAGCTTGGGATGGTGAACAGACCACTGGACTTGAAGTCAGAAAAACCTGAGTTCAAATCTCATCAAAGATACTTGTTAATTGTGCAACTAGTGTATGACTTTCTAATGGCAATACTTTTCCTTTGGGATTATGGATTAGAATTGGAAGATACCTTAGGAGGGCATTTAGTCCAAACTTCTCCTTTTAAAGATGAGGTAACTTGGGCCCAGACCTTAAGATCACAAAGGTGTGAGTAAGGAGTAGAGGAAGAACTTAAAACTAGATCTTAATGCCAAATTCTCTGTTCTTTTCCCCTGTTGTCTCCCAAATTCTGTGGCAAATGATGAATATGTAAGAAAGTTCTGGCTGGTTGGAAAATGTTCCATGCCTTGTTGGAAACCATATGGAAATTTTGGAGTTAAGAATACTGGATATGCTACATGAAAGGACTTCACAAAATCTTAACCTCATTAATGATGTTGGTCTTGAGAGAGTATAGCTGTCTTCTTGTTTCATTCTAGGTTTGGTGCCCAATGTCTCCTGAATTTTATAGGGAATATGTGGCAATCAAGACTAAGAAGCGGATATTATTATACACCATGAACCCCAACAAATTCAGAGCCTGCCAGTTTCTGATCAAATTCCATGAACGCAGGAATGACAAGATCATCGTTTTTGCAGACAATGTCTTTGCCCTGAAGGAATATGCTATCCGGCTGAACAAGTAAGTTTGGAAAGTATGATTGAAAACTTCCTTCACCTCAGGGAATCTTTTGTACCACAAGGGGCTGGGGGGGGGGGGGGGGGGGGAGATGGGGGAGAAGATGTCTACCTGTGTGACTGTCTGTGTAAAAAATATATAAAATCAGCTCTCTGCAGAGCTTTTCAAGGCCTGAAAATTTTGTAGTCTATCATAATGCTTTGAGTATACCCATACATTATGTAGTGCAAAAGTATTGGATAACTATAATAGTTTTTGAGGAAATGTAAGAATATTTATGCTTTGAATAAAAAGGACTGGTGAGTGTTTGTTGCTTCTTAGAACCAGGCAGGGTTCTGCACATTCCGCTGATTGTAATAAAAGGCTGGGTGTTCTGGGGACTTAACTCCAAATGTAACAAAAACAAATGTAGTATTGAAGAGCATAGAAAATATTAGCACTTTTATGCCCACATGCATTTTTGATTTCCTTCACAAGCTAATTGTACAATATTTCAGAGTCTGATTCTTTTTGTACAGCAAAATAACGTTTTGGTCATGTATACTTATTGTGTATCTAATTTATATTTTAATGTACTTAACATCTACTGGTCATCCTGCCATCTTGGGGAGGGGGTGGGGGGTAAGAGGTGAAAAATTGGAACAAGAGGTTTGGCAATTGTTAATGCTGTAAAGTTACCCATGCATATAACCTGTAAATAAAAGGCTATTTAAAAAAAAAAGAAAAGAAAAAAAAAGAAAATATTAGCACTGAACTTCCTTTGTCTCCTATATCTGTCTCCCTCCGAACCAAAACATGATCTCAAAAAATAGTACTCAATTTGGTGTGTTGATATCTGGATTTTTGCAGATGTGGAATCTCTTAGGTGAAACTAAAATTAGATCAACTAATTTCAAGACCTTTTTTTTTTTTTTATGTAGGATCTTAGTACAGACATGGTATTTCTGACCCCATAATCTGAGCTTAATCAGACTTTCTACACTATGGAAACAGTTTGGTTGATTTGGCTTGTAATGAATACAGAAAAATAGAAATATGTGCAATGGAGTAAGATATAAGCTAAGTGAAAAACTAGAAATAGACCAGATTATGGAGGCCAGAGGATTTTATACACCAGTCTCAAGTCCGAATCTTTGGGAGTACGTTGTGTTTGATCCAAAGGCAGTAGGGAGCTACTGGTATTGAATGGGAGCAGAGAGGGAGGTTGTGAACAAAGACTGTAGAACAGTCAAGGGTGAGATTTGAGAAAAGTAATGGGTACATTTGTGATCAGATGAGGAATCATCCCTTAGTGCCTCAATGCAGGTTCTAAAGACTCAATTGCCAAGGAAATGCTTATCTACATGGGAAAAAGGAATTTTCCATACCACTGAAATCACAGATCTGAATTGTCACTTACAATAGGTTTTTGAGCCAGTTTCAAGGAGCATTCTATAAACTATGCTACAGATCATTTTCATATCTTCTAACGAAGCTGTATTCTTCTCTAGACCCTATATCTATGGTCCTACATCACAAGGTGAAAGGATGCAGATTTTACAGAATTTCAAGCATAATCCAAAGATAAACACTATCTTCATATCCAAAGTAAGTAAGGAGTCCTTCAAGATGATATTTCTGTAATAGGAAGAAAGTACTTCCTTGGCTGAACATACAGATTGTCCTTGTGACTATGCTGGTCAAATGAATGTCCCCTGGCTAGACTGTCATTTTAGTCTTTATGCTTTCAAAGCAGCAAAAAATAACTCTGAAGTAATTTCGTGTTTTGAATGTATTATTATGATTTAAGGGACAGCATCTTTGCGTTTTAGATTATGTTTTGTTTATGGTGGTACCAAAATGAATTTGCATTCACAGGGTATACAAAAGTTGACCAGTGAAGGATTCTGTCCAGGAACTTATTGAGACTTAACAATTTGGGATTTAAAATAGCCTTAGCATATTCCACAAGTGGATTTTTATTGATTTGATCAGTATCATATAACCAATCCATACGTCAGAGGAAAATTTATTAATGTTACTTAATAGTGTACTCTTCTATTGGCCAAGAATTACTCACAAGAGTGTGGGAAATGGGGATTCTTATATTTTACTCAAAATTCTTTCATTTTTTTAACATAAATATTTTTAAAATTGTATTAATATCTTTTGTATTTTTATAATCTTTATTTTCAAATAATATACCTTTACTCTCCCCTATTCAGATGCCTTCCGTGTATCAAAGCACATTGAAAAGAGGGGGAAAAAATTCCAGCAAAATTAAATGGCACATTGAGTATTTTTAATGTTATATGCAACAATCTCCACCATTACACAGAAGGAAAAAATTTTTCTCAAGTCTTACTTGAAGCCAAGTTTAGTCATTATAATCATATAGCATTTAGGTTTTTTTTTATTATTAAAGTTGCATACAAATTGCTCTAAATTCTGCTTATTTCACCCCACTTCATTTCATTAATCTTCCCATAATTCTCCGTATTCACATCTTATAGTTTAGTAATATTTTGTTATAGTCTAATACCACAATTTATTTATCATTTCCCAGTCATTGGGCATACATTTTAGTTTCAGTTCTTTATTACCAAGAAAAAAAATAAAGCATGGATTCTTTAAATCTGAATTTTCAATAAAAGATAAAACAAAAAGTTCTTTTTAAAAATTCCAACATAAGTGTTATTTTAAAATTTTGATTTACACTTTGAATTAAGTAGTCACGCTTTTGCTGGGTTGTAAGTCCTCAAATACCATGTTTAACTTGGTAGTCTGATTAAAAAATTAAATCTACATTTTCTTAGTGATTTAAGCATAATGCTAATGAGATTATGATTGTAAGTTAATTCCCTATGTAAATTCTGTGGTGTAGTCCATGAGCACAAAGTAAACTCTTGAGCCAATCTCAACATCTTATACATTGTTCAGAAGATGGATAGGGTCAAAAGAATAATGATAGCTAAATGCAAACCGATTTTTGTTACTGGAAAAAAAAACAGCTTCAAGTACAAAATCATGTTGATGGTCTGGTATCTTATCAATCAGCAAATATTTATTAAGTGCTTCCTATGTGTCAGATACTTTGTTAGGCCTTGGAGATATGAGTACAAAGAATGAAATAAAACTTCTTCACAAAGAGCTTAAAATCTAAGGAGGGATATAGTCCCCAACTCTTAGAATGGTGTCCTGACCTCAGGTGTTCAGTATATCTGATGATAGGAGAAAGATTCAATAATATCTTTCGTATATGAAAGATGGCACTGTTTTCTCCATAAAAGTTGAAAGTGTAATATGACAGGAGTCTTTCCCTATGTCTGTGATAATGCTATCATCATGATAATTAAAAAATTGGGATGAGTAGATAAAATTGACATTGATTTAGGGTTTTGAAGTATTCCTTGAGGATAATTCCATCCTGAGGCTAATGTAATGATTGATAATCCCTTCCAACCAATAGATCATCAGAAATCCCTGCCTTTCTGTTTTCTTCCTTTGGAGCCATTCTTTCTACTTCCCCTTTCCCAAAATCTCCTTCTGCTCTTGCTTTTCACTTCTATTTAAAATAGTTTTTCCCCAATTAGTATGTAAGCTACTTGAGAGTAGAAACCATCTTGTTTTTGAATCCCCAGCACTTAACAAGATGCCTGATATAATAAGCATTTAATAAATTCTTTATCTAATTATTTTTAAAGTATAGATTTGTTCTTTATATATTTTTATTGTTTATACAAAACCTAGTTCTTATCTACTCCCTCCTCAATAACTATTTCAAATTTGCAGGTAGGAGACACATCATTTGATCTGCCTGAAGCAAACGTTCTAATTCAGATATCTTCTCATGGCGGCTCCCGAAGACAGGAGGCACAAAGGTTGGGACGAGTACTTCGAGCCAAGAAAGGTAATCTTTTCTCTAGTATCCTTGTGTTCTGAAACGTGTCCTAGAATATACCACCTATAGAATTCTACTGTGCAGACTTATGTTAATTAAGGTAGAGGTCAGGGGATATTTGAATTTAAAGATTTACATACAGTAGTAAAATATTTCCAATCTGCTTTCAATGACAGCATCAACCATCTGTGGTGTATTTGCTATAATATTCAGTCCCTGAGTTAAATGAAAAAGGTTAACTATGAACACTATTAGAACACCAATCCAGTCATACACTTTGAATTTGAAATTGATGGGTGTTTGTCCACGGAATGCTTGTATGAAATTTAGCTGATGATAATAGAAGCCAGATAGTCTAATCCAGTGGGCTAAGAATATCTTGTTGTAGGATATACAAAAAGTACCTGAAGGGGAAAGATCTGAAACTAGAAATTATTTAGGGGGAGCAGTAAAAGAAAAAGAAGCTTAGAAATCCTGAGGCATAATAATATAAAATAGTAATATAAAAAATGGAAAATGAACCAAAAATTTAAAAAGTGAATGCACCACCAATGAAGATGAAATTAGGAATTATTGGGAGCTATTATGCCTGATTATATGTCAATAAACTTGATAATCTAAGTGAAATGGATGAATATTTATAAAAATGTAAATTGCCTAGATTAATAGAAGAAGAAATAGAATATTTAAACATCTTCAAAAAAGAAATTGAACAAGCTATAAAAAGAAAGTCCACAGGTCCAGGTAGATTAACAAGTGAATCCTACCAACTACTTAAAAGGCAATTAATTCCAAAACTAAATAAACTATTTGAGGGGAAAAGGCAAAGAGAGTTCTACCAAATGACACAGGTATAGTGCTTATACCTAAACCAGAAAGAGCAAAATTTTCTTTTATTTAATATTTTGGGATTTTTTTTCCCCCCAATTATATGTCAAAAACAATTTTTAGAATTCATTTTTTGAAAATTTTTTTGAGTTCCATATTATCTTCTGTCTCTTCCCCCTTATTCCCCCAGTCCAGCAAAACACATTTCTATGTCAGGCATATTGTAAAAGAAACACAGACCTCTCCCAACAAAAACAAAAAACAAGATGGAGTAAAGGCAGGAACTCACTGAGCTCTCCTCCAAAAGCCTTCAAATTCCTTTAAATAATGACTAGACAAATTTTAAAGCATCAGTTTATGCAAAAAGACTGAGTAAAACAATTTCCAGCTGAAGACAATTTAGAAGATCAGTAGAAAAGGTCTGGAAAGCTCCAGCACACAGCTCTGGTGCAGGCCCATGAAGCAGGAGCAGACCTTGGGACCCCTAAATCAGGAGCAATACTAGTAGTTTCCAGATCTCCCAGCCCAGAGACACCAAAGGCAACTTGGAAAGTCAGCAGGAAAGCTTTGCCTCAACTTGGTTATGAGGGCCTTGGGAAACCAGTTTTAGCCCATGAGAACTTACAGTTATAGTGGAACAGGTACCCTCCTCACAGTTCCAGAGCAAAAAAGAGTGCTTGTGGTCAAATCCCTAGAAGGATCTGAAAATAGCTGCACAAAATCTTGAAGTTTGGAACCATGCATCCTCCACCCTGGAAACAGAGCTCTAACAAAGAGTTAAAAACCAAGGCTAGGAAAATGGACAAAAATCCTGATCATAGAAAGTTACTGTGGTGACAAGGAAGATTAAAATACACACTTAAAAGATGACAATAAAGTCAAAGCTCCTACTTTTAAAGCCTCCAAGAAAAATAAGAATTGGGCTTGGATGATGGAAGAGCTCAAAAGGGGTTTTTCAAAATGAAGTAAGAGATAGAGGAAAAATTGGAAAGAGAAATGAGAGCGATGCAAAAGGGAGTATAAAAAGCTAATGAGAAGAATGCCTTAAAAATCAAAATTGGTCAAATGCGAAAGGAGATACAAAAGCCCACAGGAAAATAATTAAAAATGAAAATTGATCAAATGGAAGCTAATGATTTTTTGAGAAATCAAAATACAATAAAACAAAACCAAAATAATCAAAAATAGATAACAATAGAAAATATAATATTGGAAAGAGAACTGATCTGGAAAATAGATCTAAGAGAAATAACTTAAAAATTATTTGTCTACCTGAAAGCATATCAAAAAAAAAGAACCTGGACATCATCTTTCAAGAAATTATCAAAGAAAACTGTCTTGATATTCTAGAACCAGAAGGTAAAATAGAAATTGAAGGAAGCCACCAGTCACTTCCTGAGATTCCAAGATGAAAATTCCCAGGAATATTATAGCCAAATTCCAAAACTCCCAAGTCAAGGAGAAAATATTGCAAGCATCTAGAAAGAAACAATTCAAGTATAGTGGAGCCAGGATAACACAAAATATATCAGCTTCTACATTAAAGGATCAAAGGACTTTGCAATATGCTATTCTGGAGAGTAATGGAGCTAAAATTACAACCAAGAATTACCTACCCAGCAAAAATTAGTATAATCCTTCAGGGACAACTTTAAAGCATTCATGACAAAAAGAGCAGAGCTGAGTAGGAAATTTGATTTTCAAATCAGGACTCAGGAGAACATAAGGAACTATTAGGGAAGGAAAACATAAGGGACATAATATGGTTTATTCCAACATAGGAAGATGATACTTGTAACTCATAAAAATTTTCTCATTATTATGGAACATTGAAGGAATATATACATACAGAGGGCACAGGTGTGAGTTGAATATTAAGGGATAATATCTAAAAATTAAAATGAAGGATGAGAGGGGAATATACTGGGAGAAAGGGAAAGGAAGAAGTAGAATATTGTCTGTCATAAGAGTCAAGAAAAAGTTTGTTCAGTGGAGGGACAGAAGGGAATAGGAGGAGGTGAACCTTACTTTCATCAGAATTGACTCAAAATAAGACACTCAGTATGGATATAGAAATTTATTTTATCTTTAAGAAAAATAGAAGGGGAAAGGGATATTAGAAGAGGGGAAGATGACAAGAGAGGGTATTTTGGGCGAGGGGCTAATCAAAAAACAAAACACTTGTGGACGGACGGGGTTAAAAGAGAGATAGAATAGAATAAATGGGGAATATAAGTTAACAGTAATTATGAAAAAATTTTTGAAGCAAGTCTCTGATGAAGGCCCCATTCCTCAAGTATGTAGGTAACTGAGTCAAATATGTTTTTTAAAAAACAGCCATTTCACAATTGATAAATGATCAAAAGGTATGATCTGTACCCAAAGGGTTATAAGATCATGTATGTCCTTTGACCACCTAACAATACCGCTACTGAGCATGAATCCCAAAAGAGATTCTTTTTAAAAAAAAAAAAAAAAGGAAAAGAACCTCTATATATATTGTGGCAGCTCTTTTCTCAGTAAGAATTGGACATTGGGGGAGTGTCCATCAATTGGGGAATGGCTGAATAAATTGTGGTATAAGATTATGAAAGAATATTATTTTATAAGAAATAATGAGCAGGATGCTATCAGAAAAACCTAGAAAGTCAGTTGCTTAAGTAAGTGAAATATACTGTGGTAAAATTGTGGAATGATCAGCTATGAATGACTGCTGTTGTCAGCTAATACAATAATCTAAGACTACTCTGAAGGACTTACGATGAAAAATTATATCCTTACCCAGAGAATGAATTGCTTGTATCTGAATACAGGTGGAAGCATACTTTTTTTTGTTTCCTTTTTTTTTTTTCTTGAGGATTTTTTTTGGGGGTGGGGAGAATCTTTTCTTTTGCAACATGACATAGAAATGTTCTGCACTGCTTTACATGGACCTTCTCAGTTGGGGTGGGAGTAAGGAAGAAGAATAAGAATCTAGAAGTCAAAATTCTAAAAACAAATGTAAAAAATTATTTTACTGGAATCAGAGAAAATAAAATGTTAAAATATTAAAAGTACATATAGGTATATTTGTAGATCTTTTAAACACATGGTTGATCATTTTCTTTGATCAGAGTTCTTAAGGGTTTCAGAATTCTTTTACTTTACAGTTTTACTGACTTTGCATAAATTGTACTCCTGGTTCTGCACATTTGAATCTGCATTCTACCCAGGATTCTCTGAAATTATCTCTCTTGTCATTTCTTACTGCACAGTAATATTCTGATAAATTCATATGTCACAGTTTGTTCAGCTGTTAGCCATTTGTCTAAGAGGTACTTGAAGACACTGCCTTATGTTCTAGTTCTTTACTTTTTTCCTTGAAATCAGTAATTTTTGTTTACTTTCAGCTCTTCCCTCCCTGGTATTTTCCCTCTTAATTTCCCTTTTTCATCCCCACTTGTTTGTCTATTCAGTTTGAAGAAGTTTTTAAAACCAAATTTTGTGTAACTTTTTATTTATCCATTTCAGATTAGTTTAGTATGTCATCTGATGTCCCTTCACCCATCTCTTCCTCCATTGTTGATATGTATGTTCTTCCTTTCATACATTCCAATTAAGAGAAATAGCAAAAAACCATCCCCTTTTTCCTCTTTCTGCATTAGTACCTTTTACCAATCTTGGTAATTCCTTTCTTCACACCCTCAAAAGTGAACCAGTCTATTTTTGTAGGCTCTCTATTTTTCTTATTTAATTCCCTCAAAATCCTTTGATGACATTAAGGTTCTGAAAGAATTATCATTTCTTTTCAGTCTCCCTAGAGAGGCACCACATTGCAAAAAGTTCCTTCCAGTTGTTCAAATAAATATACCTCTAGGTCTCTGAATTAACATTTGTATCTCAGAAGTTCCTACGATTCTGCTTGAGTCTTTTTGGTCTTTTCACCAGAAATGCTTGAAACTCCTCTGTTTGTTAAAGGTTCATTTTTTTCCCCTACAATATTATACTTAGCTTTGCTCAGAGTAAGCTGTTTCTTGGTGTAAGGCTATCACCTTTTGCCTTTGGAATAATGTATTCCAAAGAATTCATTTCAGTTTTAGGAGTAGTAGCTACCAGCTTTGTATGATTCTTATTATGGTCCTTTTGTACTTGAGCCATCACTTTATGAATACTTGATGTATTTATTTATTTGCTTGTTTTGGTGTTTTTTTTTGTTTGTTTGTTTGTTTTTTATGTAGAAGCTCTAGATTTAAATTGACATTCCTAGAATTTGTCCTTTTTGAGTTTCCTTCACAAGATGATTGGTGGATTCTCTCTCTCTTCACTTTCTCCTTTGATCTGAGAAGTTTTCATTTATGGTTTCTTGAAATATAACTCAGGGGTCTGCTCAGGACAGTAACACTCAGGTACCATTAGTGACAATAGCTGTGGGTCCACAGACCATATTCTGGACAGCTCCAAGAAGGAAGCAGTCAGCCACCAATTTTCCAATCCAATATAGTCTTCTCTTGTACCTGAAGCCCAACATCCTGGAAAGGAATCCCAATCCCAATCAACAGTGAAAGGTGGAAGATGTCAGAAATGTGATTGACAACTGCACCGTCAAAGCCATACTAGCTTGTTTCAAGAATTTGTCTTAAGCATTCAAGGTGTTCATTGACATCTACAGAGATCTTGACTCAAAGTATTCCATTTGTACAGTTACATGAGAATTTCTTTAAGGTAAGGGAACAGAGGAATGTCATGTGCCCAAAATTTAGCTATCTTGAGGACCACATTTTCTTGCATTGAGTATCTGGTGTAATGTAGAAGAGCTCCTTAAAGTAAATCAGAGGACTAAGAAAACATTTGGAAGAACAGGATTATTAGTGGCTGCATCTTGACTGGAGCCGTTGATTTTGAAATGGATTTAAAGGCTAAGATTATCAACTGTTGAGTTGAATTTGCTCTGGTGGTTTTTTGCTGCCATTGATTATAGTTACCTGTAATGAGAACGTCTTGTGGGGAAACATACCACCCCTGCACTGAACCATAAAACTGATTTAAAGACCGATACCATTGACTGTGGAGATTCTGAAGGCTTTTTTTTTCCCCTTTTCTTCTCCCTCTCTCTACCCCCCACCCCCACCCCCAATCAAATCATTACCAGTGAGAACAACTTCTCATGGAGGAGCATAATGTCTTAGCACCAGAACTATCCAGTGGAAGAAAACAGGACTTTAAATGTTGTTCCCCTGAAAGTGAAGGATTCATTGTTTGCTTCCCCTCTTGTATTGTTAGTGATGTAAAAGGAGATTTATTGGTCACAGATCTTGGCATCTTGCTTTTAGCAGTGATCTCTGGTCTTTCTTTCCAGGACTCTTACCAAGAGAAATGTCACAGACAGAGTAACTCCTTAGAACAAATCAGAGGACAGTTTGTTGACTTCCAGGAATTACCTTGTTTTTGAATCTTCCTGACTGTAGCTACCCAATTTGCCTTTGTTACTGTTAAAATAGACGTGACAGCATTCTTTACTGTTTTGTTTAGTATTCATTGGAAACAATATATCATAAAGCCCATTTGGTGGGGGTTGGGAAAGGGCAAGAGACAAAGTAAAGCTTATTTCTTGTATCTCACTTTGTGGCTAGAGAATTTTTATCACCATCAGTTCATTCATGTTATAGAAATTATATATTTAAATACAGTTTGAAGAGACTTAATTTGAAGAAAAAAAATATGGTATTAAAAATTTTTTATCATAGTTTTGACTGAGTCCAAAGATTTTTAAATCCAATGATTTTTAAATTATCCCTCTTTGACCTGGATCAGTTTGTTAATATATGAAATATCTTAGATTTTCTCCTATTTTTTCTGGATCATTTGATTCTTGTTATATTTCTTGCTTTCTCATGAAGTAATTGATTTATCAGAGTTCATTTCATGGGTAAGGTTTTTCATTTTCTTTCTAATTCATCAAAAGATTTTATTTCTGTTTTTAAAATTTCATAATATTCCTTCAAGATATTCATATAGCCCTTTGTAGAAAAAAAAAATTCCCTTTGAGTAATTACTGATAGTTGTTTCAGAGTTACTATCTCCTTTTGGAGATTCTCTAGATTTCTAATCCTTTTTTGTGCTAGTTTTAGTGTTCTGTTTGATTTACTTCTTCACCAGCCTTAATTCCTGAATTGGATTTTTATTCTTGTTCTGGTTGTGTCCCCTACTTTGCTTTTGAATAAAATGATTGACTCTACTTATTCTTGTCTTGAATTTCTAAACAGATATTCACCTGTCAGGATTAGGGCACCCTGCTTTATTCTTGAGGTTCAGAATACTACATCCTCAGGGCTCCCTCTGACATCTCAAATCAGAGTTAAGGTTTTCAGAATCCTGGGCCTGAGGTGTCCCAGTCCTGAGCTCTATAGTGCTGTACTGGTTGCTGCTATTCTCCAAAATTTCTCTGGTCCCTATTCTGGAGTTCTCTGAGAAATCTGAGGCTTTCTAACTATCCTTAGACTTTCTTAAGAGAACTCTTTTGTTTTTTCTTCCTCAAGACATAAAACCTTGAAGGCTACACATGTTTTTGTACATTTCTGGTCTCACTGGATGGCTTTGCTGATTTATTGCTAACTTTGCTGGTGATGGATTCTTATTGTCAGGCTTCTGGCAAACCTCTTATACAGTTGTGGGATGGAATATGTCACAGTAGTTTCTCTTTGGAGATTTGATTATTTAGTCTTGTACAAACTTTATGGCCTTGGTGGAGTGGGTATTTGGTAATTGATTAGCCTGCCTCCCATTCAGGCAGCCATGTTGATAGAAAATATCACCCTCTGTTTTTTCTTTTTGTATTTATTTTTATTGAAGCTTTTTATTTTTCAAAATATATACGTGGACAATTCTTTAACATTAGGCCTTGCAAAACCTTGTGTTCCAATTTTCCCTCCCCCCACACCCTCAACTACATGGCAAGTAGTCCAATACATGTTAAACATGGTAGAAATATATGTTAAATTCAATATATGCATACATATTTATACAATTATTGTGCTGCACAAGAAAAATTAGATCAAATCAGTAAAAAAAGAAGATGATGAAGATTCAAGCAAGCAACAACAAAAAAGAGTGAAAATGCTATGTTGTGAATCCCATTCAGTTCCCATAGTTCTCTCTCTGGATGTAGATGACTCTCTTCTTCACTAAGCAAGTAGAAGTGGCCTCAATCATCTCATTGTTGAAAAGAGCCACGTCCATCAGAATTGATCATCATACAGTCTTGTTGTTGCCATGTCTAATGATCTGGTTCTGCTCATTTCACTCAGCATCAGTTCATGTAAGTCTCTCCAGGCCTCTCTAAAATATTTTGTTGGTCGTTTCTTACAGAACAATAATATTCCATAACATTAATATACCATAACTTATTCAGCCTTTCTCCAATTGATGGGTATCCATTCAGTTTCCAATTTCTAGCCACTACAAAAAAATTGCGACAAACATCTTTGCATGTCACACTCTGTTTTTTCACACAATTGTTTACTGTCTTGTGTCCCCTAGGGATGGTTGCAGAGGAGTATAATGCCTTCTTTTACTCACTGGTATCACAGGATACACAAGAAATGGCATATTCAACAAAAAGGCAGAGGTTTCTGGTCGATCAAGGTTATAGCTTCAAGGTAAGCAGCATTGGGTTTCTTTCTTAGTGCTATATAAGAAAGCCTGTTGTTTCATCTTCAGAGAGTAGTAGTGACCACTCTCAATATTTTCTTGAGGAAAAACCTCAGGCACAGAGAATCGCTAGGTAATTAAAGACCTTACATGAGTCCTTCTTTGTCTGTGAATGAATTGTTGGGTAACTAATTAGGAAGATACTCAGTTGGGGACTTGAAGAAAAGGCTTTGGGGCCTTTCTAACCCGGTAATTAGAGGACAGAGGTTGATTTCTTTGGTAGAATAGAGAGGCAAGGTTGAAAAAAGAAAATTGGTGGCCACTTGGAAAATGAGTTGAATGTATTGCAGTTTGGCATGCTTTGGAGGTTCTGCCAAGATCCTGAATCAAATTTGGGGGTTGGAGTAGGAAGATAAAGGCATGTGTAAGGAAAAAAATCCAAAGGATTTTATACTTATCTCAGAGGGTAATAGGGAACTTGGAGAAATGATTTTTTTTATCAGACCTATGCTATAGAAAGATAATTTTGACATATATGAATATCTCTCAGGCTTCTTAATGTCCTTCCTAAGTTGTGGCCCCCAGGAGTGAATATAGTCTCCAAATATAATCTCATCAGAGCAGAATACAAAAGGACTGTCACTATCCAATTCCTGGAAGCTATACTTATTTTAATGCAGTCCAAGATTTCATTATTCATTGAGGTTTTTTTTGGCAACTGCCTCAAACTACTGACTCATATTGAACCCTGAAATCTCCTTAAGCCTCCAAATCTCTTTTGTATTCATTATGGTCCTTCTTGCTTTCCTCATCATTAAGACTTAAATTTCTTTTGTGAGTTTTAAAAAATACTTGTAGAATTAATTTTTTTTTAGCTCATTAAGACTTTATATTTATCTTTTTGGGATTTTACTTTATTGGATTAACCTAATGTTCTAGCCTATCAAAAATCTTTTTAAATTTTAACTCTTTCATCCTGAGTATTAGCTATTCTTCTTAGCTTTGCCCCATCTGCAGATTTGATGAGTATGTCATCTATGCCTTTATCTAAGTAATCGATAAAACTGTTGAAATAGCACAGAGTCGATCCCAGATTCATGAAGCATTCCACTGAAATTTGAAAATAAAATTTTAAATCAATGGTCATTGACTAAGATAGCTAGTTATAAATCCCTTTAAATGTATGATAATCTCTCCATGTTTCCACAAAAAAAAGTATGATGAACTCTTCAGTCGAATAGTTTGCTAAATCTAGGTAAATATGTCCCACAACAACACCATTTCATGTATGTGTATGTATATTTCCTCTACATATATGTTTGTACATATTTATCCATTTCCTTTTTACAGTATGATATAAATTCATTGAGAGCAAGGACTTTGTCATTTTGTCTTTGAATACCTAGTACCTAATGTTATCCTCTGCATATAAAAGGTGCCTAATAAAAGTTTATGTAGTGTTAGAAGTGATTGCCTAAATCACAAAGCTAGGATATGAAAGAAATAGGACATAAACCCCAGGTCTTCAAAGATTAGGGCTCTTTCTCTTCCCTTATTGCATTCTCTCAATAACCATCTTAAGTGATAGCTAATAGAAATACCTAGATTTCTTATGCTAACTTCTGTGGAGTAGTAGCTAACCACCATACAGGTGTAAATTTGTGACGCAGAGAACTGAATTTGAAAGAGAAACCCTCTTGTGATCTCCATCAAAGTAGTGGATAACTTTAGCAAGCATACCTTACAGTTACCTATCTTCCAAGAAATCCTGGAAGATCTTGATGTATGGATGACTGACACCTTAACATAAAAGAATCGGTAAGATAACATTTTCTTCTCTGAGATCAATTTTTCTTCATAATCAACAAACGGTAGGAACAATGGGATCTTATATTCTCTATCTCTTTTACTTAATTGTGAGATAGTAAAGAAGCTGTTAAAAATTGCGTATTCCTTACTATCTTCATCAAATATGTTATTACATATCTTGCAAAGCTTTCTTTAAACTGATTTAACCTTTTGCCATTTCGCTCCTCTTTTTGAGATGACATTGCTCATAATTATCCATCATTGTTTTACAGATGAGTTTACTTTCTAACTTGGTACTGTCTTTGGCAAGGTTGATGTCAGCTGATCAAAGCATTTTCTCTTTTGGTCTTTTTGTGAAAATTATTTTACATTGATTAGATTTCGGGATAAAATTGTTACAGTTAGTGTTGATATCATTTCTGGGGTCCATTTTCCATTTTTTATTTTTAGTAACTTGTTTGATTCAGCATTAAGTTATTTTTAAATGTATAACATAATCTTTCCTTATTATTCTTCCCTTACAAATTCTGATCTTAGTTCATATGACTCATTGTTCTGACCCTGCACAGATGTTGACTCAGGGATAAAATCCCACATCAATAACAAGTTTCTTCTTCCTGTCTATTAAAATTTAGCAGGTTTTGTCTTTTGGTGTTCACAATGTCCAACACATAATTAATTCATCTCTTAAAATAGGTTTTTATAATAGGAGTCATGAGGCTTTATACAAGATTTCATTTAAATGGCAAAAACAGAGAGGAAGATTGACATAACTCCTTAGAAAAATAACAAAGGAAATATAAAAACAGAGAGGAAAAGAGAATAAGCATTTATCTAGCACCTCATGTGCCAGGTATGATGTGGAGAACTTTATAAATATTATATATAAATATTAATAAGGTGCCAGCATCTTAACCTAAAGTAATGTATGAACATTTGAGGATTATTGTTATTTTCTTATTCTTATCTCTGTCACTGACGACTTTTATCGCCTTTGGGCTAATTATCCCAATTTATGTATATTTTCTACAAATGAAGACCTCAAAGATGCCATCTACCTCTTTGTGGTCTATGAATCCATTTCTCTCTCAGAGAGTTTCTGTCTTTTTACAGTGTACCAAGAGTCATTTTCATAAATTAAGGACTATGTTACTAGATGTTCTTTTGCCATACAACTCTTGCCACAAAACCAGGATTCTAGGCTTCTTTCTTAAGCAGCATGTTATTTCGTGGTGAATGATAAAGCTTACCTCTGAGAAGTAGAAAGTGAAAAAATAATATCTCAGAAGAAAATGAAAAGTTTAAAAGGGGACAAAAAGCAAGACAGTTGTGTTATTCTCTTTTCAGTTCAACATACTCTTTAAATAAGAACAAAGTTGGGGCAGCTAAGTGACACTGTGGATAGAGCACCAGCCCTGAAGTCAGGAGCACCAGAGTTCAATTGTGGTCTCAGACACTTCACACTTCCTGGCTGTGTGACCCTGACCAAGTCACTTGACCCCAATTGCCTCAGCAAAAAAACAAAATTAAGTTTCATAGCCAATCATCTTCTCCTCTTTTGTAAGTTAGAGTCAAAATATATTGATAGTTTTAAAGTTTATAATAAAGATGATATTTTAATGACTACTAAAAGAGAACAACGTCTTGTCACTTTCTGCTTTATAGGTAATTACAAAGCTTGCTGGTATGGAAGAAGAAGAATTAGCATTTTCATCAAAAGAGGAGCAGCAACAGCTTTTACAGAAGGTCCTGGCAGCCACTGACTTGGATGCTGAAGAAGAGGTGGTAGCAGGAGAATTTGGCTCCAAATCCACTCAGGTGAGTTGGCATCAAGCCAGGCACTAGTCATTCTTGTCCATTGGGAGTTTAGGCTTCAATGTATCCAAAAGACACAGTTCTTAACATTTGATTCCAAAGAAGTAGTTGTGATTTTCTCCAATGATTCCATTTGTTGAGTCCATAGAAGAAAATATAATGAACAGCTTTGAGGTACTCATTAAATGTCCTGGTCTTCAGTCTCAGTGTGGTCATTAAGTAGCTGTGTGACCTCTGGGCAAGTCACTTCACCTTATTGAGCCTTTCTTTATCATTCACAAAAGGGCGATAATCCTTGACCTATTGACCTGATGAGGTGATTAGGGATCAATTAAGATAATAGGGAAAACGTCTTTAGATTGTCTTGTTTCTTGTGTTCTCCCTGACTTTAAATACCCCTGGAAGACACCCATCTTGCAAGCTTACAAATTATGAGGTATAGTTTTGGACATCTTTTGAGTTAGAGTTCATTTATCTATTAATGACCTTAAAGGAATAGTCCTGAAAAGTAGCATATTAGTGAAATCTAAAATTAAGACTTTTGACATAATTTTGACTTTATTGTTAGCACCTATTTTTTGGGTATTATGATTAAAATGGAAATGAAGTAACCCTCTTTTGTCCCTGGTAAACTGACAACACTTTGTTTCATTACCTATTTGTATATTTGCAAAGGCTGTCTCCCATTCCTCTCTGCTCACTAATGTGTATTCTACCTCTTCAGGTATCCCGTCGTTTTGGATCAATGAGTTCCATGTCAGGGGCAGATGATACTGTCTATATGGAATACCATTCTTCTCGAAGCAAACCATCTGTAAATAAGCATGTCCATCCCCTTTTCAAACGTTTCAGAAAATGATGTCAACATAAGCCACTTTCAAAGATTGTATGTTTTGTACAGCAACTTCAAAATATTGAACCATGAAGCTGATCTTTTGGATTTTCAAAGGAATATTTTATTTTCTGCTAGCATTGACTGAGATGGTCCATACTAACCAACCTTAGCCACACTGAGGAAGACTGGTAAATGCAGCAAACTCTTGGTTTCAGTTTTGTGGTCTCCAAGCATAATAAAAGAAAATTATTTTTGTCTTTTCTAACCACTTTTCAGACACAATTGGAAGAGACTGTTGTATGTAAAAATTTGTAACTAATAAACTTTATATATCTGAATGTTCTGCTAAGTGAACATTAAACATTTATGAGAAAACTTAGATGTACTTTTTTCTTGAAAATTTCTATTGATTTCCTTATTCATTACTAGAGCTCTGTCATATTGACTGGAAGATCTGTGATTTATTTGTACCTGAATTAAATCACATATATACACATGCATGGATAATTCAGATGGATAAGCCAAGATCATGGACTCTCACCAAAACCAGTAACTTTATCCTATTCTGTGGCTACTGGCTGTGTTTCTTCAGTCACAAAGTGAGAGGACCAATCAGCTCTGCTCTTTATAGATGGAGAAACAGCTATGGTACCTATTAGTAAAAAGTCAATTGCATCATCTTCAGATATATGAAAGACATTTTTTCTCCAAGTGTCAAAGTTTACTCCCTCTGGCTTAGACTAAATTTTTTTTTAATGCCCATGTCTTCCAATTTTTCTAAATAGTCTCCCTTCTCATATTATTCTTAGTGGGAAAGAGGAATCTGGGGAGTAGGGGGGCTTAAAAAGCAAAAGGGCAGAAAAGCTTCCCAAAAAAGGGAAGCTAGGCATATAGTCCTTATTCAAGAAAAAGTTTTTTCTTCTTTATAAGTTTGGTCAGTCAATAACCTAAGTGGGCTTTCTATGTATGTCTGTATTTTGATGGGAAACAGTGGGGTCTCATATATGCTTTTCACAGCCTTATAAAGTGTGATCCCCAAAGTGGTTTTTTTTGGGGGGGTGGTTGGTTTTGATTTTTGGTTTCGCAAAACCAAAAAACCCTTTGCAATTCTAGAACAGCAATCCTTTGCATTATTGCAATAAAAAGCATCAGTCTGAAAGCAGTTTTCTGGTAAATTCCACAGCCCAGCCACTCATGATGGATTAAAAGACAATAGTACCTTTTGTTACGATAGGATGGAGCTCTTACTGGAACACTAGCTGTGCAACCACTTCCAAGAACCCCATTTCGCAGAGATGACTTTTGTGAAAGTTCTTATTTCTCTAGGAAGGAAGTTCCCTAACATCACAGAGGATAGTTCTGTGTTCTGTGAATGATGCAGGGTATAATCCTATGTGTTAAACATGTATACTGTGCCAGCCATTATATGAAGCTTATTTGTGCACCATTCAGACCCTGCTGTGTTCAAGAAGCTGCTAAAATCCCAGTGCCCTTTGCATTCCAGCTTTCAAACTCATTGTTCAAATGAAACTCTTCTCTCCAACTCATCCACGAGCTCTTAATAGTCAAATCTGATGGTCTCCTGGCAATCCTCATCTTCTTGACCTTGTCAGCATTTGAGCTGTAACCATGCATTAAGTGCTTACTGGGAGCCTAGCTCAGTGCTTGACAAATGGGAATACAAATAAATACAAGAGAAGGAGGTCCTACCCTCAAGGAGCTTACCTACTGACAGGGAAAGATAACAAAAAGAAAGTCAAGAAGGGGCTGATGGAGAAGCTACTGACAGTGGCCCAACCCAGAATGTCTGAGCAATCGGGGGGGTTGCCAGAGGGACGAAGCCTCAGTTGGCCCTTTGGATTCTGAGAGGAGCCTGCCAGTCAGGAAGAGGCCACAGGATCACCCTCTCCTCCTGCATTCTCTGGATTTTCAGGGCACTACTGTTTTTTGTTCTGTCTCGCCAATTTTTGTCTTCGCGTCTCTCCATGTGCTTCTCTCTGCCCTCCTACACAGCCACTATTGTGGAGCAGGCCCCAATACCTCATCCTGGACTGTGATATCGGGCTAGTTTGTCTGCTTGCTCTCCCCACTCTGGTCTATCCATCACTCAGCTGTCAGTGGTATTCCTGAAGTGTTGGTAGGTCTACCCCTAGGAGTCCCCCGCTCAATAATGTCCAGGGGTTCTCTGTCATCTCCAAGATTAAGTCCAGAATCCACAGTTTGGCTTTTGAAGCCATTCATAACTTCTCCCCATCCATAAGCCTTCTCCAGTTTTCCAGTTTTCTTAGACACTTTCCTGACCCCACAGACTCTTTGACAGGTGACCCTGGCCTCCTTGCTCCTCAAACAAGATACTTTATCTTCTGACTGTCATTTTTGCTGGCTGTCCTCCATATCTGGAATACTCTTCCTCCTCATCTACCTCTAGGCTCCCCTAGCTTCTTTCAAGTCCTAGCAAAAATCCCTTCTTCAGAAAGCATTTCCAAATTCTTAATTCTAGTGTCTTCCCTCTGTTGATTATGTACAATTTATCCTGTATTACATAGTTGGGTATGTGTCATCTCTCCCATTGGACTGAGCTCCTTAACAACAAAGACTCTTAAGGGCATTTTTTTCTTTTAAAAAATTTTAATAGTATTTTATTTTTTAAATTACATGTATGGAGAGAAAAAAAGAAAACCTATGGCAGAAAATATGGAATTATAAGGAAAGACCTTGTCTATTTTAAAATACTATATACATTTAAGTTATTGTCACATTATAGAAATATACACACACACACATATATACATATGTATTTTTACACCTTAGCTTTATGTTCCTTTGAACATAAATGGTCCTATTCTCACACTTTTGTGTAGAGGTGATCCTGCCATTCCTCCCCAAATCTAGATCCTACCAATTATTCCATATTCTGCCCTTTTATAAACTCAATTTCAGTCAAAATAGACAAAATAGACAGTGAGACACTGTTAGTTGAGCTGTGGGTTGACACAACCATGCTAGGAAATTTAGAGATGTGTCCAAAAAGTAACTAAACTATACATAGTCTTTGACCCAGGATTATAACTATAGCTTATGCCCCCAAAGAGATCAAAGAAGAACCCATATGTAAAGAAATATTTATAGTATGTCTTTTTCTTCTAGAAAAGAACTGGAAAAGAAGGAAGTATCAATTGGAAATGAAAAAACAAATTATGGTATATGAGTATAATGGAATATTACTCTACTGTAAGAAATGACAAAAAAGACCAATTCAGAGAAATTTGGGAAGTTTTGTACAGTAGCAACTTCTCTGGAATCATTCTTTCAACTGACCACTCATATTCACAGATTAAGATCTCCAGAAGGTAGCTCACTAAAGATTAATCCCAAGGAAGTGAATTTCCAATATTGTAATTTCTGAATTCTCATGAAATGTGTTCCCCAATATCAATCAATCAGTAAAATTCCATTAGCTTGTAGAAAAGGAATTTATTGAGCAAGGAATAAGAATTTCTTCAAAGTTCCTGCAAACTTGAAGGCTGTTGAAACATATATATATATATAATGACTCCTGAGGGTTTAAGCAAGGATTAAGAATTTCTTCAGAGTTCTTGCAAATATTAAGGCCATTGAAATACATATATATGTTTCATATATATGTATACAGTGTACAGTTTCCCCAATGTAAATTAATCATAGAATTCTTATTAACTTTTGGATAAGAGATTTTCTAAGATATAGCAAGAACAGCTATTTTTTTAAATTTCCCCTCAAACCAAAGGTAAATTTTCCCTCTTAAAATTCAAACTCCTTTTGAAGAAAGGGACCCAAACTTAAAGTACAAAGGTAGGCTTATATGTTGAGAACACAGAAGCCAAGAACTCTTGGTCATGGAAGACCTTTCCTCATTTTGTGGAATACTTAGGAAGTTCCCCTTAGGTATGATGGACCAACAAATGGAAAAATATTAATTTCTCATGGATAGGCCAAGCTAACATAATAAAAATGATAATTTTACCTAAATTAATCTATTCAGTGCCATACCAATAAAGCTATCAAAAAGTCATTTTAAAGAGCTAGAAAAAATAACAAAATTTTTCTGGGAGAACAAAAGGCCAAGGATGTCAAGAAAATCAATGAAATAAAATGTGAAAGAAGGTGGTCTAGCTGTACCAGATCTCAGATAGTATTACAAAGTGGTAATTATCAAAATAACCTGGTACTGACTAAGAAATAAAATGGTGAAGCAATGGAATTGATTAGGTTACACAATACATTATAGTAAATGACCATAGTAATATAGTATATGATAAACCCAAAGATTCAAGTTTTGGGGGAAAAGTCATTATTTGACAAAAGCTGCTCGAAAAGACAATAGTTTGGCAAAAACAAGGTATAGGTCAACATTTCACACTGTATTCCAAGATAAGGTTAAAATAGAACATGATTTAGACATAAAAGGTGATACCATAAGCAAATTAAGAGAATATAGAACTTATTGTGTATCTAATTTATATTTTAATGTATTTAACATCTACTGGTCATCCTGTCATCTGGGGGAGGGGGTGGGGGGATAAGAGGTAAAAAATTGGAACAAGAGGTTTGGCAATTGTTAATGCTGTAAAGTTACCCATACATATATCCTGTAAATAAAAGGCTATTAAATAAAAAAAAAAAAAGAGAATATAGAATGATTTATCCATAAGATTTATGGATAACAAGAATTTAGTTCCAAAGAAGATATTGAAATCATTACAAAATATAAAATAAATAATTTTGATTATATAAAATTAAAAAGTTTTTGAATAGATAAAACCAATTCAACCAAAAAAAAAAAAAAAAAAAGTTAAGCAGAAAACTAGGGGGAAAGATTTGCAGCAAGTATCTCTGATAAAGGCCTCATTTCTCAAATATATAGAGAACTGAGTCAACTTATAAGATTACAAGACATTCCCCAATTGATAAATGGTCAAAATGATATAAACATGCAATGTTGTAATATATATTGGATTACTTGCTCTCTGGGGGGTAGGGGGATCAGGAAGAAGAAAAAAATTGGAACACAAAAGTTTTGCAAGGGGGAATGTTGAAAAATATCTATGCATGTGGTGTGAAAATAAAAAGCTTGAAGAAAATAGATATTGCTTATCATTTTAAAGAACTCTCTTTATTCCTATTGTTTCTAGTGTTGTCACTTTTTTTTCAAAGAATGAGTATTATATTTTTTCAAAAGATTTTTCATCATCTATTGATATAATCATATCATTTCTGTTGGTTTTCTTATTGATATGCTTAATTATGTTGATACTTTTTCTAATATTGATCCAATTCTGCATTCCTGGTATAAATCCCACCCAGTTATGGTATTTAATCCTTATAATATATTGCCGTATTTTTGGTCAGAAAAAAAAAAGATATAAACATGCAATTTTCAGACAAAGAAATCAAAGCTATCTAGTTGTATGGGAAGAAATGCTCTAAATCACTACTGATTAGAGAAATGCAAATTAAAATAATTCACATCTATCAGATTGGCTAATATGACAAAAATGGAAAATGACAGCTGTTAAGAGGGGATATGGGAAAATTGGAACACTAATGTACTCTTGATGAAGTTGTGATCTAATTATTCTAGAGAACAATTTGCATCTATGCTCAAAGGGTTATAAAATTGTGCCTTCTCTTTGATCTAGCAATATTAATGCTAGGTCTATATCTCAAAGAGATTTTTTTTTTAAAGTGGGGGCAGCTAGATGGCACAGTGGACAGAGCATCAGCTCTGAAGTCAGGAGGATCTGAGTTCAAATGTGATCTCAGGCACTCAACACTTCCTGGTTGTATGACCCTGGGAAAGTCACTTAAGCCTGATTGTCTCAGCAAAAAAGAAAAGGGGAGAGCACCTACTTGTACATATAGCAACCCTTTTTGTGGTGGTTAAGAATTGAAAATTGAAGGGATCCCCATCAATTGAGAAATGACTGTGGTACCTGAGTGTGATGTATATTATTGGGCTATAAAAATGAGGATTTTCAGAAAAACTTGGAAATATTTACATGAATTGATACAAAATGAAGTGAACAGAATCAGGAGAACGTTGTACACAGAATATTTAATGATGAAGACTTGTAAATGACTTTATTATCCTTAGCAATACAATGATCTAACATAACCCAAAGAACTCATGATGAAATATACTTTCAGCCTCCAGAGAAAGAATTGATATTATCTGAATATAGATTGAAGCATATTACTTTTTACTCTCTTTTTTTGTTTGAGTCTTCTTGTACAAAATGATTATTTTGAAAATATTTTACATCATTGCACATGTATAACCAGTATTAGATTACTTAGCATCTCAGGGAAGAAGAAAGGCCCAGAGGGAAGGATAGACTTTCACATTCAAAACTTTAAAAAAAAAATGTTTAAAGTTGTTTCTAACAATAATTGGGGAAAAATAAAATATTATTTTTTAAAAAGTCACATACTCCAAAGACACTGCCATCCTCAGGTGACTGGCTTTTCATATCTCTCTGCAGGTATGTACTCCCTTGTTAGCCACTTTTACTGTCTCAGCATGACAGAGAGACTATTTCAGTCTTTTAAAATTTAGGAGGTCATATCCCAAAGAGATCATAAAGAAGGGAAAGGGACCTGTATGTGCATGAATGTTTGTGGCAGCCCTCTTTGTAGTGGCCGGAAACTGGAAACTGAATGGATGCCCATCAATTGGAGAATGAATGGTTGGGTAAATTGTGGTATATGAATGTTATGGAATATTATTGTTCTGTAAGAAATGACCAGCAGGAGGATTTCAGAAAGGCCTGGAGAGACTTACATGAACTAACGATGAGTGAAATGAGCAGAACCAGGAGATCATTATATACTTCAACAACAATACTATATGAGCATCAATTCTGATGGATGTGGCTCTCTTCAGCAATGAGATGAACCAAACCAGTTCCATTTGTTCAATAATGAATAGAACTAGCTACACCCAGAGAAAAAACTCTGGGAAATAAGTGTGAACCACTACATAGCATTTCCAATCCCTCTGTTTTTGTCCACTAGCATTTTTTATTTCCTTCTCAGGTTAATTGTACATTATTTCAAAGTCCAATTCTTCTTGTGCAGCAAAACAACTGTATGTATATGTATATATATATAGTATTTAACATATACTTTTAACATATTTAACATGCATGGGACTACCTGCCATCTGGGGGAAGGGGTGGGGAAAAGGAGGGGAAAAATTGTAACAAAAGATTTTGCAAGGGTCAATGCTGAAAAATTACCCATGCATATATCTTGTAAATAAAAAGCTGTAATTAACAAAAATAAAAAATAAAAATAAATAAAATGCAGTAGGTCATAAACCTAGTCAATTCTATCTCTTGATACTCTTCCACCTAAAATCATAGAAGAACAAATACAAAAGAAGCAAAGGCACTATGTGCTCATGAACACATAACTGCTGGATGAGGAAATGCAGCTTGCCTTACTTATTACCTGAAATACCGACAAATGCCTCCTTTATTAAGTGTTTTCAGTTCTCATAACTCATGAGTTATCAGTGATTATCACACTTCAGCTGAGACCCTATTACCATACTGTACCAGTCCCTCCAACACCAAAGCTCCATTTGAATTAGAATGGTTTCACCATGGACTAGCATGGACTCCCCCCTCCTTCTCCTCTTTCTTTTTTTTTTCTTCTTCATCCTCCTCATTTTCCTCTCCTTTACAAAATCCCCACATGATACTTTTCTTGAGTATTCACCTAATTCCTCTAGTTACTAACATTCTCTGGCTTTTGAAATTACTTTATACATTTTTATTTGTGCATGTTTTATATTCTTCAAGTAGAATGTAAGCTCTTTGATGGGGGGGATATTTCATTCTTTATCCATACATTCAGAGTGCCTAATAGTCTTTTGCACACAGTAGTGCTTAAAATTATATATTGAATTTAATTGACTCTATGTTTTTGAAGGCCTTGTAAAGAGATCATGAGTTTTAGCAGGTCTAACATTGTAATGAGCCAGAACTCTGTATTTGAAACAAGGATTCT
Source organism: Sarcophilus harrisii (assembly GCF_902635505.1). Lineage (NCBI taxonomy): Eukaryota > Metazoa > Chordata > Mammalia > Dasyuromorphia > Dasyuridae > Sarcophilus > Sarcophilus harrisii. The sequence goes on from NC_045428.1 coordinate 320,264,405, forward strand.
TACAAAGTGTTAATTCCGTGGAACTGATAAGACAATGGTTATCTTGTTTAGCATGATGATTAATAGTTCTCTAGTTCAGTATGATTGATTTAATCTTACAATAAATAATGGTTCCCTAGTGATATAAAAATTGGTTTATACTCAGTATACTGTAAATGATCTAATTATAATAGAGCATATAAACTGGGACAAACTCAGCCAGAGTCAGACTCAGAGGACTGGAGGCAGGAACTCAAGCTCTCAGAGCCAAGGAGGGACATTCATTCCATCTCCCACCTTTGTGGTGGCTGGAGGCTGGAGCACAAGCCTTTGAACTCAGAGAGACTTCAAGACAGAGACCGTTGTGGTGGTCCTCCTGCCCCCCCCCCCCGAAACCAAGACATATTCTGAAGGGTCTCCAGAAAGCTGGCCCAGGCCCTAGGCAAAGAAACTAGATTGTGAAGGAAACAGTAAAGAATGTGGACTTTATCCCTGGCTCTAACGGTGATTAGTCTGCTGAAACAAAGGCTGGTCCAGAGACCTCCAGAAAACTAACCAGAATCTTACACAACACGGCTAAGAAAAGCTCGTCTCCAGGTGAACTGCAGAGTGACTAATTTCTTGACATTGCCACTTTCCAGGTATTTCATTTCAGGGTGTTTCTGTAGACTAATAGGATGCCAAAAAGGTCAACCTGTTCACACAAGAAGAAAACCATGAAATCATGCAGCTTAAGAACAAGCAATAAAAATCCATACTTAAAAACCACTCACGAGCATTAGAACCTTAGTTCAGCGTAAACAATATTTTATGTATGTGGTTTATATGTAGACCAATATATAAAAGATGGCTAGCACACTTAGGGCAGGGGTGGATAGCTCTGGAGTCTGACCTAGTCCACTTGAAGACAGACTGAACTTTCTGTTTTGAAAAGAAAGGGAAAAGGGTCATGACTGTATGTTTGTTCCTTCCCTGACCTATCCTCAAGAGAAATATTGAACTAGAATTGTATCAATCACAGTTCAAATATTGGCTGTCTAGACTAGAGAATGAGAGGTTAAGCTGCTTCTTTACTAATCTTTACCAGCTTGGGCTCTCCCCATTAAGCACTGGCTACTCACTATAAAATAAGAAAAAGCAAGTAAATTTATTTATCTAAACAAAACAACAACAGATGGTAATCAGAAAAGTTATTCCAGTTAGAATACAGCAAAGAATACACAAAGTAAATGAGCTCTTCACCTGGAAGCAGTTCTCAGCTCAACCAAAGGAGGGAATGATCTCACTGAGGAGGAGGTCCATCCTCATCTGTCTCTAGATTCAAGCAAATATAAGAATATGGGGCCAGCTTCCCACACATGTCCACCATTCCAAAGTCTCTCTCCACTGCCTACATGGAGCCTCTTTATCCAGATGTTTTTTTCCCAAAGGGGTCTGGAACCAACTCAAATAATTCCCTTCCATCATGTTCATTTCCTGAATCATTTCCTTAGTTAACTGCTGCTATTTTCCCTATATCTATAGTTCCAGCTCATAGAATTACAGAAAAGCTGGAAGGGACCTCAGGGATCCTTCATTCCATTTTTGCATGACTTAATTGTAAAGGAAGTTTTTCCTTATTCAAGCCCATATGCTTCTCTGCAGCTTCTTCTACTTTTGTTCTCTGAGGACAAGGAAATAAAAACTGATCTTTCTGTTCACATGACAAATGTCTGAACTAAGCTATCGAGTCTCCCTAAATCAGGAGTAAGGAATGTCCAGCCCGTGGGCCACACTAGACCAGTGGAATCATTTGCTAAGACAACCACAGGTGATGATGAGCTGAAAGCTAGGAACAACAACCTCCTATAAGCTGATAATTTTGTATGGCACCAGAAGGATATTGTAAATATCTAATTGGTCCTTGGCAGTAATAGAGCCTAAATTATATTAGGTTTTTTTTTAACTGCTGTATCAGACATCTTGAATTTCTGATCTCCTAAATTTTATATTTTATTTTTCCCAGTTGCATATAAAATCAGTTTTAAAATCCAGTTTTTAAAATGTTGATTCTGAATTTTCTTCCTTCCTTTCTTCCCTCTCATTCCCTGAGATAGTAAGCAATTGACTATAGATTATACATGTATAATCTTGTAAAACATATTTCCATATTAGTCATGTTATGTAATTTAAAAAAAAAAGAAAACACATGTGAAAAATAGTGTGCTTCAATCTGTATTCAGACTCTTATCAATTCTAAAAGTGGATGTTATTTTTTATCATGAGTCCTGTGGAATTGTCTTGGATCATTGTATTGTTAAGAATAGTTGTCATTCACAGTCAATTTTACAATATTGTTGAAACTCATTGTTTTCAAATGTACTGCTATTTACCCATTTCTCTCCTTCCTTATAATTGTGATTTTGCTATTCTAGCTCACCAACCTATTAGGTTTTTTAAACTCCATTCTCTTTTCTTTTTTAAAAGCTAGAATAAAACTTGTCTTTCTTCAATACAAAACCTTTGGAACCTGACATATGTTTAACTTTCTTCTAGTCCTGGCCCTCAGTTTGTTAAAGCCAGGTTCTTCTATTAGTCATTCTCCAGTATGACTAAGTTCATCTTGGCACATCTATGTACTCCACCCTCATGCCTACCCTAGCTTGAGATCAAGAATAAAGTTTGATGTGAGTGACTTGGCTCTTCTCAACAATGAGGCGATTCAGGCCAATTCCAATAGTCTTGTGAGGGAAAGGGCCATCTGCATCCAGAGATGTCTATAAGGAATGAATGTGGATCGCAACTTAGAATTTTCACCTTTTTTGTTGTTGTTTGCTTGCTTGCTTTTTTCTTTCTCATTTTTTCCCCTTTTGATCTGATTTTTCTTGTGCAGCATGATAATTGTGGAAATGTGTTTAGAAGAATTGTATGTATTTAACCTATATTGGATTGATTGTTGTCTAGGGGAAGAGGGAGGGGAGGAGTGAGAGAAAAAAAATTGGAATACAAGGTTTTGCAAGGGTGAACACTGAAAATTATCTTTGCATGTATTTGAAAAATAAAAAGCTATTATTAAAAAAGAATACAGTTTTAATATGTGAATGCTTCAGTGGCTCTCTGATATCCTCAGTGTGGCTACTTCCTTTACTCATGCAGATTGCAACCTATCCATTCCTTCTTTTCCTGTGCAACTAGTTTTCCATGTCCTTGTGCAGAGGATATACCCAACATCCTAGAAATTTTCCTGTTGGTCTTTTTAATATTTAGTCAGTCATTGAAACACTTGAACAATCCATGTGTTATTCATTTTCTACATGTAAAAATTTTATCTTTCTGAACTTTTTGGATAATATCTTTTATACTAATTCATATGGGCAAGTTATCATTAATATGCTGCATTCTACCTACACCCTTCATGCATCTTTTCATTCCCCTTTGATTCTTTTATGAAAGTTATTCCATAATTCACAAATCAGATAGTTATTCTGGAAGAATATTGGTATTTAAAAAGATATGCTCCTGTAGCAAAGAGAAATTTGAAATTATTGAAATCACTGTGCAATTACCCAAATTAGATAAACCTGCTCTTCTTCAGTTCAATTCTTGATCTGATTCTCATTATACATCTGCAATAGCTGTCTAAATTATATGCATTCTTGGACTAACTTTGAATTAGTCTATTCAATCTCAGGTTATAATCTAAAATATAACCTTTATATTTTTATATATGTATAATTCTTTATCTGATTAGTCTTTCATTTATCTTCTTTGAGTTACCAGGGAGGGGCACCAGGAGTAGTGAATAGAACACTGCAAATAGAGTCAGAAATACCTGAGTTTAAATCTAGCTTCGGATGCTTACTAACTTTGTGATCCTGGGTAAGTCATCTAACCTGTTTTCCTCAATTTCCTCATTTGTAAAATGAGGATGATAAGACCAATTACCTCCCAAGGTGAGGATTGTAAGGATTAAGTGAGATGATAATTACAGAACATTTTACAAATTTAAAATTCTATATAAATATTAGCTTTTATTTTTATTATCTCACTGAAGAAGTTCCATAGTGTTCTGGCACTCAATGCCATCAAGATGACAACTATAAACAAATATTTAGCCGTTCCCATAATGTAAAGGAACCTCTCTACTACTGTATTTTGTACAAGATTTCTTTCATAACAGAAGTAAATATTATCAGCAATCACTATTCCCTCTCAAATGTCTTACTCGATTTTGGAAAGTGAGAGTTTCTTTAAACAAAGTAATCTCTATTATTGCAAGGAATCTTGTTTGATCTTAAAATATACATGATAGAAACTTTGTTGGAGAAAAGACTTTAAGATGAGATTTTGCTTCAAGGAGTTTTTTTTTTTTTTTTAATATGGAATCTTCTATGTCTTAGATAATCCTGATTGTGGCTCCTTGATATTGGAATTGTTTCTTTCTGGCTGCTTGTAGTATTTTCTCCTTAATCTAATAATTCTGGAATTTAGCTACAATATTTCTTGGAGTTTTCATTTTAGGATCTCTTTCAGGAGGTGATCAGTGGATTCTTTCAATGACTATTTTATCCCCTAGTTCTAGGATATTAAAGTTATTTTCCTTGATGATTTCTTTTTCTTTCTTTCTTTCTTTCTTCCTTTTTTCCCCCCCTGAGGCTATTGGGGTTAAGTGACTTGCCCAAGTTTAAACAGCTAGGAAGTATTAAGTGTCTGAGGCTCGATTTGATAATTTCTTGAAAGCTGTTTTCCAGGCTCTTTTTTTCATCATGGCTTTCAGGTAGAACAATAATTGTTAAATTGTCTCTTCTGGATCTATTTTCCAGAACAGCTCTTTTTTCCAGTGAGGTGTTTTATATTTTTTCATTTTTTGATTTTGTTTAACTGATTCTTGATATCTCATTGAGTCATTCACTTCCATTTGTCCAATTCTAATTTTTAGTTAGCTTTTCTTCCATTAGCTTTTTAACCTCCTTTTGCATTTGGCCAATTGTACTTTTAAAGGAGTTTTGTTCAATAGATCTTTTTTCTATTTGCCAATTCTATTTTGTAAGGAGTTGTTTTCTTTTTCTACTTTGCCAAATTTATTTTTTAATTAATTGTTTTCTTCAATATGTATTTTTTTTCCTTTCACCAATTCTACTTTTTTAAAGTTGGTTTTTTCTATTTTGCCAAATTTATTTTTAGGAAGTTGTTTTCTTCAGTATATATTTTTTCCATTTCACCAAATTTATTTTTAAAGGACTTGTTTTCTTCAGTCAATTTCTGTGTTTCTTTTTCTAAATGTTTGCTTTTCCCCTCAAACTTTCATAACTCTCCTGCATAGCTTTCATTTTTTCTTCCATTTTTCTTTTGTCTTTCTTTTAAGATCCTTTTTGAACTCTTCCAAAAGAGCCTTTTGAGCTGGAGACCAGTTTTTATTTCCTTTTGAGGCTTCACCTGAAGGCATTCTACCTCTGCTGTCCTCTGGGTTTGTTCTTTCCTGTCTCCCTAATAGCTTTCTATGGTCAGAGTTCTTTTTGCTTTTTTTGCTCATTTTTAAAGATTGAGATCTGCACTTAGGGTACAGGGAGATTGTCCCAACCTTCCTCTGCACATGGACAGGGGCTTCTCACTGACTGCACTGGGATCATGATGCTGCAGGCTTCTCTACTGTACTGGATGGGCCTGGCCAAGTCCCACCTGTTATGATGAGGTTCAGGGGTTCATAATTTGCCGTCTGTAGTTGCTTTTGAGATCTCACAGCTGGTCTTCTGAACCATGACAGGGTAGACAATGCTATTGTATTTTGGCTAACAGCCTCCCCGCAGATTCCCCAGGCAGAGCCTCCCTCTGCTGTGCCTACCTAATTGAGACAGATCTTCCTAAAGACCTTCCAAGATATCTTAAATATAAAATTATTACCAGGAGTTTTTTAATCAACAAACTTTCAGTACAACAGAGTTCAGTTAAAATTTCCAAGACAATTATCTTGGAATCTTAGAATTGTAGAAATTATCTACAAAAGTCTATTTCATTTGAATTTTCCTCTTAAATTGTTATCAAAGATATTTTCAGTTCTTATGAAGATTTTATAGAAATGAGAATGTAGTCATATGGGACAGATATTTCAGATGTCTTCTTCATTTTCTAATTTTATTCCCATGCATGCTCTCTTTCAATTTTTGCATTAGATTTTCAAATCCTCTGAAAAATCTTGAAAATCAGTTCTTGAGAATTGGAAATTGAGTTGATGCCTATTAATTGGAAAATGACTAAATAATCTGTGTTTTTTCTTTCTTCTGGTTTTTCTTTTTTATTCTGATTTTTCTTCACAACATGATTAATATGGAAAAATGTTTAAAAGTATTGTACATTTGCTTGCTGACTAGAAGAGTAGGGAGATAAAGGTAGAAAAACATTTGGAACTCAAAAATCTTACAAAATAAATGTGGAAAACTATCTTTACATGTAATTGGAAAAATAAAATACTAAAAAAAAAATCAGTTTCTGAGTTCCATTATAATTATATCACCTCCATTCAGGATTTACACACACACATCCCATCCCTCATCCCCACACATTTAACGTGCCCAGCCATTCTTCTTGATTTAATTTTTCTTGAGCGCTATTTTTCCTTTTTCATGACATATTAGGAACTGTCAAAGTCCTGAGAGGTAGGGGTATCCCATTATCAATGATCATGAAAATAGATCACTATAGAAATGTAATTGTTTCATTTAGGCTTTCTATCTAACTGAGCATCATTTTATGGATAATAGGTATTCATCCACTTAGTTTTTCCTATGTAAATAGTTAGACCACACTTTTTGGAAGAATGGTTAATGATCCAACCAGTGTCCTTTACAATATTCCAGGATTTGCTGCATCTAGCATAATCTATAAATAGGAACATTTGGAGGAACTCTTCATCTATAGGAGATTTTTCTGAAATTTGGACTCTGCATTGGATGTACTCCATGTCAGTGGTGAACACTTTTAATGACCACATTTTTTCCTGTTTTATATATTAGTTTATATTAATGATAAGAACACCTTTAAGCAAAGTTATCTCTTCTATGACAGCTTTGTATAATTGTATAAGTTTAATGTAGTATGTAATAAACCCTATTGGCTTTAAAGTAACACTTTAACCTGCCCAATTCAAAGCTTTTTTTAATGGTCAACAATGAGCACAATTGATTTGTCCCTTTACATCTTTCACTGAATTGCGTGATAGTGAACATGGTCTACTGTGCAATATCACAAAAGTTTTCCTATTCCCACTAACACATCCATTAAAATGCTCTCAATAATAATCTTCTCTTTAATGATGTTCTCTATGCATGTGTATATTATTTTTTATAAAATTGGATATAGATAAGTAGTAGAAAGTAAAACTAGTTTAGAGAAAGCTTGGTGAAAGACCTTACTAGAGTATGAATTAGACTTCACCCCATGGAATATATGAAGACTTAAAGGAACTCACACAAAAGAAAGTAAGTAGAATCAGGAAAGCAATATATACCATGACTATAATAACATAAATGGAAAGAACAAATACAAAAACTAAAAATAGATTCTATGAAATTATAGTCAAGCTTTACCCTTAAGAAGAGATATGTTACACTTCCCTTCCTCTTTTGAGAAGAGTACTGCACAAACTATGGTCATCCTTGGTTGATGTGCTAGTTTTGCTGAACTGGTTTTTTCCCACTTTTTAGTTTTGGGTATTAGGCACAGAAGAATATCTTTTCTAAGAGGAGACAAAAGACAGAGAGTACAAATAACTTCCTAATATGGTTTGTTATTCTTGCTGAGCTGTTTCATTTATGTTTTACTCTTCATGACCACATTTAGGGTTTTCTTTTTTAGGTACTAAAGTGGTTTTTTATTTCTTTCTCCAGTTCATTTTATATAAGAGTAAACCAAGGCAAACAGGGTTAAGGGACTAGAGGGTGGCATTTTAATGGTAATGAGTCATTTTTGTTTTATCTTGCTTTCTGTTTCATGCATTGTCCTTTGAAGATGTAACAACAGAACAATAAAATCACATGAAAATAATAATCCTCTCCATAATCAAATACTGACATTATAATCAGGGGGAGTTTGTTCTTGAATTGTTCATTCCTTTTGAAAATTTTGCATGTTCATTTCTAATCTTCTTCTCATCTTTTTTTTAACTTTCTATCCCTGTTCTATGAAGAGCTTTTAAAGTTTCTGAACTTCTGATCCCTTTTCACCTTGAGAAATTTTTACATGATTCGAGGTATATAGGTATATAAAATAGGTATACAAATCAAACATTTACTGATAATAAATCATCCTTTCATGACTCCTACAGTCAATTGCAAAACCCTATGTGGGGTCAGGAACCAGTTTAAGAAGCTGAACTCTACAATACAAAAACAGGCAATGGAAACAAAGAAACAGTATTATAGTAAAAACAACAACAATAAAAACTGCATTAGAAGTTAGAGCAGCCTGCATCTATAACTAAGGAGGAACTCTGATGGAATAAAGGATGTTGTCAAAAAATTATATGACAGTTAAAAAAAAAAAAAAAAAAAGAGCTAATCCTATTAAGCTAATCCTATTAAGAGAGTCAGGGATGACAAAAAGACAAACGGAATGTAAGATACAAAGGCAGATGCAAAGGTACATATGTAGAGAACACGTGGAGCTGAGGGATACCTCCTGAGTCCTAGCCCTGAGAGTCATTTTCTCTTTGCATGGGAAGGTCCCACCCAGTTTGATGACTGGAGATCATCAGTGGATGAGTCATTCAACTTGCTCAGATGGGCTAGCTCCTTTTAGGACTAATTATCTTTGCTCTTGGTGGATCAATCTACTGTTGGCCTTCATCACACAGGTTGCTAGGCTACTGTTCTTTCTGCTTGCTAGATTAAACTACTACTATACCAGTTCTGGGACTCTAGATGGTAATGAGACTCGAATGTTTTAATCTCATTGTTCACCAGGCAGTAAAACCATTTGTTCACCTAAGTAAGATAGGGAAATAATCAGCACTTAAGAAACAAGGATGTCATGTAAACATGGGTAGTAGCTGGGTGGGAAATAGGACCTACTGCCAAAGCAATCTTCTTCACTCAAAATCCACCTGGGAAGAAAGAAAGAGATGGTCAGCTCAAGCTTTTTGTATGCAAAAAGTGACAGCTTGTTAGCCAGTAAGAGTCATCGTTCGAGGTACTTCTGGCTCAGTGGGGATGGGGCACTGAGTCTGGAAGACCTGCTTTCAGATTCAGCTTCAGGCACTAGGTGACTCTGGGCATGTCAATTAACCTCTGATTGCTTGACAAAATAAATCCACTGGAGAAGGAAATACCACTCTAGCACCGCCAAGAAAACTCCAAATGGAGTCACAAAAGGTTGGACGTGTCTGAAATGACCAAACAATATTGGCGACATTACAATGCCAGCCCCTTTAATCACTTAGGTCCAGAAGAAGGTTCACCAAGCCTCCACATATTGGGATTAGAACCAGACAGAAGTATTTCATGTGGTCTAAGAACTGGAGTTTCATCATAAATATTTTTTTTTATTCTAAAACCACAGGACCAGACAGACCTATGATTTCAGTAGTACAGAGAACTCTGCAATTTATAATTTTAGACATTTACCTGGGACACTATGATGCTGAGTGACTTGCCTGTGTTTACACAGATAATAATCAGAAACCAAACTTAATCTTTCTGCCTTTGAAGCTAGCTCTCTATTCAGTATATGAGGATGCTTCTCCAGTTTTCCTTAAAACATGTAGTAGGCTTGCCACCAGTGGAATTTTAAGTTGTGTAATATGGGCACAGCACTCATTTTGGTGATGCTGATTCAGACCCATAGGGAGCAGTAATTATTGCCATCTGGACATGTCTGGTAATAACTATATTTTGACTCTGCCAGTTGAGAAGGAAAATATCAGTAATATTTTTCCATTCGGCAGCTCTCCAAATGTCTAAATATTTTATTCTCACTGACAACTAGGAAAACGCGCCGAGGGACAAGCACATGGGGATTTATATAAATCATATGCAACAACGTCATTCTACTAGTCTCTGAGAGATGTAAATTTGGGAAATGGACTTGGAAAGGAGTGGACTAACAAAATGAGGAAGAAGTCTACATATCATACATAGACTTTTTCTTGTAGAAATGAAGTCTTTTTTGTTTTTATTTTTTAATTTTTAGAAATCATGGATTGAAACAAATGCTAGGATTTCTTTTTAAGTCAACAAATATTAATTGAATAGCTCTTAGATTTAGAAAACTATGCCTGACATTTAAAGTACCTCCCTGATTCTAGACAGAATTCATCAAAATCATTCTAGACAGTAATGAGGATTAATGAATCTTACCAGGAAAGAGACAATGAAACAACTTTTTGGTTAAATTCCCTTCCTGCATGTTGATCAATAGGATATATCCAGGGAAATGCAAAAGTAATTGGGAAAGTATATACAGTTACAGATCTCTTTTAGTGAACAATAGGCTCAAAAATAAGTTTACCAAACAGGAAATAATTTTACCAAAGCCAAAATGAATGTTTCACACATAGTAAAATGAATTTTCATCTTAAAAGAGGTGTTTTGATGCTCAATTTGCTCTGGAAATGGGAATTGGCTATCTTCACTCTGCTGTGCTGAAATGGACCTAACAAAAAAAAAATCAATATATAACTCTTTAGTCTGTGTCTGCTTACTTCCCATCAATGCCAAAAGAAACAGAAATTTCAACTACAAAATCTATGCACTTAGCTATACAGGAAGAAAAACTAGCAGTTTTTAATTCAGAATCAGACTATTGAAAGAGGACTAGGATCCATAGTATCTTGTTCTTACAGCATTTGGAAATCTATCAACATCCAATAAATGGTAAATACTAGAACTTGATCCCACAGAAATAATCCAAGCCCACCTCATCACTGGATAAGGGATAGGCTACTATATTCTCCATGTAAAATCTTTTGCAGCAAAGAGGTTTATATTAGGTTAAATTATTTTTTAGGTTAAACAATTTTCTTTATTGTTGATTAGAATAGCTTTAGCAGCTCAATAATAATTTCTGAGATCATATGTACTACACAACCTCATTTAATGATCTTTATTGTCTCAGTTGCCAGGGAGGATGACAGGTAGGATTGGGTGTGAAGGACACACAAATTCAATTTCCTCATTTTTAAGTACCTATAATACTCCCTGGGAGATGAGGGATATTTAAGTGAAATATGTAAAGAGCAATCATTGAAAGTGTCTTTTTAAATGCCTAGGAACCTCGTTTTATATAATCTTTAAGTTCCTAAAAGTTCTTTCTCAAATGAATTGTTACAAATTAGATTTTATTCGAAAAATGCTATTAGAATTACTAATAATTTTATTATTATTTAGTAATGTAAACTAAAATTCCAACATATATTTTGTAAGTTTAAATTTTTACATTTTAGGCTTTTTTAAAAAGTGAAGTCCTACTCACTTCAACAAAAGTTAGCTAATCTAACTCACTGAATTTACAGATTAAGAAATTGAGATTTAGAGATGTGAAGTGACTTCTCTGTGATTGTATTTGTAAAGATGGCAAAAGAATATCTTCAAATAAATAATAACAAGCACTCTAAAATATAACATAGGACCTGGGGCACCAACCCCTCACATATAAGCCTCTAGAAAAAGTTACTTCTAGTTTAAGATACTCTATTAATTAGCCCCTGTACAAAACCACAGTTCATGAGCCTCAAATGCATATTTACTTTTATCACTGAACTATATTAATTTAAAACGAGACAGTTAAGCACAAACACACTAATGTAGAATTATCAGAGCTGTGAAGATAGCCAATTCCCATTTCCAGGTCTAATCATTTATGCAAAGCAGTTTGAAATTATGTTTTTTTTTAAATCACTATGCTTTTTCACCTAGATAGTGCTGTGATAGATTTCCAAATGCTGTAAGAACAAGATACTATGGATCCTAGTCCTTTTTCAATAGTCTGATTCTGAATTAAAAACTGCTAGTTTTTCTTCCTGTATAGCTAAGTGCATAGATTTTGTAGTTGAAATTTCTGTTTCTTTTGGCATTGATAGGAAGTAAGCAGACACAGACTAAAGAGTTATATATTGATTTTTTTTTTGGTTAGGTCCATTTCAGCACAGCAGAGTGAAGATAGCCAATTCCCATTTCCAGGTCTAATCATTTATGCAAAGCAGTTTGAAATTATGTTTTTTTTTTTTAAATCACTATGCTTTTTCACCTAGAGATCTCATTGCCAGTCATATATCCCAAGGAGGTAAAAGGCAAGAAGAAAGTTCTTATATATATACCTAAATATTCATAATAGCATTTTTGAAGTAGCAAAGAACTAAAATAAAAGCAGGTACTTATTAACTGAGGGATAGCTGAACAAACTGTGGTACAATGATGTAATGTAATATATAGATAAAAAATAAGGTATTTGAAAATTGAAAAATTCAAAGAAATATAAAACATATGACCTGATGCAGAGTGCAATAAGCAGAACTAGAAAAATAATTACAGGCTATAATATCTCCCCAAACTCCAAATTATGCAAAATTTCACAATAAAAATTACGTTACGTGAGGCAAATAGGGCTAAAGAGCACAATCATCAAAAACTTTGTCAATCACACATAAAAATAGACAGAAACCTAATTTTGAAAATGGTAGCCCAAGTTTACACATATTAAATGGTTACAAAATATAAAAAAATACAACAAATAGTGTAAGGGGCTGAAACTGAGTTGATGCACTGAGGTCCCAGCACTTAAGGCTACTTACCAATTGGACAATATTTTATTAGCATATGCTTAGAGAAAGAATGGCCCTGCCCACTGCTCTGTGCAGGTTTTGATCTGTTGGTGTAGGGGGTGGAGTGAGAAAGCCAGAGTCACTCCTAGCTCAATTCATATTGCGATTCCTCTTACTTCCTATCGCCATTCCGTTCTCCTCCACAAAGAAAAAAGATGAAGGATTTTGCTGATCCTGACTCCAGCTGATTCTAAAGTATCCAGGATGCTAATGCAGTCATCACAAAATAGTGTCTGCTGACTTCCCCTGCTGTTTTGTCTTCACTCCTAGGAAATTGGGCAGGAGAAGGACTCGGGCCTGGGTGGATGGGGCCTTGGGCCACAGCCTAAGTCAAAAAAGAAAGTCATATAGGCTCTGCTCTACTCACAGCTTCTGCAGCACATATATAATAAATGTGGCACTTTAACTTAACATCTTTAACAGCTTGAAGTTTATGTGGAAATGAGAGTGAGAAGGGTCACAGTTTGGGAGTTATTGTGAAGTAGAATAGTTTTCTACATTACTATTGTTTGTCCTGGAAGAAATCTCAAGAAGCCAATTAAAAATTTGACTCATACTCAAAATGTATCATTTGCATTTTCAAAACACATTATAGCAGAACTCAATGTATATACTATTATTACAAAAATGTAAGTTCAAAGAATGGCAAGCTAAAAATAAAACTGAATGATGTATAATTGTTAGGAGCAAGCCTGGTCCCAGCAAGGACTTGAGAAAATGCACTTCCCTCTCTTTGTTGCCAAAATGATAAACTATGGATTTGGAATGCTATTGGACATACTAAATGTGTTGATTCGTTTTATTAGGCTATATTTTTTCTATCTTTTAAAAATTTTTGTTACAGAGTGCGGCAGTCTGAATAGGGCAGTAGGGAAGAACACATTCAGAAATGAATGAAATGCAAAAAAATAAATAAATAAACAAACCAAAGTTATCAATATGATTAAATATTTTTTTAAAATTCCATTTAATCAAACAATGTATCAAATAGTGATAAGAAAAGTTTCTTTCCAAACACTCTCCAGCAGGCTGCCACTCTACCAGAAGAAAAGGGCACAAACAAAGTATAGTGTTCTTTCAGCTTATTCCATCAGTTGGGTGTGGGTCCTGGCAAGATGACTGCACCAAATTTAAGGTCTGAACTCCAAAAGCTATAGTTCATTGGAGTTCTATAAATGTAAAACATACATCAATAGAGAGGTACATGTAGGAAACAGATGGCCAAGGAAACTCAAATCTCTGACACAATAAAACCCCAAAGTCTTTTCTTAGGGTGTCTCCATGCTTCTCCCTCTGGACTTAACATCTCTTCTGGGCATCTCAGTCTGCTGAGTTTCTTGGACCTGTTCATCAGCATAACTCAACTTGACTTCACAACTGACTGTCTCCTCAAAGATATGACCCATTTTAAGAGTTGTTAAGTGATTGAGTGATCTTTCAGCTAAGCGATGGCTTGTAATCATAGGATTCAATCAAGCAATTAAAACATTTTTTCATTAATTTTTAAGAATAAACCCTAAACAAAGAGAGTAACATAAGGTTATTGTTCTCCATATTGTTGTTATTATTTACATTTAAGTGTTTAAATTTTATACTATCATGTGGCTAACACAAAACTTTGCCAGTTCCTTACACTCATAAAATGCTCCACTTAAGATTATGATAATGAATTTGCCTCTCAGCAAGAGACAAATTTTTTAAAACAAAATTTTTAAAATAGCTTTTTATTTTACAAAATACATTCCAAGTTAGTTTCCAACATTCACACATGCAAAACTGTGTATTCTATATTTTTTCCCTTCCTCTCCTCCTCTTCCCTCCCCTAGACAGCAAGTAATCCAATATAGGTTAAACATGTGCAGTTCTTCTAAACACATTTCCATATTTATCATATTGTGCAAAAAAAATCAGATAAAAAAGGCAGAAAAAAGGAGAAAAAAAAAAAGGGAACAAACAATAACAACAACAAAAAAGGTGAAAATACTATGTTGTGAGTCCCCATAGTTCCCTCTCTGGATGCAAATGGCTTTCTTCATCATAAGCCTATTGGAACTGGCCTGAATCATCTCATTGTTGAAAAGAGGCAAGTTCATCACAGTTGCATCTTGTTGTTGTGTACAATGTTCTCTTGGTTCTACTCACACTTCACTTAGCATCAGTTCCAGGCCTTTCTGAAATCATCCTGCTGATTGTTTCTTACAGAACAATAATATTCCATTACATTCATATACCATAAGTTATTAGCCATTCCTCAACTGATGGACATCCACTCAGTTTCCAATTCTTTGCCACTACAAAAATGGCTGTAAACATTTTTACACATGTGGGTTCTTTTCCCTTTTTTATGATTATAGTTGGGATACAGATCCAGTAAAAATGCTGCTAGATCAAAGTTTGATAGGCCTTTGGGTATAGTTCCATATTGCTCCCCAGAATGGTTACATCAGTTCACAATTCTACCAATAATGTATCAAATATCCCAGTTTTCCCACATCTCTTCCAACATTTATCATTATCTTTCCTGTCATCTTGGCCAATCTGAGCGCCGTAAAATGGTACCTCAGAGTTATCTCAATTTTCATTTCTCTAATCAATAGTGATTTAGAGCATTTTTCATGGCTAGAAATAGCTTTAATTTCTTTTTCAGAAAACTGAGGAGACAAATTTTAAAATTGACATTTTATTCATTTAGATAGGACATAGTATTAGCATGGTTCATCCTCCCTCTCAGGTATTGATATTCTTTCTCCAGATTTACTAATTTTTTCCTTTTTGTTAATTTTCTCCTGGGCCCATCAAAGAAGAAAAAAATCAGAGGAATAAAAAGTATGTTCATAGATGTCTATCATTTCATTACTCAAAGGAATTTTCTTCATTTATTTCTTTATTTCATATTTTAGACTTCATATTGGCCTTATTTCTTTTCCTACTATTCTACATTTTTTCTTTTATCCAAAGTAACTTTACCATGACTCTATGGTAATACCTTTTCATAGAATGAAGATGATCTGGTGCTTGAAGTTTTTGCAAGGTTTTATCAATTGGAAGCTTTGAATACCAGCTTGTAAAAACTAAAGTTCAAACTAAATCTGGAAATACTAATCAGGAAATTAACCACCAGCTGACTTTTTTTTAAAATTTAAATAATTTGTAAAGATTTTCTTTCTTGTCATAGAAAGGTTTTAAGCTATTTTAGTGGAGGCAGTATTCACATTGGAAATATCACAGAGCTTTTGAAATACTAATGTATGTGGTACACCCAAGTTAAACAAGTCAAAAAGGTAAATTTATCTTTTAAACTCCTAAAGCAGTTCCTCTCTCAATTTCATACTTTTGGTTGATGGCGCCACCATTTTCCTAGTCATCTAAACTGGAAAATTTAGAATCATTTCTGGCTCTTCCCTCTTCCTCATGTGCCACAGAAATGGATGGGTTGCCAAGGCACTTTTAGTCTACTTCCATAATATTATTCATGTGTCCTCTTTTCTTCTTCCAGTAATGTTAAGCATCATCCTAGTTCAGGCTTTGATGTTTTCTTCCTGGACTATTGCCATAGCCACCACTAGTATCCCTTGCTTTAATCTCTTCTTCCTCTTCATCTGTTCTTTACTCAACTGTCACATTAATTTTTATAAGGTTCAGTGCCTGACATAAAGTAGGTTGATTGATAAAACACAGTTCTGCTTGTAAACCTTTAGCTTCTTCCTATTGCTTGCCTAGTGCAGTTGAGACAGTACCAGACCTAGAGTCAAGAGCCTGCCTCTGCCATTTACTACTTGTATGATCTAGAACGAGTCACCTAACCTTTTCGGGTCTCAATATGTTCATTTGGAATATTAAGAGAGAGGATTTAAGGTTCTGTTCTGGCACTAGGTCTTTGATTATATGATCTTACAGCTATCTTGAACAATTAGGTCCTTGAAAATAGTAAATGAATTGAATTTACCAAAATAAATAAAGTTTTTCCAAAACAATCTAATTTTATTCTTTATGCATATGACTTCATTAATAAAAATATTAAAAACTCCAGCTTAAAAACTAACTACAATGTGCACATAAGTAGTTGTGAAATGGTAGTAAAAGAACACATAAACTAAATAGCTTATTTTTTAAAAATTATATTTATAAGCATTTTTAAAAACAGATTTGTTCTTCTTACTACTCCTTACTACCCCAACAAACAAATTTTTAAAAAGCAATTCCCTAAAATAAAACTATCAATACATAGCTTCAGAATCTGGGAAAAAATCATTTATTAGCCATATCTGAAAATAAAAGTTTCTTTTTTAAATCTTAAGTTCAATATTGTTTTGTCAGGAGGTAAGGGGTTGGAATGTTTTATCTTTGTTGTTTTGGATTTGTTGTTTAACATGCTGTTGTTATTCAGCATTCTAAAGTCTTTCAAAGTTGTTTTTCTTTAAAACTTTATCATTGTATAAATTGTTCTATTTTTGTTTATTTTGTATCTATTCATAGAAGTCTTCCAAGTTTCCTCTGAAATTGCCCATTTAATCATATCATATGGAACAATAACATTCCATTATGTTCATAAACCACAATTTATTTAGCTATTCACCAATAGGAGTTTCTATTTTTTTTTTTTTGACTACCATAAAAAGAGCTGCTACAAATATATTTTTGCAAATATAGATCCATACATTTTTTTATTTCTTTGGGGTTATAGGCTTAGGAATGCTATAAGTAGATTAAAGGTGGCAGAGTGGATAGAACACTGGGTTCAGCCAGAAAGACCCAAGTTCAGAAATATGTAATTTTTGAAATGATGTCTGTGGACTCTGGGCAAGTCATTTAACTTGTTTACCTCAGTTTTCTCAACTATAAAATGGACATAATAACAGATCTACTTCACAGAATAAGCATCTAATACTCAATACTAAAGCTCAATACTAGGCTTTGAGCTAGGAAGACTCATTCTCCTGAGTTCAAACCTGACCTCAGATACTTAGTAGCTGTGTGACCCTGGCCAAGTCACTTAACTCTGTCTAAGTTGCATATCTGTAAAATGAAATGGATAAGGAAATGGGAAATCACTCTAATATCTTTACCAAGAAGATCCTCATCAAACACAATTGAAAAATGACTGAACAAAATATTTAACAAAGTTATTGTAAGGATCAAATGGAAGAGTATTTGTTCAGAAATTCCTTTTTTAAAAAAAAATCTTTTTATTTTCAAAACACATGCGTAGATAATTTTCAGCATTCACCCTTGCAAAAAAACCTTATGCTCCAATTTTTTTTTCTCCTTCCCCTTCCTCCCACCCCCTCCCCTGGATGGCAAGTAATACAATATATGTTAAAAAAAAAAAAAAAAAAAAAAACAAAACAAAAAAAAATGTGCAATTTGGAAGAATATTTATAAAATGTTTAGCTGTGTCTGGAACCCAATAGCTTCTGTATAAATGCTTATCTTTTCCTTTCTCTTCATAGGGTGCATACAACTTTCTGAGTATATTTCCAAGTTGCTTTCCAGAATGGTTGGACCAATTCAGTTGTACCAATATTGCATCAGTGCACCTTTTATCCTGTAGGACCTCCTAATTTGTTATCTTCCTCTTTTCTCATCACTGCTACTAGGTATAAGGTGGACCCTCAGTTGTTTTAATTTGTGTATCTCTAATTATTAGTGATTTAGAATAGGTTTTCACATTATTGTTGATAGGTTATATTTCTTCCTTTGAAAATTGTTAATGCGGAAATGGATCTTTGATTAAGTAATTTGAGATTCTAGAAGATTAGAAGAGTATAGGACTTCATTTACTTTCATTTGGCTCTTGGGAAAGTTGAGGAGAGTATCATGAACTAATTGTTCTCCATACCTAAGATTTTTAAATTGCTTGCTATAATATCCTGAAAGATCACTAGATAGGAGTCAGTCTGTAAATTGGTCTTTCTGTGTATCTTTTTAGTGTCTTTCTCTTCTCTTCTTCATTTCACTCTTGCATAACTGACTAAAGGACTGAAAAAAATTCATTTTTCATTGTATTTATGCAATAGAGGTTTGCATGTGGCTTGTTCAAGTGAATTTGCTAAAGTAATGGGATATTTTCTATTTCTTAATAATTCATGGCCATTTCCATCTGCAAATAATAATTTTTCCTTTGGTCTAATGACCCTCAACAGAAAGTGTTCGTTATTCCTATCATAGTAAATAATAAGGCCTTAGAGATACAAAGAAAGACAAAAGACTAGCCCTGTTCCAATAGAACTCAAATGGGGAGACAATAAGTATGTACAATCAATATATACAGGATAAATAGGAGAGAAAAGCACTAGAATTTAGAATTAAGAGATATGAAAAAGGTTTCCCTAGGAGATGAGATTTTAGTTGGGACTTGAAGCCAGGAAAAAGAGGAGTTAGAGTTGAGTTGAGGTTGTTTTTGCTCACTTGTTTCAATAGAATCAAACTCTTCATGACACTATTTGGGATTTTCTAAGTAGGGATACTGGAGTGGTTTGCCATTTCCTTCTCCAGCTCATTTACAGATGAGGGAACTGAGGCAAACAGGTTTAAGTGACTTGCCTAGAATCACACAGTTAGTGTCTGAAGTCATTCATGATGAGTCTTCCTCATCCAGGCCTGGCACTCTAACCACTGGACCACCTAATTTCTCCTAGAGATGAAGAGGGAGGGCATTTCAAGAATGAGGGCACCAATAGAGAAAATGTGTCTTGGCTGTAGAACAGCAAGAAGTGCCATATCCTTGAGAAAGAAGGAAGGAAGGAAAGAAGGAAGGAAGGAAAGGAAGGAAGGAAAGAAGAAAGGAAGGAAGGAAGGAAGGAAGGAAGGAAGGAAGGAAGGAAGGAAGGAAGGAAGGAAGGAAGGAAGGAAAGAAAGGGGAGGGAGATAGGGAAAGAGGGAGACAGAGAGGGAGGGAGGGAGGAAGAAAAAGAAAGAAAAATGAAATGACGTATTATTAACAAAAAACCAATAATTTGCACTTGTATAGTTATGTCCTTTTTAAGCATTTTCACATATATCTTCTTTGATTGCATAGTGTATCTTGATGTTTTTCCCCCAGGGCAGCTAGATGAAGCAGTGGATAGAGTACCAACCTGGAGTCAGAAAGACCTATCTTCAAGAGTTCAAATCTGATCTCAGACACTTACTGGTGTGACTTTGGACAAGTCACTTAACTCTTCCTCAATTTCCTCTGCTGGAAAAGGAAATGGTAAAGTTCTCCACTATCTTTGCTAAGAAAACCCCAAATGGGGTCATGAAGAGTTGAAGTGACTGAATAACAAAAACCTCTTATTTTCTATAAACTTCAAATAATATGAAGATTTAAAATATGTATATATGTTACCATGTTAATAATTTCCACCACAAAATCAAAATTTCCTTAGGAACAATAGTTTGTGCTTATAATTAAAAAAAAAAAATTACCCAGATGCATGAATACAATTTGCATTGTCACTATTCTTTCAGGCTTCAAAAGAACAGACTTTCTTATGTATCTAGGTTTTCCTTCTCTGAAAATCACGACACTTGCTGCCAATATTAACTCTCTTTGTGGAAGGTATTTCTCCTTCCAACTAGGCATTGGCATCTGGACGCAAAGTAGTCAAAACACCCTCAGTTAGAACTCTGCACGTCTTTAACTGTTGTGCAACAATGTCTCAACACTTTTAAGATGCTTGAGAGTTGAAGCCAACTGTTCAGGGAACCTCACTACATTCATCTCACTGACTCACATTAGCTATAATGTGTAGGAATTTAGGCGCAATCAAGGGTTCATCAGAGCACCAAGGCAAAAGGTAAAACAATTCATCAGCAAATTGATTTTGCAAAGGGTGTGACAGTCAGTGCTGGAAAAAATGGGTGGGTGTTCCTAGAAGAAATAAAAGTTAATTGTTCTTAATGACATTTACAAAACATGAACCAAAAAAGCATAATTCTAATTATTACAAGAACTTGTTAAAATCACGTTGCTGTTAATAGAAAGAACTGTCATACAGAGTGGTAAAACTTCGGTTTTATTGCCCTGTTTTTGTATCTCCCAAGGCATGATGAATTATAATTGCTTGAGTTCTTTCTACCGAGAACCTAATCTCTTGTTTTGAAAAAGGTTAAACGCAGAAAAATTAACTAGATTATATCAGAATCAACGCTAATTTTATCGAAGGAAATAATTGCTATTTTTAAATAATGTGGGCGTGTATGCCAAGATAGGGGGGGTGCATAGCATGGACAAAAGTTTGTGGTTGGGGAAATTGCATAATTGGTAAATTGATCTGTTCTGAATAAAAATATTAATAGATACATTCTATTCTGGTCTCATCATAGACCACCCCCCCTTTTCCAGCCTTAGGGGAGGGAGCCTTTAATAATGGTCTGTGTAAACTGATGCCCATGCAGTAAGAGTTTGAAGAAGAGCTGCTTGTACACGTTAAAACCGAGGAAACAGCAACCTAAAAGAGAACAGCCACTGAAACAAAACAAAACAAAACAAAACAAAAAACTTTTAAAAAGTGGAAATTCTAAAAATGGCTCCCTTTACCAAGCTCTTGAAAGCCCTTTACAAGCCGGCGTTAGTGTCCGAATGGAGTGGGATTTTTGGTCGCCTGATTTTTGTCAGCAGGTTTCACCAGCTGCCCAAACTTTCTGGCAGCCAGAACTTGGAGGTACGGAATAATGCGGCAGGCACGGGAGCTGAGGACAAAGAAGAGGAGATGGTGGCGGCGGGGGTAGGGGAGGTCCCCACGGCCACCTCGCAGCAGCAGCAGCAGCAGCAGCAGCAGCAGCAGCATCTAAAGGTGAAGACCCTGGAGGAAATGCCAGGGCCCAGAACCCTGGCTAACCTGGTGGAATTTTTCTGGAAGGACGGCTTCAGCCGCATCCACGAAATCCAGGTAGACGTATTTTTCTACTTCTCACCCAAGCCCGCAGTGCTTTTGCTCGCTTTGTGCTGCAGACTAGCCCAGGAGTTAATTGTTCTGTGACTGGTGTCACTGCTAGTACCCTGACTGGGTCTGCCCGAAGTACATTTACTCCCGAAGAGAACTCCAAGGGCTGGAGGTTGGGAGGGGAGCCTAACCCGGAGCACGGACCGTTTCAGCATCCCCACGAATAGCTAGCGGGCTCCCTGGTGATGTAAGGCGGGAAGGCAGAAAGCGTCGGGGTTTGGAGTTTTTGTTTTGAGTTGGGGGAAGCAGGGGGGTTCCGCGGGGGGCCCTTTTTGCCGCGTGTTTTTGGAGTCCGAGCAAACCAGATCGCAGGGAGCGAGGACTGGTGCCCGCTTACGGACTTATACACGTTTATAAACTGCCAAGGGGCAGAGAGAGGGGGAATTCGGGTTCGATGAAGCGGGATTTGGAGCCGAGAGAGGAGATGCGCGGGTGTAAGGAAGGGTGCGCGTGTGTGTGTGTAGCCCGTGCGCGATTCTAGGAACCTAACTGCACCGCGATCGTCTCTGTCGCGATAGTGGCTGCGGAGATCCTAGAGGATGGAGGGGGTAAAAGGGCTGGGAATCGCGGTTTCCGCGAGGAGAGACGCGCTACTCTGTGAGAGCCACCTCAGGGGCGAGTTAGAGGAGACGGTGGGGGGAATGGGCTGGCGGGGCTGAGAGCGGAGATGAGGCGCATTATCCCGAGTGTAAGGGAGGAAAGTAACGTCGATGGGAGGAATTTTCAGGGCTGGCTTCTCTTGCCTCCCTTTTTTTTAAAGCCGCGCGACCGCAGAAAGCCAGAGAAAAGGAGAGAAGGGAGAGACGGCGCTCTGCGGTACAAACTCGCGCTTCTCGCCGAGGGCCGTTTTAAAACGCCAGACGTCACCCTCATTCCCCGCTCCCACCCTCTCCGCCCCCCGCCCGGCGCACAGCGCTCGGCGCGCGGCTCGGTCTCGGGCCCCTCCTTCCTACGCCTCCCAGAGAAGGGGCGGGGCTCAAAGGCTTTGATTCCGCCACCACGCGCTCCCAGAGGGAGATCCCTGAGCGTTCGTCGGCTGGGCGCATGCGCAAGCATAGACTGGTTTGGTCCTGTGGGGTGTGGAGAGTTGGGGAGGGGAGAAGATTCAGAGTCTCGTACTGAGAGTTCTAGCCCCTAGTCCAATGACGCTCCTTCTCTTGCCTATCTCTCCGCCGTTTGGAAGTCCTCGATATCCTAATGTCTCTTTATTTCAATTCACCCCCACCCTCACCTTCACCCCCACCCCCACCCAGTCTAAAATAAGCGAGCCTAAGCAACGGTTGCTTAGGAGACCCGGGGGGCCACGTGGAACTCCGGGGAGATTGCGGGAAGAACAGTCCCGGGAGGAGCGCGAGCCGAGAGGGAGCGCTTTTCGGATTGGTGAAACGGCCTGGAGTGGGCGGGGAAAGGTCCTGACAGATTATGCAACTGTCCTAGTTCTGGCGGGGGCCGGGCCGCCTCGGCGCTAGCGGTCCTTTCCGTTCTCTGCCGCCAGATCCTTTTTGTCAGCCTCCGGGGCTGGGTTCGAGGCGTGATTTGTTCCCTGGTGTTAGAAACGTTGGGATGGCGAAGGGAGCCCTCTTTCGTGAGGTTGTTAGTCAAACGTGGTTTTAACATTTAACAAATGCGGACACCACTTAGAACTCAAGGGGAACGTGATTTGAATAGGTTTAAATAGATTTAAATATTAAATTATTTAAATAGGTATGAATATTAAATAGGTAAAATAAATAGGTCTAAAACCATATAGAAATAGGTTTTAAAGACATCACCAGAAAACTATTTTGCAAATCATAAAATCTAGTAACCTTCAAACAACTGGATCTTGCACTGTTCTATGATAATTTCTTGGTGCTTTGATGTCACCACTATCCTTTCATTAGACAATTTAATTTTTTTTCTGGGATGTGTGTTTTTATTTAACTTACACCGGACGTCCATTAGTGTGCCTCTGATGAAATAAAGTAGTGAAAGGCCCTCCACGATCAGTCAGTGGAGAAATATTTATTGAGCAGCTATTTTATACAGAGCACTGTATTTGGTGCTGTTGGACCTGCAAAAGTCACTTGAGGAAAACTTGATTGTTAATTGGTTAGATAAGATAGACATGAAAAATTACATAACAGTGCAAGGCGCTATAGAAATGACCTTTGAGATCATTAGGCCTTCATAAGTGGTACAGTCAATAAGTACCAGGTGCCCAGTAGAAAAACAAATCATAGGACAGCGATGGTCAAGAAGTGGAATTTGAGCTGTGCTCTGAAAGAAGAACAGGCAATAAAAAACTGATCAATGACACGGAGCCGTGACAAATCATGACTCCAGAGAACTGATGATGAAATGTCCTTCTGACAAGGAAGTGATGGATTCAAGATGCAGAATAAGAGAGAATTTTTGGACTCGGAGAATGTGGGAATTTGTTTTGCTTGAAGGCATATTTTTACAGGTTTTTTTCTTTTTTTTCTTTTAAATAGGCTGGGAGAAAAAATCCATAACTGAAAAATAAATTTAAATGAAAATGAGATAAATAGACTTTAGATAGGCAGGATGAGAGCATTGAGATGTATTGAAGCTGAGAGGCAATAAGCTATTATTGCTATTAATGAGCTATTAGTGAGAGAAGATGATAGAGATTGGAAAAATAATTACTTATGCAGATTGCGGAGGGCTTTCAATTCGGTAAATTATATATATAACTTGAATCCATCACTTCCTTGTCAGAAGTGAGGTATTTCATCATCAGTTCTCTGGAGTCATGATTTGTCAAGGCTCCGTGTCATTGATCAGTTTTTTATTGCCTGTTCTTCTTTCAGAGCACAGCTCAAATTCCACTTTTTGACCATCCTCTGTCCTATGATTTGTTTTTCTACTGGGCACCTCGTAAGAGTTTTAAGTTCCAATATATTTATATTATATATTTTATATATACATATATATGCATTTGGAAATTAACATCACAGCCAAAAACATTTAATGGTCCAGTAGCTCTACATTTAAATGCTATGATACTAATTTAACAGTATATTAATGGATGCCTAGAGAAATTTATGAGTTCTTTTCCAGAATATTTTAAATTTAATTCTATTAAATTCTTAAACTCTTAAAAATCATTGAGTGAATTCTTATTAACAAATGTCAGATGAGTCCAACGGGTTTCCTTTGATGTAGGAAAGTGATGAAATAATGAAAACATTGTTGGGAGAAGCAGAAACGAAATAAAATCATATTCTGTTTAAGTCAGAGTTAACACTATAGAGATAGTTCTGTTCACATATGCTATTTTTTTGAGGCAATTGGGGTGAAATGACTTGCCCAGGGTCATACAACTACGATGTATTAAGTGTCTGAGGTCAGTTTTGAATTCAGGTTCTCCTAACTTCAGGGTTAGTGCTCTATCCACTTAGTTACCACCTAGCTGCCCTTTTACATATACTTTCTCTCTTTTTTTTAAATAATTATAACTTTTTATTGGCAAAGCCCATGCCTGGGTAATTTTTTTACATTATCCCTTGCACTCACTTCTGTTCCGACTTTTCTCCTCCCTCCCTCCACCCCCTCCCTCAGATGGCAAGCAGTCCTATACATGTTAAATATGTCACAGTATATCCTAGATACAACATATTACATATATTTTCAAGTGGATTAATAATACTTCATGAAGTTCATTATAACAGGGATTAAAATGAGCAAATAGAATCATAGAAATCATATGACAATCATGCAGCTATTTAAAGGCTACCTTTTGCATTCAGAAATGCTCAATCATGGAACTAAAAGGGGGGAATTCTACTTTTTACCCAGTAACATTTTTCTCAGCAATTTAATTTTTTCCCTTATTAGTATTTTATTTTTTCCAATTACATGTAAAGATAGTTTTCAGCATTCATTGTTGTAAGAGTTTTGAGTTCCAATTTTTTTTCTCCCTCCTTAATTTCCCTCCCAATTCCCCAAGACAGTAAACAATCTGACTTATGTTATATATGTACAATCATTTTAAACATATTTTGATTTCAGTCATATTTGAAAGGAAAAATCAAGACAAAAGAAAAAACCACAAGAAAGAAAAAAACAAAAAAGGTGAAATTAGTGTGGTTTGATCTGCATTCAGTCTCTTAGTTCTTTCTGTAGATGAGGATGGCATTTTCATCTTAAGTCTATATTGGAATTGTATTCTTGGACCACTGTATTGCTGAGAATGCTTAGTGACTCTAAAAATATAAAAACAGTATTAGGACCAACTCAGAACATGCTAATATTTTTCACCACAAGCTGATATTATCTAACCGTAGGCTCACTGCTTTATGGTAGTCCTTTTATTTATGTCTTGTTTAATTTGGTTACCCTCTTTATAAAAGTGATTCTAAACCTCTCTCCAAATCAGTTTATTCTGCCTAGTGATTGACAGAGTATTTCTGAACCCTATGTATATGAATGACAGAGATAAATCATTGGCTCATTGCAGCTGGGATTTAATAAGGAGAGATATAAAGTAGGAAGTTAACAACAAAACTGAGTAACAACCTCTCCCCCTGCCCTGGGGCCTAGAACTAATCCTTCTTACACAACCAAGTTAATACCTTCCTGTTCCATATAAACTTTTTTTTTTTTATTTAATTTTTTTTTTTTTGATAATTATAACTTTTTATTGACGGAACCCATGCCAGGGTAATTTTTTTACAACAGTATCTCTTGCACTCACTTCTGTTTCCATATAAACTATTAAAGAGATAAATAAGACAAAGTTGCTTTAGATTCTAATAATTTTAATCCCCTAATTAAAATTCAAAAAACTATTTCAAGATGCTCACAAAAAGCAAAACTAATTAGTTTTGCAAGTTCTCATAGGAAATTTCTACTATTGTAATTCTTGTTTTTCACTCTACTGCCGTCCTTCTGACTTTAATTTTTAAAAAATCTTTCCAACCCATTTATGCTCCCCTCTCCCCATCCATCCTCATGCTTCTCTACCAGTTTTCATTCTATTAATTGGTTTTTTTTTAATTAATTTAGCACCTAGTTCAATCTTTCTTGCTATTTCATCCCCTATCACTATCCTTTTAAACTTCAACATTCACATTACCAACACTGTTAACATCCTAACCACACAAATCCTTAAACCCTAACTCACAAGAAAACCCACTTCAGCTTTACTCAGGAATACTCACTCCACAAACTTCATAATCTCATGGAATACATTCCCTCAACATCTTGAACATCAAAAAATCCACTTAAAAAAGATATCTCATCTTCCCCCAAAATTTTTACTTAAGTAAACCTGCTTTTTGCCCTTATTGTGGCCTCCGATCCCCTGACCCTTTATTTTTCAGACTATTGACCCTACTCTAGTTTCACATGTCTCCATACATAACCTTTATTCCATGATTTTCACTTTTTGTCAGTCCCTAACGACTATCTTATCCTAGAATACTTTGGACTTCTCAGACCTTTCACTGTGCTGATCTGCTAAATCTTCAACTCTGGGCAACCCTTGATTTCTGTTTTCTTTGCTTTTTCTCTTAGGCTAATGATTATAGCTGAATAGCGACCCAAAATTTGGGTGATTATACCTAATATAAATGTACAAGCTTTATAAATTTTAGTGGATCTTCACCACTACTCAGCATTCCTTCTCTTCTTAATGATACCCTGTCTATTTCCTTGTGGTAATTGTCTCTAAACTATCTCACTCTCAGCCTCAATATTTATAAAAGATGATAATTTACTATTTCCTACTTCCTGAGATTAAAATCTTTTTTTGTGGAGATTCTCTCAATTCCCCTTTCTCTGATTCTCAAAAATTAATCTATTCCAATCTACTCTTTTCTTATCTCAGAGGAAGAGTCAATCCCATCCTATGTAATTCCTTTACCCATGTTCTTCTCCTGTCTCCTTTGCTCTGACTGTTAATCTCATCTCCTTTGTTACTATTTAATCTCTTCATTTTCACTTATTCCTTCCCATCTGTTCTAAAAATTTGACCTCTTTCATCTTCCCAAGAAAAACTTCTCTTGTAACTTCTTTCCTGTCAAGCCTCTATCATACCTTTCTCCTTCCATTCATAGCCATACCTCCTGAAAGGAGTTTCCATGTTATATTCCTTTACTTTCTCACCACCCATTTCATTTCTATCTGAGATCACTTCCTATCTGAGATCACTTCTCACTATTCTTCACTCTTCTACTCTGTAAAGTTATCAATGATCTATTTACCAAATCCATTGCCTTCTATTCATATTTATCTTAACCTTTCTTCAAGACTTGATTGCTAAACATCCCTTCCATTTGGATACTCTTTTTTTTTTTTTTCATTTCAAGATGCTATACTGTTCCACCAGCATCCCCTCAAATTAACTACATTGCTTTTTGGCAAAGGTCATGTGGTACTGTTCACAAACAACAACAAAAAAACACTTCTACAAGGATATGCCTACAATAAACTGGTGGGTCTGGAGATTACACTCACTTCCAAATACATGCTAATCAGTGTCACAATTATGTCATTTTACAAATTTCTCATCGTTTACTGCTTATCTTAGTGCATGTCCTTTCTGAATCCAAGGACAATAGAGAAGGGGAAAAGGAAATCAAACCTTCATAATCACAACGAAAGTCTAATCTCTTGTAGAGCTCTGAAGTCCCAGGGTCTCCTTACAGGCTTTAGGTAACCTGCGATTGACTGGAAATTATTCCTTCACATTTTGTGTGAGAAACTGAACTGGGTCCCTGAAATGCATCGGGCACATGAAATTTCTCTAGAGATCCTTTAAACATATATGTGAATTCAGTTGAAAGTTGAGACAAAAAAAAAATCATCTGGAACCTTGCCGTTTATAAAGGCTCCCAGAATTTTCACAATGGACCCTTGAAATTCATAGGGCAGTCTAAATAGAAGTATAAAGTCAATAAGGAGACTAACATAAAAAGAAAATGAACTCAAACATACCAAGAAATGCCAAAGAGATATGTGGCCTCCCCTAAAAGGAATTAAGCATTTGAAATTCCCAAGACATAAGAAAACCTTAGCCTCTGAACCTATGGTCCATAAGAATTTCATACACAATGCTTGAATTCGAGTCACAAAAATGTAAGCAATCCAAGTATGCTTAAAAGTTAAAAAAGAAAAGAAAAGAAAAGATATAAGCTCCCATGATATGTATTAAACTAATTGCTAGTCAGTATTTTAGGGATGCAAACTCTGGACTGCTCATATTGGATATAATATACTCACAAATGAATATAACAACAGATATCAAAATATAAGGGTTTGGCTAAGCAAAACCTATATCAAAAGAAAGTGGGTCTGACCTGAAAAAAATAAATGATACAAAACTGACTTCTAAAAAGAAGAAAAATGATAATTTTCTTTATTGTATCTCCCCTGGGGCATCCAACAAGGAGAGTACCAGTGGGAAACTCTTTTGGCTCACTTCAAATGTGTAGGGCACCCATATAATCTAGTTGAAGCTCTCAAAGTGATATACTTCCCTCTGTATACTTTCTTCAATCTGCACAAGCAGCTTTGATCTTCTGAGGGTAGATTCTAAGGATAACACTCTTAAGTAGCTTTTTCTAATAAAGTTACTCTTTTATTAGAGCTCATGGATTTCTACCATTAGGCTTTCCATCAATAGTCATCCAGTATCATTTAACTCAAAGCAAAGAAACTAAGATGATAACCACAAAATAAAACTACAAACCAGTCTCTCCATACAATCAGGTATACTCATCCACAAATGCAGCTTTCTTGGGAAGGCAGAGATCAAACAGAAATATAATAGACTCCTTGTCTGTCTCTTTTTTCTCATTCTCTCTCTTCCTTCTTCCCTCCTTCCTTCCTTCTTTCCTCCCCTCCCTCTTTTTCTTTTTCCCTTTAATTCCTCTCCCCACTTTAGCTACTTTATAGAGATCTCTTCAAACTCCCTTTTGCAGGAAGATTTCTCAGCTAGGCTTCAATTCTCTTCTTTGCTTCCATGGTCCCTAATTCTTAAAACTGCTTCTGCTTTCAAGAGACTGTCTTTTCTGTATTTATAGTTATCTGGAGTGTGTATGTGAGTCTGCCTCTGCATTTGTGTTTTCAACTCTCCTAAACTGATGGATTCTAGAACTCATGGACTGAATGCCTTCTGCTTTGCTATTAAACAACATGGCCAGTCCGGGGAAAGGAGGGGAAAGAGAAAAGAAGAGAAAAATCTCTTCCCCCTTGCAAGAATCTTATCTGTAGGGAGCTGTCTTAGAATTCTCTATACTTTGGAACTTGTCTGGGGGTTTAGCTGTTTAAAGCTCATAGAAGTATGGTTAATTTGTTTGTTCAGCTAATACCATCATTCTCTTCTTGACTCAGAAACTGATAAAGGGATGTTTCAAAATAACAAGATGCAAGATGCTAATTTAAAAAAAAAAATTGGGGTAAAAGTACTTGCCCAGGATTAGGATTACACAGCTAGTTTAATATTAAGTGTCTGAGGCTAAATTTGGACTCAGGTCCTTCTGATTTCAGGATCTGTGCTCTATCTACTGCACTATTTAGCTGCTACAAGATGCTACTTTTCAAAAAAAATCATATTAAAATTTAATATTGGGTGACTACTTCTGTGACTACATCAACTGAGCCAGGAAGGGTGAGGAGGATCGTATTTCCCTTTCTTTTATTGTGTATGTGTTTTCCCAAAAACGTATTTAGACTCCTTGACTGCAGGAGCTATTTAATTTTTTGTGTGTTGTCAGTGCCTATCATGTAGTAGGTATTTAATAAATGTTTGCTTATTTATTTGAGAGCCTTGATTTGGCACCTTTTTATTGATGCTCTCCTTATACCTGGTGTATTTTCCCCTCCCCTTTCCTTTAAAGCCCAACTCAAATTCTAACTCTACCATGAAGCCTTCCCTGCTGCCTCTACTTGGTAATTACTTTTAAGCCCTCAGACCTTAAACCTAACACAGTACTTTATTTACAACTTTTTATGCATTTAACAATTTTTTATTATAGCTCATTTTGTATAACCATTCCCTTTCTTGATGATAATGCCCTAAGGCAGAGACTATGTCTTATTTCAACTTTAAATCACGGAGTCTATCATAGTGCTCTGCACAATTTTGAGGGTGGGCCTATAATAACTGTATTTCATGGATGTGGAAAATCTTACTGTGGAGGCTTCCCTCTACCAATCCAGATCAGTAATTCAATTATTTATAGGCTTAAAGAGTAGCCTGTAGCACTGAGAGTTTAAGTGATTCGCCCTTTCTCACATAGCAGATATATATATATATATATATATATATATCAGCAAGTTCTCCTAATTCAAAGCTAGCCCTTTATCTATTGGACCACAGAGGTCCATGGATCATAAATTTTAGAGGGTTTGTGACCTTGAATGAGAAAAAAAAAAATACATCTTAACCTCTAAAATTTGACTTTTCGTTCAATTAATGAACTTTTTAAAAATCATTGTGAGAAGGGGTCATTATGAAGAGATTTGACTCCCCCCTATTCCCTGTCAGGGAGCCAAATGATGAGGTTTGGGATTGTGTCCCCAAATGATGAGGTTCAGCACAGGACAGGGAGTTGTGGGAACCCCTTCTGGTGGCGCAGAGGTCCTTTGTAAAGGAATTTGCGAACCCGAAAAGCTAGACTGGTAAAAGAAGTTTATTATTGGCATTGACAAATCAGCCTTTGCTATGTATGAATAGAAAGACTGAATTCCTTGGTGGCAAAGTCCCAATAGAGAGATATAAAGTTTTTAGCAGAAAAATCCTATCCTAGCAGAGAAAGTGAATAAGGTCTGGTTAGGGAAATAGGTGAGAAAGACAAAGAGGGAGTAAAGCTGAAAGAGAATGTCTTTCAGCAGGCAGAGAGTTCCTCACAGGTAGCTATACCAGAGGAGGTCCCTTGGCCTGGTATAATTTCTGCTTTGAGGTCCTCTGCTGCAAAGAGCATTGAGTTGCTTCCTTTTATAATTGAAACCTTGGCTAGAAGCTGGGAGCAGCTCTTGGTAGGGGCTGGGAACAATTTGAGCTGGAATCAGAATAGAGAATCTTCGAACTGAATGAATGTCTCTGGGCTAATTTCTAATTCAGTAGAGGTAAATAGGAGTGGTCCTGGACTTAATTAGTCCTACCCAGATAACAGAATGAAACTACTTTATTTTGATTCCTGGGGTGGGTCTCTCAGGGGAGAGCTTAATGTTCCCCCCAAAGTCAGAGAGAGAAAGAGCGTTTCGGGGCTCTCCTTGGTCAATTAGATTGCCAGAAAAGTTCATACCATATGAAAGGAACTCCTAAACTAGATATTACACTGCCTCACATTCAATGTAAAGTATTGCTTAATTTTGTTAATTTGTTGAATAAAATTGGTTTGTATTTTATCTTCTTTTCTTTGATAATTCTTAACATCATGTATTCCCTGTCTGGGATAATTCTTTTCAGTTAGCGTAAAAAATATTTTAATTCATCACTTCTTCATAAATTCTGTTCAATGTATACTAATTTTTTTTTTTACAATTCCTTTTCTATATATTAACATCTTCTCTTTTAGCCTACCTTCAGTTAATCTAACTTAAGCTTTAGTTTTGTGTGCATGCTAGGTAACCTACCATTAAAAAGCTATTTGCTTTAGGGAAACACCCTGACCTTTTTTTATTATAGCTCAACTATTTTACCACAACAGGTTCTCTTTTATTTTACTTGAAATACACATTAATATATTTCTCCTAATGCTTTACCTTATCAAGTAAATCTCTTATTTGTGTCTTAGGAATTGAAAAATATCTTTTATCATATGAAAATATAGGTTTACTTCAGTAATATTAGTAACATATTTACCTGAATTTTACTGTTTACAAAGTGTTTTCCTCAAAACAATCCTGAAGTACATAGTGATATGTGTTACTCTCACAATATCAATAAGGAAATCAAGATTCAAAAAGTTTAAGTTAGCATTTATGCAGTAGAACCAAGACTTGAATCATCATTTTTCAGATTCCAAATCCAGTGTAATTTTCAGTATACCATTCTGTAAAATAGACTTTAATTTATGACATATATTTTGGCAAAATCAGGAAAAAGTTCTTTTATAAAAGTGTATCTGTATAGAATATTTTCCTTAATATGTATTTTTTAATCTTTTCTGATTTCTCCATGATATTGCAGCAAAAGCACACACTGGAATATGGGAAAATCTTCAAGTCTCACTTTGGTCCTCAATTTGTAGTATCTATAGCAGACAGAGACATGGTGGCTCAGGTTCTCCGTGCTGAGGGAACCACTCCCCAAAGAGCCAATATGGAGTCCTGGCAGGAATATAGGGACTTACGAGGGAGATCTACTGGGCTTATTTCTGCGTAAGTACGTACATGTGTTTAGACTATGTCAGTAATTAATGAATCTCATACAGAACTTTAACTGCTCAGGTTTATCCCATTCTTAAAAAATCCTTCCCTTGGATTTTCCAGCTCATCCATTTACTGTTTTACACCCAAAGTTTCTATCTCACATCAATCCATTTCAATCATGCTTTTTCCATTAAGAATTTACTGAAACTGCTCTTTCTAAAATTATTGCTGACCTCCAATTTGCTAACTTCAATGACTTTTCAGCTATTCTTCAACATTAATACTTCTGACCTACTAGGTGGTCTTTTCTTCCCTTGACTTAAAAAATGCCAGTCTTCTAACTCTTCATTTAACTATAACCTCCTTTGGCTCTTTCATGGGTTTCTCATTTTCTTTCTAGCCTCTTAGTAGGGTTTTTCTCCAAGGTATTCATTTGTAGCTTCAAATAGTACATTGCAATTTTCAATATTCATATGTAGTCATTAATAATTACTATAATAAAAAAGGCTATTACCTTGATCCTTTTCTTTATCCTGTAATCTTTCCCATGGTACTCATACATATTCTCACAGCTTCAACTTCTGTGTCTAATTATCATCTGTAACTACAGCTCTAAGCTCTTCACTTTTCTCAGCTTTAGACCCACCTTTTCATATCTCATAAAGTTATTTTCTTTATAGATTTTGAGTTCTATTTGTAGTCTAACCATTTATTTATGTGGTCCAACATATTAGTAACCTTTAACTTTTCCTTCTGCACCTCTAATCTCTTCTTCATATTTCTCTCAGAATAATATTCCTTATTCATAGATTCCTCTGCTCAGAAATCTATAGGTGGCTTCCTATTGTCTACAAAATCACATTCAGATTTCTTTGTCTGGTGTTCTAGATCCTCCACAACCTATTACTTTTCAACTTTAATAAATAACTTCATACACTCTTTTTGTGGGCGAATGAGACAACAAAATGCCATTGCCCTCACCCCAAGCATATACTGCATTCTCTGTGCTTCTGGGAGTTCACATAGCACCTTATACCTGAAATGTCTTCTTGCCCTCTCTTAATCTATTGAATTCCTACCCATTCTTCAAAGTTCAATTTAGATTTTACCAACTTATCTCCTTAAAAATTTCTTCCCTCAAGATAAACGCAACACTTTGTTTTGTATCTGTAATGTGATTTGCTTTGCATATTGTATATCATAACTATTTCTCCAATTAGAATGAATGTGTAAGCTCCTTGAAGGTGCTGTGGCTTTTGTAGATTTTTTTATTTATCTCAGTGCTTAGCACAGGGATCTTCAAAAATATCTATTTAAAAAATACACACAAACACACACACACATATATTTGTTCTATTGCATTTTATCCTTATTTTAAAAACTATAGCAAAGGGGTATTATTCAAAATAGTTTCAAATTATTTTTCTCTTATTTGTGTAATATCTTAACTGCAATAAAGAGAAGCTAAAAATATAATCTCAGGAAGGTGAATTGTGTGCATTGTGTGCTACTATAGATCAGTAGCATTAATTTATGTGGAAGTTCCCTGCCAACCAGATCTCAGTTGTCCATCTTTCTACAAAAAGGAGATATTTCTTAAAAAGATGTTGCAATTTTAGGTATTCACATATCCAATAAAAGCCATCGTAATTTAAAAAAAACTTCAAATAGTAGACATGGAAGGTCTGTTATGATATTAGTGACATAAATTTCTAAACCAGAGCTGGCCTATCAGATCATAATTTTGAACCAAAATTCAGCAGTATTATTAACAAAGGGCTAAAAATAATCTTTAAAAATGTTCATATTTATATTTGAGTGTGTTAATTGATTTGCAACACTTTTATGTAACATATTATAATTTCGGTCTTTCAAAGGACAAAATAGTATTTTTAATGTCAGTATCAATACAATTTATATCAGCAACTAGTTTTTTCCACATTTTAAAAGTCTAGACATAAAGCTCTGAATAGACATAGGCTCAAAGGTAGTAAACAGTGGGATATAGATGGTTGTCTGTTCTTCTCTTAATGATTTTCAGGGATAAAGATTCCATAATCTTCCATTCTAGCATGTTATTACTTTCAAAGTCAAGGAGTGTTATCTTATATCCATCTCAAGTTTCTTCTTTAAATTTTATTTCTTTTATTGTTTAGTCTTCCAATCTGAATTATTGATAACTCTAGTAATTACTTCACTATCTTTGAGAAAGTTTTACAAGTTCCTTTTAATTTCTCATCTGTGCACACTTGTATAAAATGATTAGAAATTAAATTATTATTTTTTTTTTTTTAGGGAAGGCGAGCAGTGGCTAAAGATGAGAAGCATATTGAGACAAAGAATTTTGAAACCCAAAGATGTAGCTATTTTTTCTGGAGAAGTCAACCAAGTTATTGCTGACTTGATTAAGAGAATCTACATCCTTAAGAGTCAGGAAGCAGATGGAGAAACTGTGACTAATGTTAATAATCTTTTCTTCAAATACTCTATGGAAGGTGAGGCATTTACCATATAAGATCAGGAAGATGAGTGAACATTTCACAGAGGTTCATGTGTTTGTTTTATAAAACCAGGGATCTTTTTTTTGCTCTGAGAGAGAAAGGAGAAGGTTTTACCATAAAATAGGTCAGCTGGTACCATACAATGTATTGTGAAAGTACATGGTTGTTTTCTCAATCTCTACTTTTCTATTGCCCATTCTTCCTTGAATGCTACAGAAAATTATACAGTTGGAGAGGGACCGGTAGACATAAAGAAACTGACAAAATCTTGAAATGCCACTGTAAGTCTCAGAGGGAAAGAAAAGAAAAAAAAATTAAATCAGATACAAGAATTTGGAAAATTATAGAAAACAGTTTAAGGCTATTTTTGTTGTTCAGTCATGCCCAATTCTTTGTGACCCCATTTAAGGTTTTCTTGGCAATAATACTAGATTAGTTTGCCATTTCCTCCTCCAGCTCATTTTACAGATGAGGAAACTGAGGCAAAAAGGGTTAAATGGCTTGTTCAGGGTCACCCAGCTAGTAAGTGTCTGGAGTAAAATTTGAACTCAAGTCTTCCTAACTTGAGGCTTTCTATCCACTGTGCCACCTAGCTGCCTCTGAGGTGATTTAATATAAAGTGAATTAGTTCTATAAACCTAACTAGCCACTAATGATATATAGAAAGTCATTAGAGTTAAAAGACTCAGAAGGCCAAAGTTGGAATCACAGCTTGGCTACCTGTTAACTATATGACCACTTTAGAAAAGTCATCTCACCTTGGGGGACTCTTTCTTTATCACCAAAAGGTGATAGGAAGGTAGATAAGAACATCCTTAACAGTCTGTTATCCCAGAAAAGTTCAGTAATTAATATGTGTAATGGAGATCCTGATGATCGAGTTTAAATTGACTATCTTCTTTAAGGAGATAAAGAAGGATGTAATACATTTTGGAGAGATTTCCATCAAGAATGTTAACCATTCTTTAAAACTTTTTTTGTTTTTGTATTTTGTTTAAAGAGATAGGCTTTAGTTGTATGGAAAATTCGCTTATATCAGAATACCTTAAATGTAGAGAAAATGAGATTTTGTTGTATTTTATTCAGAATTGATTCAAATTTTCTTGTTAGTGGCATTAGGAGGAGAGTTGTGAGGATGTCTTCTCATTTGACTTTTTTGTTTTCTACCTTATTGAACCTGAGCACAATAATATTTTCTGCAAAAAGAGTTCTGGCAATGAATAAACAGTAATATATTTGAATCATTCCCCATGGCTGTTACTTTTTTTTTTGGCAGATTTATAGGCATCAAGAAATATAGAAGAATTCCTTCTGTACTAATGAACCCATATCAGGAGCAAAGTCACCAGAATATTCCTTTAACAAGGCTAACAGGATAAGGCTGGAAAAGTCACAGCTTTTTCATTAATGTATACTATCAAATAATCCAAACATAGTCATATAATAGGAAAAGATTTTAAATAGAATATTAGTCTAAGAGTCAATATCCGTTTAAGGGAGAAAAACAACTTTTGGTAATAGTCTTTTAAACATATAGCTCTTCAAATATATTTATGGATGTTATATATTATATATTGTTGTTTATATATTATATGTTATATATCAGTTGATTTCAGAAGGATATTAGATCAACTTCATCTGAACTGCATATTTTAATTATTTTACATACAAGTTAATATGAGAAAGACTAAATAATAATTTGTGCTCCTCGGGAGGTCTTTGTTATAACACATAGATTTGGCCTAGGAGCTAGAGGAAGGACTCTTAAGATTCTCCCCTTTTAGCATTAGTGCAATTATATTTGCACTGCCTGCCTTACCTATAGTTACAACAGTTCTATCGGGGAGGGTGATGCAAGATGAATTGTACTTATGTTTAAATGGCAGAAAGATACTAGAAAGTAGAAAAAGAAGCAATAACATAACAGGAAGCAGACAGTGAGCACCGGCCTGGAAAAGAGATGGAGAAGGGAAGGAGAATTGTTGAACTAGAAGAGTAATTGAGGAGAAAGTGCTGATGTAGATAGAACATCTAACTGGAATTGTGTGCTTTGGAGAGTGAGTATGGGGGTATGGGAGTGAAAGCATGAAAACCTTTCTTGGTTCTAAGATTAGAGATTGCTTATTCCTTCACAAAATAAGGAGATGAATTGAAATATAGGTAGAAAATGTATTCTTTGTTGTGGTAAAGTAGCTTCAGGTATCTACTTAAAAAGACCCATGTTGCTTGTTGACATATTGACACATTCTTACCTTTTCCCTTTTCCTGTTCATTTTAATTTAGTTCAACATAACAAACATTTATTAAGTCTCTACCTATGATGTGTGTGTAAGACACTGTGCCAAGACCTGGGAATATGGAAAGAAATAAAAAACAATTACTACTTTTAAGTACTTTGTATTCCCAGGCCTGTCTTTCTTAGGTAATACTTTTTTTCCAAGCCCATCTCATTATTTTTCTCCTACCGAGTCAGTTTTCAATTATATCACCTTAGAAAATAATTTGTTAAACTAGTTCACTCTAAAATGCTAATAATAGTTGTTATGGCTTTATATACCATTCCTTGTAGTGTTATTTCCATTTTAATTTTAATAATAATATCTATTAATATAAAATAATAATAATTCTTTTTCTTCCCCTTGGTCCAGAGGATCTCTCTATTGGTAGAATTTCAAACTGTGGCAGTATGATGGGAAAAACACTTTAGGATAGGAATTAGGATTCCTAATAATCCCTTAATTTACACAATATATAATCACTTGTTTCATTTGCTAGTAAAGCTAGTCCTCTCTAGTTGTGTCTGGCATTTAGACAGTTCACACTAGCCCTAGGAATACTCTTTAAGCATTCTCTAAGGTACATTGTCTGTTATCATGGCTCCCATTTTAAGCAAAGGTATGATTGCTGATTAGAAAAAAGGGATAAAATCTGAGAAAATAGTATGGATACACAGTAGATGTTTTTATATTTTTAAGTTGTAGTTTAGAAGAAATTAAAAAACTGAAAAGGGTAGCATACACAATAATAAAAGCCTAGAAATGTTAGTTTTGAAAAATTTTCTTTAAATGTTACAAAATGCATTATATCACATGTATATTTCATATTAGGATTAATTTGAAATGATTTATTGAAGTATATAGAAATGTAGATAGTCTGGTACTGATACTCAGATTCCATAAGAACTTTATGATTTAATGAAATTAGCTATTTGGAATCTTAAAAATAATCTATTAGTGGTTCTTAACTTGAGATCTGTGAATTTAGTTTTTAAGAATTTTGAGATAAATATTTCAATATAATTGGTTTTCTTTGCAGTCCTATGTATTTTGTTTTATGTATTTAGAAAAATTATTCTCAAAAGGATTCCATAGATTTCACCAGAATGTCAAAAGAGTCCATGACATCAAAAAAAAAAAAAAAGGGTTAAGAGTGTCTGATCTAGACCCATCCCTTTATTTTTACAGGTTGAAGATTCATAACTACTTAAAGCCTTACTAACTTTTGGAACTACTGTTTTAAAATTCTGAACACTTAGAAACCACCATAAACTAATAAAGATAGCAATATAATAAACTGTATAACTAGATTACTTTTACATATCTTTGTCTCTTTGTTTCTGTCATCTCTCTTTGTGTTTATTCTTCAACAGTCTATTGAGACAGAGTTCCCAAAGACCCTCCAAGTTCTTAAGTATAAAGGGTCAGAGATAATAAAAAATCTAATCAAATCAAATAGTCATGTTCTTTTGGGAAGGAATGGAGTAGAAAGAAATGCTTATTATTATTCTGCTGCAAGAAATGAGCTCATGGATTTTAGAAATAATGAAGAATAATAAGAGCAGAATGAAGAGAACATTGTATAAAGTAACAGCAGTATTATTTCAAGAACAACTTTGAATGACCAAGTCATTCTGATGATTATAAACTCCCAAACTAATCGCAAAGAACCTATGAAGGAAGATGCTGTTTTATATATATATATATATATATATATATATATATATATATATGTATGTGTGTGTGTGTATGTACACACACACAGAGTACAGATTTATGTTTAATGGGTAGCCATCTTGAAGTTTGGAGAGGGGGAAGGGGGAAAAGTTACATGATAACTTCATTGTATATTTGAAAGAAATCGCAAGTTATACATAATGGATCTGTAATTTCAGGTGTAATTCCTGTTTTTTATATTCCATTTTGTTATATATATGTTTGTTTTATTTCTAAGATTCAGACTAAAACAAATTTTTTTTAAAAAATGAAGTTGTGATTTGTCAAATTCTATTGACAAGTCTCCTAAGCTTTTGAAACTTATTTTTATTATGATAACTTATGTCTTGATAATGTCATCATTTCAGGAGAGAACTTTTAAACTCTTAACCTTTTTCCCATTTAGGAGTGGCTACTATACTTTATGAATGTCGTTTGGGCTGCCTGGAAAACAGTGTCCCCCCGCTGACTGTGGAATACATCGAAGCATTGAAATTGATGTTTAGTATGTTTAAGACCACCATGTATGCAGGAGCTATTCCCAAATGGCTTCGTCCATTTATCCCTAAACCCTGGAAAGAATTCTGCAGATCCTGGGATGGACTCTTCAAATTTAGTAAGAGAAGAATTGAAGGGTCACTTTTTATAAAACTCTGACTCTACTGCCTGTCATACAACTAATTTTTATTCAAGATAGTGAGTTATTTACAGCAGAGATTGACTTGATGTGCAGTATATTTATAGTAAATGTTATCTGAATTAACAGACCTTTGGCTCAGTTTTGAGAATTAACATGAAACATGAATAATGTGATTGAATAAAATTCTTATATATACCAGAACTTATACATCCAAATGAATATGATATGAATATGACATGAAAGTAGAGAATACTAGTTTTGAGTCCACATTTTACCCCACAAAAGTTTAACTCATAATTCAACTGAAATACTATACATTTCTGTGAAAAATAGTAATGGCAGTATTTATAATAAACACAAAAGCAATCAAATTTAATGAGAATTTTTTTAAAAATTCAAGTGCATCTATAAATCATATTAATTTTCTTGTATGACTAATAAACTATCTCAAAAATTAATTTGAAAGAAAGTTCCAAATAATGCTAAAAAAAAAATATTAACCACAGTGGGCTCCTTTGAAGAAGAACACTATTTGGATGTGTAAATTCTGTTATATTTGTTTAAAATTTTCTCATTCCTCACAAGGAGATGTTTTTGAAGAAGAACACTATTTAGATATATAAATTCTGATATGTTTGCTTTAAATTTTCTCACTGCATAGTCAGTTTCATCCACAAAGCTAAAAGTCAATGACTTCACCTTCTATGGAAAACATGAAAAACCCACTCTTGCTTGGCAGGAATCTTTACTATGTAAATGGAAAAGTAACATGAGTTAAAGTAGTGGCTACTGGTAACCTATCTATGAATTTTTTAAAAATTAATTTCAATGTAACTGTATTCCTTTGTAATTCCAATGTAACTGCATAGTCAACTGACTTTCTTGATTAACAACTTGTCAGGCTTCTTCTCCTTAGCCTGATCTTCTATTGGGATGCACACAATGAAAGAGATTAAGTCAACAATGTATGATTCACCCTATAAACATTTTCTTCACTTGAATTTTTAGTCTAAGGGATTTAGCAAGTTCTTATTAAATTATTTTAAAATGGAAGAAATGTTTAAAATATTTTGTCATTTTCTGTCCTACTGAATTTCTCTTAAACATATTCAGTACCTGCTTTGGCTTTGTTTACAGATATTATGTGTGTGTGTGTATGTGTGTGTGTACGTGTGTGTGTGTATGAGAAATAAATACAATGTAGTGGAGGAGAAGGGGTACTAGCATCTGAGTAGATAGGAACAGATCTCAAGTAGAAAATGGTTTTTGAGTTTAATCTCAAAGGAAACCAGGAATTTTAAGAGGCAGAAGCGAACTGAGAGTATATTCCAGACTTGGAGAATCATCACTGAAAGGTATGAAAATGGGAAGTGAATTGTTACTCTGTGGTCTAGATTGGCTGGACTATGGAGTCCATGAAGGGAATAATATGTAATAAGGTTATATAGGTGGATTGGGGACAAGTTGTGAAGGACTTTAAGAGCCAGAGGAGTATGTGATAACTCTCACAGATAATTAACTGGGAACCAGAATTTATCAAACAGGAGAGTAAAATAGTCAATCCTGCACTTAGAGAAAATCATTTTGTCAGCCATTGTGGAAGTTGGATGGGAGTGACATGAAGCTTGAGTTAAATTAAAAGGCTGTTTTGATAGTCCAGGAAAGTGCTATTGAAGACCTAAAGTAGGATGATAACTATATGGAGTGTGTAAGTGGAGAAAGGGATGGATGTGAGAGATATTATAGAGGTAGAAACTGCAAGATTTGGCAAGAGATTTTATATAAGGGGTGAGTGAAATTGAGGAGACCCAGATGATATCAAGTTATGAACTTGGAACTCTGGGAAGGATAGTGGTGCTGTTGACAGTAATAGAAAAGTTGCGAAAAGGGAGGGTTTTGAAGTAAAAATGAGCTCTATTTTCAACATGTTGAGCTTGAAATACCTACGAAATATCTGCTTCAACATGTCTAATAGTAGTTGATGATAAGAGAGTGGACTCAGAAGAGACCTAAGGCTAAGTAAGAATGAGGACTGAATTTAGGAAAGGAATGTGCTTTCTTTTGTTGATATCTGAATTTTTCATAGAAAAAAATATAGGGGATGAGTTTTTTGACTTATTCCAAGCCCAACTAGTCAATCTTTGCTTCTGTTGATGAAGACTGTGGAGAAGCTACTCTAGCAGTGCTGGCTTTCTATGAAATAGGCCATTTGTGGAGAGGGGTAATGTGGCAGGGGAAGAAGGAAGGGAAGCATATTTCCTAATTATGTTTAAAAAAATATATAAGTAAACACAGTGGAATCCATTAGTGACTTTATTTAACTCCTGGAAATCCCCCTGTGTTCTAGAATGATTGTTCCTGATTCAGCAAGGTGCAGTCATTAAAACTGAATATGTGGATATTTTTAAAAGATAATGCTGGGTTTTGTATATCAAAAGAAGTTATTGCAATTCTATCACTATAAAGGTGTACATATAGCTATATCTTGGGTATACTTTTTTTTTTCAGGATAAGCTATTTCATTACCCTAGGGAGCTCCCATTGTAGAACTTTCTCTATCGATAACCATCAGGCACCTGCTATATAACTTGTAGTTGAGATGTTGCCCAGGTAACTAGAGGTTTAATGATTCTCAAGGAAACACCAGCTAGTCTATATCAGAGCAGGAATTGGACCCAGGACTTCCTAACTCTGAGGCTAATAATGCACTGCCATTCCGGCGAAAGCTCTTAAATTTTTATGC
Source organism: Sarcophilus harrisii (assembly GCF_902635505.1). Taxonomy (NCBI): domain Eukaryota; kingdom Metazoa; phylum Chordata; class Mammalia; order Dasyuromorphia; family Dasyuridae; genus Sarcophilus; species Sarcophilus harrisii. The sequence goes on from NC_045428.1 coordinate 320,307,302, forward strand.
CATGGACCCCATTGGCAGTATATAGAAATCTGTGGATTTCTTCTTCTTCTATCCTTCTCAGAAAGGATAAAATAAATACATAGGGTTACAAAGGAATACAGTTACATTGAAATTAATTTTTTAAAAATTCATAGATAGGTTAGTAGCCACTACTTTAGTTCATGTTACTTTTCCATTTACATAGTAAAGATTCCTGCCAAGCAAGAGTGGGTTTTTCATGTTTTCTGTAGAAGGTGAAGTCATTGACTTTTAGCTTTGTGGATGAAACTGCCTTATTCTGAATGTAGCTCATATTTATTTAAATAAATAATTAAGATATAAGTGGAAATATATATGCCTACATACTCATCTTTTACATGTAAAAGTGATTGTTTGAATGTAGCTTCTGTTTCAAGGTCCAAAATTATGTTATTTTCAGACTAATAATAACCTTGAAATGGAGTTGTTTCTGAGATTGTCAGGACTAAGGTAGGATGACATCCAAACTATAGAGTGTTTTCAACTAAGCTTTTTTAAAAAAAATAACTTTATTTTTAAACAGGTCAGATTCATGTTGACAATAAGCTGAAGGACATTCAGTCCCAACTGGATAGAGGGGAAAACATCCAAGGAGGGTTGCTCACCTACCTCTTAATTAGCAAAGAGCTAACTTTAGAGGAAATCTATGCCAATATGACTGAAATGCTCCTGGCGGGGGTTGACACAGTAAGTTTTTTGGGTTTGTTTTGTTTTCTTAAAAGTTAAAGTAAATTTTCACCTAATAAGCCTTCACAGCCTCATGAGACCCCCCATTTATAATTTTAAATTAACTATTTGATTTATTAAACTTTAAGGACATTGCATAGTTTAATGCTGCCTGAATTTCTGGTTTTATTTAACAAACTTTTTGAGTTGGTAAAGATTTCCAAAAGAGAATGACACTTTTCTTACAAATTGTAAAGTGAAGGTACACAAAGGGATTGTGAAACATTTTGTATAGTATTTTGTAAGATTTTTTTTTATTGGCTTCTAAGTCTTTTGCTAATGCGGGTGTAATGCTGGGAGTGAGAGAAAAAGAAGGTGCTGAGAACTTAAGAGGATATAATTTCTACAGAAAAAACTCTATTGTGTAATCACATTTTTTCCTCCCCTGTTGGGAAGCCTGAGCTATGAGCTCTGATGAGTAGTTCGAAGTTATTTCAACATTAAGAAAATGAGGTGTGTCATTTGCAAAAATTCCACATATTTTGCAAGTGATTTTCCATGCCTATGTGGAACTTATCTTTTTGAAATAATGCTAATTAAGAAAACATCATATAGAATAGGGTAATTTAGAACAATGTGAGTCTCAGCCTTAGTTAATTGTTTTTCATGGATCTGGCAGGAAAGATGTGTTTTGTTTATATAATGAAATATATATTTCCTTTTGTTATTGTTGTATCTTGGTTTTATGTTTGTATATACATATGCTTATATATACACACATATATACGTATATGTTTACATAGATATGTATATATCTGTTAGCTATATGAAATTTAAATGGCTAATATGTGCTTGTTTTTATTTCTTGAAATCTAAAAAGAAAAGGCAAAGCTTGCCAAACTTGGGGTACGGAGTAGAAAGAACAGGAAACTGTTGGACTAAGAATAAGTTCGGGAAAATTTCTGGCAGGGGAAAATTTCTACTATAGAAATTCTTAAATGAAGCTCTTAGATGCAGTAGGTCATTGCTCAAGGATTCTAAATACAAGGATTTCTGAAAAAAATGGAAAGCTGTTTCTAGTAGCATTAAAAATAAGATCTGTTAAACCATGGGAAAGCAAGGACAAAAATGAAAAAAAATAAAAACTGTCCTGAGAGAGCTTACATGTAATGAGAGGATGCCAGTAGAAGAGAATTTTTTAATTCTATATGATATCATTTATTTATGATTTAGTTTTACATAATATTCGGTTTACAGAGCATCTTAAACACTGAATTTTTTTTTAAACACTGAATTAAACTCTTTTATCATAATTGTCAATGTCTGAGAATTGACAAGTGACTCAGATGTAATTTCCTCCTGCCATCTAGTGGTAGGTACAGATATTATAGAAAGAAGAATAGAGAAGGGAAAAACTTCCAAGTTACCAAGTTAGTGCCTCAATTTGGATTTATAAGTTGACAAACTGTGACAGTACTCCTATTCACTTTCATATTGCCATTCTTTTTATGGACATTTATTTAACTTTTAAAATTCTCTGTGTTTCAAAGATCTGCGGGTTTATCTATTTAATTTGTTTTGATCAAGATGAGTACTCCCTCTGCTGATGCAGATCACAGCCTTTGTATGGCTTCCTTTTCCCTGGAGCCAGTCTGATAATGAAGCTCTCAGAATTTAGCTATACTAGGACTGAGTTTTTATAATAAAGTTTTTCTTCGAAAAACCTTGAAATGCCTAAAACAAAACCATGATTCAGAGAAAACTATGATATGGGCTATATAACTCAAATTTTAGATATTGGGAAAAGCATTTTTATTGTGGAATTTATTGTGGAATATTATGTGGAACTCATAAGAAAATAACAATTATAAAAATGATAAAAAAATTAATATTATTTAAACTTTGAGGTTAAATGCAAGTAGTTGGAAATATTGGCACTGAATTTGAGAACTATGCCACTATTCTTCCTCCCAAAGAATGATATGAATAGTTATAGAGTAATTCCATCCTGAATCTAGGGACCAATCTAAGTCCTAACCATTCTGTATTTACTAAGATAAAAAAAATATTCAGAAATAAAATCACTTGCTCTTTATTAAAAATAGCATTTGTAATATTAGATGATTTTGTTTTCAAGATTATTTAGGCTGTAGTTTTTTTTTTTTTCTGTGATGGATTTAGAAAGAGGCATATTTGTTTTGGCAAAGTAAAAAGTGTTATGGAGAAATAGAATGTGATGTAATCTAACTCCATTTGGCCTAGATGTTCCTTATAACTCAACTGCGTTATACCTATATATGTAGAAAATGGTATGTCTTATCTAGAAATGTCCTCCTTTTAGAAGCATTTAATGTTTGGTTGTTTTCTAACCTCCTTTAATTGTGCATACATGTATGTTTTTTGTTTGTTTTAAAAAATTAGACTTCTTTCACTCTGTCTTGGGCTGCATACCTATTGGCAAAGCATCCTGAAGTTCAGCAATCAGTGTATCAGGAGATCATTGAGAATTTGGGAAAGAAACATATTCCAACAGCAGAGGATATCCCCAAAGTACCATTGATCAGGGCTCTGCTCAAGGAAACCCTAAGGTAGAAAGATTTCAAAAGTCATATAACTAAATATACCTTTAAAGCCTCAATTCCTTTTCCAAAGTAATTATAATGAACAACTTAGAAAATTCATTTAAATCTTGTATTTACTTTTAAGAGCTTAAACTTTTTATCTATGCCCAATAAGATCACCATTCAAGCTTCTGGATTATTCAATAAGGAAAAAATTCATGACAAAATGTGCATTGCCTAATATACATCAAGGGCAAGTTTTTCATGTCTGACTTGTTAGCTTTATTTGCATAGCAACTGAAGTGCTTGTCTATTGTACAATTTACCACTTCAGTTCTACAAAGAATGTAACTCTTCAGTCTACTAGTATTCATTAATCAAAAAAATTTTTTTTTCTATTCCAGGTATATTGGGAGCTATTTATTTGATAGAATTGTGGTTCTAAAATATGCAGTTACTTGGGATATAAATTGTTTATCTTTGCAATAGTTAAAACTATTCCATGTTTTATATCTCTCTAGGTTATTTCCAGTTTTACCAGGAAATGGTAGAGTAACCCAAGAAGATTTAATTATCGGAGGATATCTAATTCCAAAAGGAGTGAGTTTGGCATGTAATTAGGGGAGATGATTGGAATTGTAATCCTTTCTCTAGTTACTTAGGTAAAAAACTTCAAAACATTCCCTTTTGCAGATACTTTGTTGTAAAAAGGGAGCTGAATGAACTGTGAGTTAAAATGTGTAATGATAATGTTTTGTCAGAAAGGAACCTTGTTATTGCTGAAGTCTAGAGTATAATTTCCCCCAGTGATCTACTTTAGGAAGTTCCAGTATCCCTCAGAACATTGCCTTTAAAAAAAAAAAAAAAAAAGGAGGGGAAGAACTAAAAGTAGTTAAAACTAAGAACAGTGCTTAATATATTCTCCACTCCTTTTTTTACTTTCTCCTTCAACCTAGTCCTGTATTTTTTTGTTACTTCAGTTTTAAATCTTTTTAAAACAATGGTGAATATTTATTGAGTATTATGTACAAGATATTGGGAAGGATGGAGAACCTGAGATACAAAAGAAGATAAATAATGGTTGCATTCCTAATTAAAGAATTAATGAGTTTTGAAGGACAAGATATAAACGGATGAAAAGTTTTTATAAAATATGGGAGCTAGAAACCTAGAAATCATCTGAACCAGAGAGACACTGAGTGCAGAGAAGTAGAATGAATTCCCTATGGTCACATCAGGAGTCAGTAGCAGAACTACAATTTGAACCTACAAATCCAACACATTTCTTTTTTTAAAATTTTTTATTATAGCTTTTTATTTACAAGTTATATACATGGGTAATTTTTCAGCATTGACAATTGCAAAACCTTTTGTTCCAATTTTTCCCCTTCTTCCCCCCACCCTTCTCCCAATACATGTTAAATATGTTAAAGTATATGTTAAATACAATATATGTATACATGTCCATACAGTTATTTTGCTGCACAAGAAGAATTGCACTTTGAAATAGTGTACAATTAAACTGTGAAGGAAATAAAAAATGCAGGTGGACAAAAATAGAGGGATTGGGAATTCTATGTAGTGGTTCACACTCATTTCCCAAGTTCTTTCACTGGGTATAGCTGGTTCAATTCAATACTGCTTTATTGGAACTGATTTGTTTCATCTCATTGTTGAAGAGGGCCACATCCATCAGAATTGATGCTCATATAGTATTGTTGATGAAGTATATAATGATCTCCTGGTCCTGCTCATTTCACTCAACATGAGTTCTTGTAAATCTCTCCAGGCCTTTCTGAAATCCTCCTGCTTGTCATTTCTTACAGAACAATAATATTCCATAACATTCATATACCACAGTTTACCCAACCATTCTCCAACTATGGGCATCCATTCATTTTCCAGTTTCTGGCCACTACAAAGAGATCTGCCACAAACATTTTTGCACATGTGGGTCCCTTTCCCTCTTTTAAGATTTCATTGGGATAAAAGCCCAATAGAAACACTGCTGGATCAAAGGGTATGCACAGCTTGATAACTTTCTGAGCATAGTTCCAAGTTGCTCTCCAGAATGGCTGGATGTATTCACAATTTCACCAACAATCAAATCCAACACATTTCTATACTGCATTGCTTAAAAGAGAGGTCACTAGTAGTTATTACTCAGGAAAAATTTATAAGCAAATGAGTAAATGCTTATTGATGTAAATTGATATGAAGTGGATTATAGTCTCTATTTAAATGTGGAATGTCAAGTAATTCACTACTTAGTGAAATTTAAATAGAAATATGATAAATTGAGCAGTGATTAAGCATTTTTAATGTGCTAAGCACTGTACTGAGGAAAAGGGATAGTCTACAAGAAGTTTGCATTCTGCTGGAGGAAGATACCAATAAAGGAGAGGTAGAAAAAAAGTGTTAGGTAGCCATAGAGGTGGCAGCATAGTATGGCTGGGGATGTCAGGGCTTGGTTCTAGACACAATGAGGTAGAAGCTCATCCATTAGACTTTGTCAACCTAAGGGCAGAGTTCCAAGTTCCAGTAGGAGGAGATAAAGGTGATGGCTGCAGTTCAGGTTGCATGGTATAGAGTTGATTAGAAAGGACAGATCATATTACAGTGTTTGTCCTTATTTTAATCTAAAACTTGTTTCCCCTTGATTTCCTGTCAATAGTCCTAGTTCTGTCCATTGGAGGGCCCACACAGTATAAGTCTGAGATTGTCCTTCAAACAGTACACATTTAACATGCTTAGATTTGAACTCAATAATTCAGGGGATCTGAGCAGTGAAGAATACAATTCTTTAACTTAAATTTTCTCTGCATTATCCCCCATTTTCTCCTTCCTTCAATCAGAGGAAAATGTATCCCTTTTTCTGTTATGAGTTCCACCCCTTTCCTTGTACTGTTGACTTTTGTACTCTCTGATGTAAAGGGAGTTTGCCCCTTTAGTCAGACCTCTCTCTAATCATCATTCTCTTTGGATTCCCCAGGACTGTTCCTGCTGCCCAGAAACATTCCCAAGTCTTCTCCCTCTTAAGGAAAAACCCTCTACTCAGACTAGCATTCTATATTTATTGATATAGTCTAAAGGGAACCAGGATTCGGAATTAGAAGATCTGGTTTCAGATCTTGCTCTGCTCCTTTTTTTTTTCCTGTGTAGTGCACTGGGCAAGTTCTTTAATTTATCTGGACCTCTGATTCCTCATCAGTAAAATGAGGTGGTCAGCTCTAAATCTATGACTTTGTGATCAAAATTCTTAGAAAAAACGACTATGCTCATTACTTCCATTTCCTCATCTTCTACATACTTCTTAGTCCCTTGTACTCTGGTTTCCAGTTCTACCCAATTCAATTTACTTTCTTCAAAGTTAGCAATAATTTCTTTATAGCTAAGACTAATGGATTTTTCTCAGACCTCATCCTTCTTGACTTCTGCATAGTGTTTGGCCCCTACTGCTGGTTAGTTTTTTCTTCTGGAGCATTTGTGATGCTACTTAGGCTTTTTCTTCTTAGGTAACCATTTTCATTTTCCACTAATGGATCATCTTCATTAGGCTGTATTTCTCCCTTTGTCTGGCCTCTGCCTTCATTTTAGGTCTCTCTTCTCTCCTTGCTTATCCTAGACTGTTACTGAAGCTTTCTAACTGGTTTCCAATATCTTAGTCTCTCATCTCTTCAATCCATGCTCCATCCAATCAACAAGCTTTTCTTAAATTTCTCCTATGTGCCAAGAACTATTTGAATCCTGGGAATACTAGTTCAAAGAATGAAATAATCTCTATACACAAGGAGCTTATATTTTAATGGAAGAGGCAAAAATAGATATATAAATATATGCAGTAAATAAATATAAAGTAAATACGAGCATATGCAAAATAGTTGAATACAAGGTAATTTGGAAGAGAATATTCTAGCTATTGTATAGATAAGAAAATGTAGAAGATAATACTTGAACTTTCTTTTATTGTATTTATTTGTTACATTTGAGTTTTAGGTTGTTTCCTTCCTTCCCTTCTAACCCCGTGCCAAAGAAAGCCATCATTTCACACACACATGTATATAATATGTGACATTGTACAGTACATAGTTCTACATATCATTTCTTTTTCTGGAGGTGAATAGCATTTTCCTTCATAGTTCCTTTGTAGTTTGTTGAAGTATTCACATGTATGTGTGTTTCTCTCAATATATGTATTATCATTCATATCTACTCTTCCAATAGTATTACTATATACAGCATTCTTTTGTTTCTGTTCATCTCACTATTCATTATTTTATGCAGGTCTTTCTATATTTTTCAAAAATTAACCTACTCATCATTTCTTACAGCATGGTAGTATTCTATCACAATGATATGCTACAGCTTATATAGCCATTCTTTAATTGATGGGCAGCCTCTCAACTTCCATTTTTCTATCACAAAGAGAATTGCTGTAAATATTTTAGAACATATAGGTTCTTTTCCTTTTTCCCTGTTCACCTTGGGAAACAGACTTAATAGTGGTATTAATATGATACATACAGTTTTATTTGGGCATAATTACTGATTGTTTTTTGAGCTGTTTTTTAAACAGGAGGAAAAAGAGGATTCTATGAAGAAGGATTATCCATTTGTACTATAGATTAGGAGACTTGTGGTAATTTTGAGTTTCTAAATGCAGTTCTTGGTCACAGGATAAGGTAAAGAACCAGACTTTTCTCTTTTAATCTTTCAAACCTCTGCAAAACAGAAACCAAAGATAAATTTCATCTGTAAACATAATTCAGGACATCTAGAATCCAAAAGAAATGCTGTGGAGATCCTGGTTCCATATTGTAGAGGTCTGCTTAGGCTAGGACAGATAGCCAGAGCATATTTACAGTACTCTAGATTATCACTGGGCTGAAAAGACACAAGAAGAGTTCTGAAGAGCATGGGGCTCTGAGCATACAGCCCAGATCCTACTCGACCTTGCAAATCTAATCTTATCTATAAATGATGGACGTTCAAAAATAAAGTAGCTAAAGCATTCTTAGAGTTTTTAAATGCTTTTTTCCACTAAAAAATAAATAATATGATATGATAATAATAAATGAATAAAAAATTTATTCATGTCGTTTTTAAGCCTCACCATTATTTCCTTCCCTTAGTATCCTTACTTTCTCATTCCAAAAGAGCCTTGTTCAGTAATATGTAGTATTTTTAAGACACAAAAAAGGGAAAAGAAAAAGTAGTAAATCAACATAAGTGATCAGTACATCAGAAAATGTTTGAAAATATGTGCTGTGTATGACACTCGTGGATCTGCCACTACTGCAAAGGGAAGTTGGAAATATCTTCTTGAATCTCTTCTTTGAGCCATGCTTGTTCTTTATAATGCTAAAACACTGACTTCTGATTTTGTTTTTTGTAATAGTTCTATTCATTTTCATTTTTATGGTCATTGTCTATATTGTTTTTTGGATGTACTTCACTCTGCATTGCTTCATATAGGCCTTTTCATTTATCTCTATATATATCATTCATCACTTCTCATAATACAGTGATATTCCATTATATTCATGTGCCACAGTCTGTTTTTACCACTGAGGTAATCCTTAGTGGATGGACATCTACTTGTTACCATTTGAACAGGAAAGCTGTCATAAATATAGTGGTATATATTGGGACTTTATTCTTATCAATGATCTTCTTGGAGTAAGCCTTGTAGTAGAGTCTCTGGGTCAGAGGACATGAACATTTTAGTTACTTTATTTGCTCATTATCTTTACTGTGCAGACCAAATTGTTTTCCAAAGTGGTTGATTCAGAGTTACACTTGTCTTTCCACAACTCCTTTAACAGTGATTCTCATCTTTTTGTCATCCTTGACAATTTGAGGCATGTGAAGTCAAACATTGGGGTTGTTTAGATTTACATTTATTGTATTACTAGTGATTTGGAGCATTTTTTCATGTGCTTGTTAATACTCTACAGATTTTTCTTTTGAGAACTGTTTGTTCATATCCTTTGACCTATTTCCCCTATTGGGGAATGACTTTTGGTGTTACATATATTCTACATGCCATCTTGCTCTTTTTTCATAAGTTCAACAATTTAGATTGTTCATCATTGCATAAGTTAAGCCCTTAATTCTAAATTTAAAAAAAAAAAGTTGTTTTGGGAGTACTGGTTATATCAAGCTGTAAAACTATGTGGTATTGGCCCAGTGACAGATCTGGCATCTGTCATGGGAAGACTAGATTAGCTGAGTTAGAAGTCTCATTACTAGATTAGACACAAGGTGATGAATACTTTTTAGTGATAGCAATTCAGGAAACCACCTACCAAGGCATAAAGGAGATGCATTTGGAATAGATGCAAAAAAAATCTGCATTGATGAATTTACAAAGAAATGTTTCATTAATGTCTTTTATCTTTGTATTAGTTATTTATACAGAGAAATTCTTCATTCTTCCTGTTGATTCCTCCCTTGTGACAAAGGAAAATAATTAAGCAATAACATCAGTAACTAAATCCAAATCTATAAGACATTCTGTAATATTCTATGTGAGTAGTACCCCATTTCTCTCTTATGAGAATCAAAGCAGGTTTCATGATAAATTCTCCAACAACTTACTGGTGTTGGTGTTGATTTTGATTTTTTCAGTTACTCAAAATCTATTTTCCTTTTATGCATCTTATTTATATTTTTGTAATTATTGGATGACTGAGAAAGCAGTTTCCTCAACTGTGAAACAATAATGATAATAATAGCACTTATCTCTCAGGGTTGTTGTGAGGATCAAATGAGATCATTTTTGTAGTGCTTAGCATACTCATAGTGTCTGGTATGTGGTAGGTGTTTCCTTCCATTTCTCTTTTAACCTTTTTTTCTTTTTTATTTCCAACTTAAATAATATTCTTCATGATATGAAAAATAGAAATGCAAAAGAAGTTAAATAATTCTGCTTTAGCTGATATCCATTAACAATCATCCATCTTCTTTTAGCAGTGTTCCTATTCATTATTTCTTCCTTTCCTTATCTTCAACATAACTTGAAAAGCACAGTTCTTTGTTCCTAGCAATTTTTTGCAAGTCTTAACTCACTTGGGGATTTTTGTCTTCTTAATATAACTTTTAAAGGCATTTTATGTTCTTACTTTGTTACAGTTATTTTGAATGGAATTTCTTTTTCTAGGTCTTCTTGTTGGGTTTTGTTAGTAACAGGATGTTGTTGATTTATGTGGTTTTTGTTGTTGTTGTTGTTGTTTGTTTGTTTATTCGGCAACTTTGCTGAAGTTATTGCTTTACTTTTTAATGATAGTTCTTTAAGGTTTTCCTCAATAAAACTCATATTTTTATATCCCTTCATATGCATCACTTCATACGCAAGTATCACAGCACCTAAATACTTAAAGGAAAAGTGAATTGGAAGAATAGATAGTAAAACTATAAAAGTAGGGACTCTCACTCTACCCTTTTGGATCTAGGTAAATCTAACCAAAGTATAAAAAGGGGGGAAAAGGATCTAAATAATAAATTTATAGGAAAATTAAACATTGATAGAGCTCTGGAAGTTACTAAATAGGAATAGAAAATAGTTTACTTATTGCTAATCTGTTTATAGCACCTACTATGACTGATAAGTAGAATGTGATATAAATTTATTTCCCCTTGAAATGTTAATTGAGCATGGTTCTCAGCTTCATTACCTTGAGTAGCCTGACACCAGCTGTTTGAACACAGTACTTTTACAAAAATTGATCACATAATGGAACATAAAAAATACCAAAAATATGGAAAATTAGAAATACTAAATACATTATTTAGTAGTTTCAGTACAGTAAAAGTTATATTCAATAAAATCTCCTTAAAGGAAAAATTAAAAAGTAATTGTTGACAATGTAGCATAGTTCTAAAAACTGATTAGTGAAAAAACAAATTATAGAAAAATTAAAAATTTTTATCAAGAAAATGTATCCAACACTGTCTTTGTTTAATAGTCTAGAAAGCATAAAAATAAATGACAGGTTTTTCCATGAAATAGTAATATTTATTTTTAAAAAGATTAACATTATATGTAATGGAGAAAAGTTACAGGTCTTTCCAAAATTTCAGAGATAAAGCAAGGATCCCCATCATCATCACTGTTATTAGAGGCATTCCTAGGAATGCTGCTGTATTAATAAGATAAGAAAAAAACATTGGGAGAGTAAGCATAGGCAGAGAAGAAACAAAATTATTGTTTTTTGCCAGTGATATGATGATTTATTGAGAAAACCTTAAAGGACTATCCAAAAATTAATTGAAACAATAAATTCAGCAGAGTTGTAGGGTACAAAAATATAATACACATAAATCATCAACATTCTGTATAATTACTGACAAAACCAACAAGAAGAGCTAGAAAGGGAACTCTCACTCAAACTAATTATAGTAGTTGTAAGATATTTGAAAGTGTGTCTATTTAGATATGCCAGAAATTATTTGCATACAAAAATAAAGTCCTCTTTGGCAAAATTGACAAAAATGGAAAATGATAATTATTAGAGAGGTTATCAGAAAATGGGTGCATTGATAAACTGGTATGAATTGGTCCAGCTATTCTAGAAAGCATTTTGGAGCTCTTCTCCAAAAGTTACTAAATGGTACATATTGTTTGACTTAGCTATATTATTACTAGACTGATATCACAAAAAGAACAAAGATGGAGTAAAAGGACATTGTGTAGAAAACTATAACAGCTTTCTTTGGATAGTGGCCAAAATTAGAAAATTAAGAGAGTGCTCTCCTACTGGGGAAGAACTAAACAAATTAAAATAAACTAAACAAAATATAATAAACAAATAATATAATAAAAATATAATATAATAAATAATATATTAAAAACAAATAATAATATTAATATAATGGAATATTTGCAGCAGAAGAGTTTGAGTTTGTATTTGTCTGATGAGCCACAGTCAGACACACTATAACTTGACTAACATAATGATATCATTTTGATCCTCTTTGAGAACAAAGGACAATAACACACACATAACCATAATTATGTTGAAATGGACCATTTCAGAGAAAATTAGGAAGTCCTCTATGAACTGATGCAGAATGAGCATAATGAGGAGAGTAAATTATACAATAACTGTTTCCATGGAATAGTAGCTCTAAGATTTTAGACCTCATGGTAAGCCATGAATTCAGAATACTAAAGATGAAACATGACACCCTTCTCCTGCCAGAAAGGTGATAAAACACAGAATGAGACAATCATTTTTGTATATGGATAATGTAGGAATTTTTTTTGCTGGACTAAATATATTTTAAAAATGTTTTTCCATTTTTCAATTTGGAAGAGATCATAAGAAGGAGAGATAATAGGTGCTTTTAAAAATTACCATTTTTTTAAAAAAAAGACACAAACATATCCTTGTTTAGAATTATAATATGGTTTCATGGGTTATTTTCTGGGTAAGATGTCTTTGTAGTGACTGTTTAATATTTTTCACTTAACTCAGCTTTTACATGCCACAATTCTTTTCTGTTGTAAATGGTTTCTCAGACTCAATTGGCTTTATGTCATTATGCTACATCTTATGAAGAAGAAAATTTCCCAATGGCAAAGGACTTCAAACCTGAGCGCTGGCTGAGGAAAGGAAATATGGACAGAGTAGACAACTTTGGTTCCATCCCGTTTGGTTATGGCCTCCGTAGCTGTATAGGAAGGAGAATCGCAGAGCTAGAAATTCACCTTGTAATGATACAGGTAAGCGATGCTTATTCCAAGACTTTGTAATTTGATCTCTTTCACTCTGCTGAATTGAATTATGTTTTGTCAAAAGTATGTTTTAGGTTAAAAAGGAAAAATAATTTTGAAAACTTGAAAATATTACTTTAAATGAGAAATTCTTAATTTTTTTATATGTGGATCCCTTTGGCAGTCTGATCACTTCTCAGAATCAAGTCAGCATCATTTCTAAGAATAATATAATATTTTAAAATATATAAAATAAAATATATAGTATTACAGAAGAAACCAATAATATTGAAATATAGTCATCAAAATATTTGAAAAACAACTTCACAAGTTCTAGATTAACAAGTTCTCCTAAATCATCTTATGCTAAAAAATAAATCCCTGTGTTATCTGCTGTGATGTAAAAGAAAATATATATTATATTTTGATCTTTTCATTTTAAAGTTCTCTCTCTTTCTTTTTCTTTCTCTTTTTTGGATGAAATTTCAATTGCTGGGTATAGGTGTTTAAAAACCAGCGATCTTAAATTTGGATATCACATACATTGCTTTCCATTTGAGTATGCAAGAGTTTTAAATTAATAACTTCTTTTGTTCTTTGGGCAAGGAAATATCGGTCATATTTACAAGTTCATTTCTCAGATGAAGAACATAGTATACATTCTCTAAAATAAACATATATTATAAGGAAGTTTTTATTTCTTACTTCCAATTTGAATTCCCAGTATGTTAGATACTGATATAAAACTCCAAGTGGAAGGGTCAAAGATGGAGCTTTCATAACGAATACTAAAATTTAAGCCTTTAAAATTTTTGGCTTTTCAGTTGTGACCTCTACTAATGCTCATGAGATCACAGGAATATAGACTTAGAGTTGGAAAAGACCTTGGAGGTATGTGGATATCTCCTTCCCCCAGCATTTTATATGAGGAAAACTGGGGCCCAGAATGCCCAGGTAACCTGCCCAAGATCACACAGGTGGGGAAGGAGAGCTGAGATCCAAGATCAGGTCCCCCAGATCCTTGTGTTCCTCAGCTCTGCCTTGGGGCCAAGGTGTTGCACAATAAATGTGGATGAACTTACTGGCTCTTCCATGAATTATTTAGACTAGTGTTCAGGAGTGAATGTTCTTTTTTCAAATGAATAGACTTCACAGATTTAGTATTTCTCCAGAAGCTAAACTTAATTTTCTTCAAAATTATCATTACTTTGGTTCCTTGGAATTGACAACAATGAAATATTCATTCCGTAGGGAAACTGCATTTTTTTACTTTAGAGAGTTAGAATGCTCATTATCTCTCTTTTTCTTTTTAGCTGCTTCAACATTTTGAGATCAAAACTTCTCCTCTAACTAAAACAGTTCATGCTAAAACACATGGGCTTCTGACACCTGGAGAGTCCATCAATGTACGATTTGTTACCCGAAAATGAGACTTAATTTTTTTAGGTGGCTTTAGCAGACCCAGAATGGAAACTGGTTTATGTCTCCCTGATGTAAGCCAAGGGGCTCTTTTTGTAAAACTGATCAGTTGTGGAGAATAAGAAAAAGGATCATTTCCAGAAGAGACTGCTTGATTATAGAAAGACCTACAACTTTCTATTCTTTGCACAAAAGAGAACTATGAGTGTTTATATGGCATGATGTAAAAGAAAATTAATATTTTACCTTTTCATTTAAAAAAGCTCTTTTTTCCCTATTTGAAACATCTATTGCTGGCAATAGATGTTCAAGAACCAGTGGCATTAAATTGGGATGTCACCTATATTGTCTTCCTTTTGAGTATGTAAGAGTATTTAATTAACAGTAATTTTTGGTCAAAGAAATGTTGGTTGTATTTGTATTTGCACGTTCATTTCTCAAGTGGAAAATGCAGAGTATATAAACTAACATTGACCAAGACTATATATTAGCAGGAAATTTCTATTTTTTTTTTTCCAATTTGAAGTGGATGTGTTGGGTGCTAATTTATAGCAATATAAGTTAGAGAAGAAAAAGTCAAATATTATCATATCTTCAAGTTCCAGTTTTGATATCTCTAAAATGAATTTGTAAAACTGAAAAAAAAAAACAACCTAGAATCTTATTCTCAGTTCTATTTTTATTGAACTTAGACATAAATCCTTGTTAAAAAGAAAAAGAAAGAACAATATGATCTGGGCAAACATTAGAAACATGTTTTAAGGAACAGATAAACAAGGTAGAATTTCTTATTGAGTTTTAAGTCCTGACCTGGAAATTCAAGAAAACTAAAAAATTAATATCAGCCGGTGAAATTGCTTTAAGTTGAGGAAATGTCATCAAAATGTAATCACAATGAAAAATTGTGTTAGCTCTAGAAGCTCTGGAATCTTTTCTTTTTACATTATAAACAGATCAGCTAATAAAATAAAAACTTCTAATTTAGAATTTTGAGCTGGAAATGCCCTTACAGAATAGTTGGTCCAAATCCCTCGTACTAAGAAAACTGTAGGCCAAGAGAAGTTAAATATCAAATCATTTTAAATGTAAGGACCTCAGAAGTTCCTCATTAGAGCTGAAACAAAAGCAATCTGTATGCCCTAGGCAGAGCTTATAAATTATGTCCCTTGTGTTTTATTATCTCCCTGAAATTTTGGGCCTGTATTCTAACACCTGTGTAATAATTCCTCATGTTTTTGGAGCTGAAAGAACCTTAGAAAACGGGTAGTCAAATCTCTGTATTTTTCGGATGAAGAGGCTGAGATCCAGAAAAGGGAAATGTCTTGCTCAGACAGAACTCAATAGCTTAAGAGCATGGATTAGAGCCAAATCTCCTTGCTCAATCAGGTGCTCTTACTTGTCAAAGACAGTAGAATTTCTTGCCATTGGCATTTTAATTCAGCAACAATTCACAACTTGGAGCTGGACGAAGTGATTGGCCTCGGGGGAAATAGTTTAAATAACGTGGTGCCAGCCCTCAAGAAGCTTATGATCTAATGGGAAGAGAAGACAAAAATGGGAAGAGGTAATAGCTTTGTAGGGAAAGTATATTAGAGAGTTGTAGAACTAAGTGTTAACCTGATTTCTAAGAGAATCTTAGCTGTCAACTCTAGGAGAAATCAGGAAAATTTTCATGGGGAAAAGTATACTGGAACTGGGTTTTAAAAAGATGTATAGGAACAAGTAATGTTTATCAGTCCATCTCCCCTTCTCAGAGCATGTTCAGAAATTCCTTACTTTGCCCACTCCTCTTCCTGATTTTGCTGCTAATTATCTTTATTCATGCCCATGTATTATGTCCCTTCAATAGAAAAGACTTGGATATCTATGAATGGGGAGCCTATGGTTATCTTCTGCCAAGTTGCCTGCCATGACTATCACTGATAGCTAGCAAAGAGTCTCCTTCATACTAGAAGACTGATTTTTATAATGGGTTCTTTAGTTTGTCATTAATTTCTAATTCCATTCATCTCAGTATATCTTTTAATGTTATTTTTACTCAAAAAATCCTTCTAATTAACATACTGTGGAATCTTTTTTTCATCTTCATAAAGTTAGACTTCAAAATGATTCATGAATAAAACCAGCATTAACTTCCATTTCATACTGTCTTTGTTTTGCAGATAGTATTGAAACCTAAACCTGGCAATTACAAATTAGGTTTATGTGAACTGTGTAAAAATGTATAAATGTGAAAGTATGTCATATTAACTGACCAAGTATTGGAATGTTTTTGAAGCAGTGGTTTGTACATTGTTGTTCGTAAAATTCACAAAAATATTCTCTTAGAAAAAGAAATTAAACATTAAGAATAATGATCAAACTGGAAATGGCCTCTTAATTCTTTATTGTTATAGCACAGAACAATGAGTAATCTGAATTTTGTAAAATGAACTTAGAGTCCTTTTGTGATTCAGCGGTATTATTTACAAACTAGCAAAATTGGTTACAAATGAACAGTAAGTTACCCATCTCTTTTATTTCATAAAATACCTTGATATGGCCACCATGCTGGGACCTCGGGAGCAGAAAAGCAAACTAGGTCCAGGATTTTGACAAGACAGGAGGTAGAGCTGGTGAATTAAGATATAGCCAAATTTAGTCCTGAAATTTAAACAGACAGGCAACAGACATGTCCAGACATGTAAGCAGAATCGAGACTTTAGAAGGTTAAGCAAAAAAGAATCAGGAATCCAGACTAAGAGTGGAGAACATTAAATCTCCTTCCAGACATTCCTACTGACAAGACCAAAGCTAGATAAAAATGTTGAAATATAAACAGAAATTAAGTGAAATAGAAAAAAGGTAACTACAAATGAGAAATTAGAAGGTACTAAACAAGGATGAAGAGTTTATGTTCTATTAGGGGAAGATTATGCAAGTGTCTCTTCAAAATCCTAATATCAAAAGTTATAGGGGGGGGGCAGCTAGGTGATGCAGTGGATAGAGCACCAGCCCTGGCCAGGAGGACCTGAGTTCAAATATGATCTCAGACACTTAACACTTCCTAGCTCTGTGACCCTGGGCAAGTCACTTAACCCCAAATGCCTCAGGAAAAAACATTAATTAATTAATTTAAAAAGAGTTATAGAGGGAATTAAATAAGACAAATTTGTCCTGAATTGAATTTGTCAAGGTTGGTCATTTTAAAAGAAGAAAAGGAGGAGAAAACGAATACACTAGGAGGAAAATGGGTGAAGAATAGGGGAAATCATTTCACATAATCAAGAAGTACAAATAAAACATTCCAACAATAAGGAAGGGTAGAGGGAATGTGTACCACTTGAACCTATTTTTCATCTGAACTGGTCAAAAAAAGGAAGAATATACACACACAGTTGCCAAAATACATTTAACTCAACAGGGAGACCAGGAGTAAAAGCGAAGAGGGTAACAATAAAGAGAGCAGATTATTGAAAAGATTTGTCATATGTAAAATATACTAACAGGAAGAATATATTTTGAAGCAGAGTTCAAAGGAAAAGAAAAAATAAGTTGTTCTTGGGCTCTGGTTGAGGGAAAGAAAAGAGATACAAGGGGGTAGAATCAGAATGGAACAAGCACAGAGTACTGATGCTGACCATACTCTTCAACATCCTCTTTATAATGATAGGATGAGAAAAAAATGAAAAATTATAGAAAAATAAAGTGGAAGTTCCACTTGTTCAGTAATGAAGAGAATCAGCTACGCCCAGAGAGAGAACTATGGGAAACGAGTGTGGACCACAACAGAGCATTTCTACTCTCTCTCTTATTGTGTGCTTTCATTTTTGTTTTCCTTCTCAGGTTTTTTTTATTTTCTTTCTAGATCCGATTTTTCTTGTACAGCAAGATAAATATATAAATATGTATATATATATATATATATATTGTATTTAACATATATTTTAACATATTTAACATGTATTGGTCTACCTGCCATCTAGGGGAGAGGTAGAGAAGGGGAAAAGTTGGAATAGGTGGTTTTGCAAGGGTCAATGCTGAAAAATTACCCATGCACCCATGCATATATTTTATAAATAAAAAGCTATAATAATAGAAAAAATCTTAATTGATAAAATAAAAAGTTATTATCAACTGACTGATTTTGCCTATAAAAAATGAATGTGCATGTAAAACCTAAAAACAAATAAACAAATAAATAAATAAAATTTTACATTTCAAGAAAAAAAAGAAAAGAAAAATAAAGTGGAGGAAAAAATTAAGTATTATAACTGCACATGTGAACAGGAAGAACTCATCCACAATATGGAAGAAAATAGTTAAATGGATGAGAAAATGGAATCCAGCAATATGTTGTTTACAAGAAATATGAAACAACGATTCAAAATCAAGGGACTAGAGCAAACTCTATTGTTGAGTTCAGCTGAGGTAAAAAAAAAAAAAAGGCAGAGGTAGTAAACATTATCTCAGGGCATTAGCAAAAATAGGGTTACTTAAAGAAACAATCTTTGTATAACCTATATCACATCACTTGTTATCTTGGGGAGGAAGGAGAAAAAAGAAGGAAGAAAGAAGAAAAATTAGAACTCAAAACCTTACAAAAATGAATGGTGAAAATCATCTTTATATTTAATTGGAAAAATAATGTATTATTAAAATAAAATTAAAAAAAGATAAGCAGGGAAACTGAATTGTACTGAAAGGTATTATAGAAAACGAATTCATAATAATATAATATATATACCAAGTAGGATAGCATCTAATTATCTAAAAGAAAAGTTAAATATGTTATATGGAGAAACTGGCGATAAAATTATAATATTAGTATACTCTTTCAGACCTAGGCAAATATAACTAAAAATTGAAAAAGTTGAGGACATGAATAGAATTTTTGAAAAGCTGGATATGATAGATGCCTGATGTCTATTAAATGGAAATGGAAAGGATTATGTATATTTTTCTGCTCTCCATACTTTTCAATTTTATAAAAATTGACCATATATTGGGGCTTAACAATCTCACAAACAAATATAGAAAAGCAGAAAAATTAAATACATCTGGGTACCATGCAATAAAAATCATATTTTTAAAAAGCAACTGAGAAATGGTTAATATTTATTGGAGATTAATTTAATCCTAAAGAATGGATGGATCAAATATTAAGTCATAGAAACAATAAATAATTTCATTAAAGATAACAATAACACTGAGTCAACAATAACAATAACTTTGAGACAACATATCAAAATTTGAGATGTCACCAAAGTGGTCCTAAGAGGCAAATTTATCTCTAAACACTTCATCAGCAAAAAATGGTAAGAAATCAACAAATTGAGTGTGCAATTAAAACTAAAAGATCCTAGAAGACAAAATTTTAATTAAATGACGTGATAGAAATCCTGAAGATCAAGAGATTAATAAAATGGAAAGAAAATAAAAACCACACTAAAGTAATAAAATTAAGAAATTAGTTTTTTAAAATAAATCATTAGCTAATTTAGTTTTTCAAAGTAAGCGGAAAATCAAATTACCAGTATCAAAATTTTTAAAGATAAATTCACAACAACAAAAATAAGAAATAAAGGAAATTAGAAATAATTTTGCCTAATTACATATCAATAACAAAACTAAATTGATTATTATTTATAAAAATATAAAGTGCTTCAGATAAACAAAATAAGAAATAGATAATTAATTTCAGAAATAGAAACTTAAAAGTCATAAATGAGCTTGCAAAAGGGGAAAACAACCCAATACTTAATGAATTTACAAATTCTATGAAGCAATCAAAGCCAATTAATTTCAGTGTAAGCCGTTTGAAAAAATAGAAAAAGCATTTTTTTTCCTTTTTTGACCTGATTTTTCTTGTGCAGCATGATAATTGTAGAAATATGTATAGAAGAATTACACATTTAAAATGTATTGGATTAATTGTCATCTAGGGAAGGAGGTGGAGAAAGGGAGGGAAAAAAACTTATAACACAAGGTTTTGCAAGGGTGAATGTTGAAAACTATATGTTTTGAAAATAAAAAGCTTTTTAAAAAATAGAAAACATTTCTATCAAATTCCTTCTATGATACAAACATGATCTTTCTAAAAATTTATTTTATTTTGTTGCAGTTTAGGTTTTAAATTCTCTGTGTGTGTGTTTGTCTCTCTTTATTCCTCTTCTTTCCTGGCTTTCCACCTCGTATTAGAGAAGACCAACATTTGACTATAAATATATGTAAAATCATATTATTTGTACTTCTATTTATCAATTTTTTTTCCTCTGTAGGTAGATGGCATCTTTCTTTTTAGGTCCTTTATAGTTGACTTGAATATCTATAGTATTTAGAATAATTTGGTTGTTCATGATTGTTCAAACAATATTGCTGCTGCTATATACAATGTTCATTTTGGTTCTTTCACTTTTTATATTCCATCCCAATTATATACTATAACTTGTTTAGCCAATCCTTAAATGTTAGGTATTCCTGCAATTTCCAATTCTTTGCCATCACAAAGAGGACAACCCAAATTTTCAAAAGATTACTTTATCATTTTATATTTTATCGATCTAGGAAAGTAATAAAATCTTCTGGAGGAAGGAAAATCAAGAATCTCAAGGGAAATAATGAAAAAGAAAGGGTGGGGAAGAGCCTAGCAGTAACAGATCTCAAATTATACTATGAAGCAGTAATTTCCAAAATGTTTTAATTCTGTTTAAGAAATAGAGGGTTAAGGTGGGTAACATTTGCTTGGTTGTGAATGATTTTTAAAAATTATTTTGCTTTATCCTGCATATTTCATTTTTATCTTGATTTTTGGTGCTATTGATGAGTGGTGGCCTCCAAAGTAGAGGAGATAGAGCTTGAGGATCCCTGAGGCACAGAGTAGGAGTCCTGCTTTTGCGGGTATAAGAGAAGTACTGGGTCTTTTGCAACCTCTAAAATCAGAAAATATTTAAAATTAGGCAGAATTAAATTTAAAAAGAAAAAGAAAAAAAAAAAGACAAAAAGTGAGCTTCCTCTCACAGAAAGAAAATGAGCTTCCAGAACTGAGGAATTCTACCAAAAGGGATTAGGGATTTAGAATTATCTGGAAGAAAAAGCCTGTAAAGATTTACATGAATTGATGCTTAGTGAAGTAAGCAGAACCAAGAGAACTTTGTACATAGTAACAAAATTATATGATGATCAACTGTGACAGATTTGGCTCTTCTCAACAATGTGGTGAATCAAGGCAATTCCAATGGATTTGGGATGGAGTGAGTCCCATGTATCCAGAAAAAGAGCTATGGAGACTGAATGTGGATTAAAACACAGTATTTTTACCTTTTGCTGTTTTTTTTTCTTCAGTTTTTTATTCCCTTTTGATCTGATTTTTCTTTTGCAGCATGACAGATAATGGAAATATGTTTATAAAAATTGCACATGTTTAGTTTATATCAGAATGCTTGCTGTCTTGGGAATGGAAGAGGGGAGAGGAGGAGAAAAATTTGGAACACAGAGTTTTACAAAGGTGAATGCTGAAAACTATCTTTGCATGTATTTGGAAAAATAATATGCTTTTAAAAACAGAATTATCTGGAATTCATCTTCTCTCCCTCTGATAAGAAAATAACATATTAGGTGAAAATTTCTCCGCACATAGAGAAGCCCATATATTTCCCTAATAGATTCCTTACCAATTCATAGGACAATTCAGATGGAAGACTGAATGAGTTCTTGTAACATATAGGGTACCCCAATTTTCTCTAATGGATCTCCACAAAACTGTAGAGTTTACCAAATAAAGAACAAAATTCACAATATGACAAATGGGCTAACTCAGAAAGAAAGTAAACAAACTCAGATGTGTCCCAAACAAATGTGGAACTTCCAAAAAATCATTAGACACTGAATGGGATTGATTGGGTGAAGTATTTGTCAGCATTGATTACATCCTTTTAGTCTATCCAATGAGAAGGCTCAAATCTTTTCCTTTTAAACCCTGGAGAAATCCGGAAGCAAGTCAGGTTCCAGAAGCACATGGTGGGAGTTGGGATGACTCCCAGGTGTGTGAATGGGCCTCTCCCTGCAGGGATTAAATAAATGTTTTCTCTTTGTACCTGATGATGTCTCTGATTCGTTAATTGGATTGAGAAGAGGGTCTTGCACCCAGCCCATCCCACATAAAAACCATATTATGTTAAAATCAGTTCTTTAGGTCCCAGGCAAGTTACCCAACATGTTGATTCCCCAGGGTAACATTATCATGAACTTTCACATGTAGGCTCTTTAAAATTTTCTTACCCCAAATTGAATTAATAAGGAAGAACTCCCTTTTTGGAATAATGTGGGTAGAATAGAGGATAAATATAACAAAAATAGGATAAAGTTGAATGGGTAAGTAGAATCTGTTTTACTGAGTTTTGACTCTGAATAAACATATGATTTGATATGATCTATTATGTAACATAAAACACAAATACACATTGTATTTTCCATTAAATGTAACATTCCTTGGGCAGCAACCAAGTAGCTGATGTGTTACATATGGGATGGTAAAGATTACTCTTTTCCATAGAATCACAACTGAAAATAAAAAAATTCCTTTTCCTTAGTAACTTATCAGAAATTGCTCTGCATATCAATGAACTGACAAGTTTAGATGTGAAAATCTACTTTCTTTTAGGACTTATTATGTGTGATTCCCATCTCCTTTTCCTACCATTTTCCTAAAAGAAAGTCTCTAATGTGTCTCAGCAGCCTTCTCACTTTGGAAGATCCCTCCACTCAGGGGTAAATATTTAATATCTAGCTCTCTGGGAGAAAAAAGTGTCATACTTTTATAAATTTAAGATTTTTAAAATTACTTACTTAAGTTTATCTAATTGATAAAAGCCTTGATTTCCTGTTTCATGGTGTAAATGCCCATGCTGAAAATTTAATAAGATCTCATAAGTTGTTCCAAGTTCTGCCTCCACCTCTATGGCCCAGTCTTCCACTTGGTGAATTCTTATTGGAACCTCTATTTTGAGGAAATACTCAAGCCAGCCATGTTCATTCCTTCTCTTCTGGCTTCATATCTGATCCTTATTTCACTATGCTCCTGTCTACATTCTTTTCTCCCTCCCCTTTTCAGCTCCCTTTTATACAGAATTACTTTCCCTGTTATAAGGTGAGCTCCTTGTGTTCAGGGACTGTCTTTTTATTTGTATTTTCAGAGTTTAACACAGTATCTGACACATAGTAAGTACTTAATAAGTATTTGTCAACTTAACTGAATTTAAGGTTTGTAGTAAGAATAGACTTTTGGTGACAACTTTTGAGTATTTTAAGTACTATCTTGCAGTATTTGCTTGAAGGGATTCCAAATTAATCTTGAGAGAAGCACTTCTCTCTTTGGAGGCCTACATTCCCTCTCTCCATCCCTTCCTATTCTTTTCTAAAACATTCATATGTGCTATTTTCCCCTGTGACAAAGACCACCACCAGTTTTTCATAGAAGAGACCCTTTGAATAATGAACAAATCTTGACCAGGAGGCTTTGAAGGGAAAAGTTCTAAAAATTCCCTGTGCCATATGCCACTTAGCAATAAATCTTGCTTAATAAAATTTTAATACTTCATTTGGATACATCTGAGTGTGCATCCTGAAATCATATTTCTCATTCCTAGAGGGCACTTTATAATAAAGTCTGGAATATTCCAACCATTGTATTGCATTAAAAATATTATTTGAATTTGTTTTATAAAAAGGCTCTAATCTGATTGTTGCATAATGTATAAAACTAATCTTGGTTTTCATTTTCAAGTTCTCAGCTGAAAGGTTATTTCTGTCTTTGATGTACCACCTTGGTAGGTGTAGAAATGTTTTAGCAACTGTAATGAGTAGAAATCCTCATGGGAAAAATTTATAATTACATCGGTAAGTATTAGAAATAAATGCAAATATACAGAGCTCTAACTAGGAATTTTTGCATCTAGAATAAGGGGCACAAGACTTGCCCTCATTCTCAGAGATAGAGTAGGGCACTGCCCTGTAATTGGGAAGCACAGACCCTGAATGGTGTACAGCAAGTACCTTCTTATTTTGATGAATCATTTTCATTAATGAGATGCTAAACTTGGCTATTTTTCCATTACTGGCTGTCTTTGAGCACTATCAGTGAATACTCAGTTAAATAGTTTGGGGCAAATCCCTCTTTGCCTAGCTCTGATTATGGTTCTGCAAATGCATTACAATTCTAGAATTACATTAATATGGAGTAGAATGTTGGTATTTATTAAAGTTTGGGATTATATTGTTCTGAACAAATCTGGAGTTTAAACAACATTAGAGATTAACTAGTCCCATTTTATAGACTGGGAAACTAAGGCTGCAGAGAGTTAGTGACTTGCTTAAGGTCTCTATGTCTTTCTGTGTGTGTGTGTGTGTGTGTGTGTGTGTGTGTGTGTCTGTTTCTCTCTTTGCCTCTCTCTGTCTGTCTGTCTCATGCCATAATTCGTAAGTGTACATTTGGATTAGGCATAGTCTGGCACAGGAAACTCCAAGATAAAATAATTCCTTCTACCAATGCAGATCAGCATTGTTTTTGCAATTTATACTCTTGATTGCCTAAAGTACTGTCCTCAGGTTTTTTTGGTCTCAGAACATCTTTATACTTTAAAAAATTATTAAAGAACCCCAAAGCGCTTTTGTTTATGTGGGTTATATTTGTTGATATTCTCTAAATTAAAAAATTAAAATGGAAATTTTAAAAATATTTATTATTAAAAATTTATTTTTGAAATATTGCAAATAAACCCATTATATTAACATGAGTAACTTTTTTTTTCCTGAGGCAATTGGGGTTAAGTGATTTAAGGGTCACACAGCCAGGAAGTGTTAAGCGTCTGAGGCCAATTTGAGCTCAGCCCTCCTGACTTCAGAGCTGGTGCTCCATCTACTACACCAACTAGGTACCCTTTCCCCCCAATGAATAACTTCTTTATGAAAAATAACTATATTTTCTAAAACAAATTATTTTTATAATGATAAATTCTGATGGACATGGCTCTCTTCAATAATGAGATGATTCAGACCAGTTCCAATGATCTTGTGATGAAGAAACTCAAAGAGAGAGATCTGTGGGAGTGTGGTTCACAACATAACATTTTCATTCTTTTTGTTGTTGTTTGCTTGCATTTTATTTTCTTTCTCATTTTTTCTGTTTCGATTTTATTTTTTTCTTGTACAGCAAAAGAATTATATAAATATGTATGCATATATTGGATTTAACATATATTTCTATCATGTTTAACATATATTGGGCTACTTGCCATTTAGGGGAGGAGGTGGAGAAAGTGGGGGGAAATTGGAACACAAAGTTTTGCAAGGGTTAATGTCAAAGCATTATCCATTCATGTGTTTTGAAAAATAAAAAGCTTTAATAAAAATAAGTGCTTTTTCAAAAAAAATCACAAATTTTTGAGAATCAATGCATATGAAATCATACAAATTCATTTGTATAAACACAAATTCACATTTGTCATAACACAGATGGCAAAGGACAAACTAAAACCAGAAAATTAAGTTGGCCACATTTGGACACAGTTGTATCATATATGATAAAATTCTTTTTAAAAATAATGAATGACCAGTTTCCATTCAATGTCATAGGGTGCTGTAGCATCTGTACTTGCTTTCTCCCTATTTTTAAAAATATGGCTGGTAATTGTTTTGGTGATAACAAGCCCTTCAGGATGCTTTGTTGACCACTATAGTATGCAATATTCCTAACCATATCCATGGTTCCTATAATTAAATTCATTAGTAATATGTTTCCCATAGCCATGATAGTTTTGATCCCTGGTTATAATTTGCATATGATTCATCATAAAAGTTATTAAAATCCTGTGTCCACTTTTGGTCATGACCTTAACCATGATCCCTAGTAACATCTCATCAACTAGCTTCAGTACCCAGTTGCTGTTGTTACCTGCTGTATACCTCTTTGGGTTGTGTAGCATTGATTTCATACTTCCCCTGAACCAATATAATGATATTTTTTTCTAATAATTTCTTTACTTGTTTTTCATCTGTATATATAATAAAACAGGATCCTCTTCTTTCATTTGTTTTTGTGTCCACAAGAAGTTTAATATTCTCATTCTCTCTGAGTGCTCCAAAATATTCTATAATTTGTTCTTCAGATAAAAAAGTCCACCCACAAATACTTTTTTGAAAGATTCCTTTCCTTTAAATGCTTTAGCTCTTTTGGGATCTATCAATTTACCATCCAGTTTGTGTTCTTTAAATTCTAGGACATTATCAATACTAGAAACATCTTTTAAAAGCATCCCTTTTATGTTTTAGTTACTGAATTTGTTTTAATAATGTAGTCTACAACCTCTCCACAATGATAAAGATTTTCAGTCAGATCTCTCTTGTTTTGTCTTCCAGCTTATTCTTCCAAAAATATTTTGTCATTGTCCTACTAGTTCTTACTTTTATTGACTTTGGGCCCCTGGAAAATTCCTCCATTTTGCTGTACTTGTGTTTACATTCTTTATGGCAGGGCAGCTGCCAGTCACCCAGTCTGAAGGAATCACAACAGTATTGTATTATATGAAGCTGGATTTAAAATGGCAGCAGAAGAATAGTCATTTCTGATAGTGCAATCATATTGTATTATATTCATATATTATAATATAATTCATATATATTTCTAAGTTTAGGTTCTAGTTCTTTGCCATAATAAAACTATAACTAATATCTTATACCTGTAGGTCCTTTATCTCCTCTCATTTCTTTGGATATGTTTATTTCATTGTGGTATCATTTGGTCAAAGGATGTGCATATTTTAATGATTTGCTTTCCAGAACAACAGGACAAATTCACAGCCCCACCAATAGTGCAAAAGTGTGCCTATATTCCCATGCTCTTTCAAACAACTCTTATTCATTCACATCTATCACTCTAATGTGTTTGAGATCAAACTTTAGAGTTGTTTTAATTTGGAGTTCTCTTATAATTAGTGATTTGGAGTATTTCTGATGTGATTATTAGTAGCTTGGATTCCTTAAGGAGCTCTGAATTTGATTTTATTTTGGAAGATAACCAAGGTATACATATTTCATTTAAAACATAGCTGTAAAGAGAGAGACAAATAATGTTGTAGGGAATGGTGAAGTGGTGAAAAGAACTAACTGTAGTCAGTGTATAAGCAATTTATATAAATAGATGACTCAATAGTAGCAAAGTGTTTACACAGCAAATTATTTCTATTTCTCCTCCCTAGTGAGGGTCAGGAAGAGGAAAATACCAAAAACATTTTGTTGTTCTCACCATTTTTTGGCAGACATATGGCTATGCTATCTGATTCAACCAGTCTCAGACTTTCCATTCCATTCTGAACACCATTCTCATAGGATCTTAGGATCTTTGGAGCAATATTTTAAGCCATAATTTAGGTTCCTTTCCATTGTATCATGGGATCTCCCAATAATAATAATAAAAAAAGCAAACTAGAGGAGTCTTATGTATGACATATTCATTTTGTTCATTGATGAGAACCACCACCTAGAAATGATAGCACCTTTTGGAAAAATTCACAATTAACTGGAATGAGGTCAAAATTAGGATACAAAGAATGCTACCCCCAAACCCACAAATACCTTTTACCACATTCATTCATGTATTTATTATTTATTGAATTTACACATGCAAAAACTGTGTTAGGTGCTCTGGGGTGAAGCAAATTAGAATCATGAAGACAAAATTTATGCCTTCTAGTTGTCATATTTGAAGGGTTTTCACAGTGGGTTTGTGCAAATCTAAGTATTAATGACAGTGATATTAATAATTGACATGGCATAAGGTGAATTGTTCTCATAACTGGTGTGAACTTTGGGTTTACTCATGGTAGGCCAAAATTGATCATTTTGTTTATAGAAGCCATTTTTCATTTCTTATAAGAAATGAAATAAGAATCTATTCTGTAGAAATATGTGATGTGTTTTCCTTGACCTCAGAAAATTCACCTTTAAATACCATTTTCAGATTTTTAAAATATCTGTACTTAATATTAAACTTTAAAAGCACAAGGACTATTTATTAATTTTTCCATGGGAATCTATTAGCTTGATTTTTATCACATCTTTCTCATTTTTTGGTGTCTTGGAAATTGAGTGGATGAGGAGGGAAACTCTTGGCTAAAGTTTTTTTTATTCAGCTGGAAGGATCAAAGTATGCAATATCAATCAACTGTTTATCTCATCTGTCACATACGCCAATGGTATCAAACTCAGAAAGAGGCCCACTAATCTGTACATAAGAGTTTTTCATATTGACTTATTTAAAAAATGTAATATTATCTATGTTTTATTGTATTTTTATTTATTTTGTTAAATATTTCCCAATTATATATATATATATATATATATGATTTGGAACACAATATTTTGCAAAAGTACATGTTGAAAACTATCTTTACATGTATTTAGATTAATAAAATACTATTTAAAATTAAATATAAATATATTATATATATATATATATTTAAGACAATTGGAGTTAAATGACTTACCCAGGTTCACACTGTTAAATATTTGAGGTTGAATTTGAACTGAGATCCTCCTGAATTCAAGACCTGTGCTCTATCCACTATACCATCTAGCTGCCCATTTATATTTTAATCTTGTTGGATCGCTCTTGGGAGTATTGTGAATTGTATACAGTGCACAGGTAATGTGCTGGACCCCTCTGATATACACCATGCATGCCCACTGGTATCATTCCAGCTCCTTGTGAGAGATCAGCCTCTCCAAAAGTCAGGTATCACCTTTTAGCTCTGTTCTTTTGTGGATGGTGCTGCTTTTATTTCTTAGTCTAGAGCTTGGTGTATATTATCCAGTAATATTATCTTCAGCCTCCATGCTACTTTAGGATAATTTCCTCCCCTCATCAGGCTCCTGCTAGGTTTCTCTTAAAGTCTGTATACAGGTATGCTTTTATGTAAATTTTTAATCAGACTTTTAGAATGAAAAACAAAAAACAAGCAGAGTACCTATCATAGGCTCCTCAGTGTACATGACCATCCTTAGATCAAGAATCAGCCCATGCTAACAACAGGTGTGCTGCAAACCTAGAAGTTTAGTTCTTTCTATTTTATAGTGGGGATCTAATGAGGTTATTTGCTCATGGGTTTTGATTTGTTTTATTTAAGTCATAGAAAAACTTCAGCAATCAATCAGTGCCTCCATTATTCAGAGAAGCTCCAAGTATAATAGGTAGCTATGCATATTCAGTTGTGTCTCTGTCCCTTTAATGTTGAGTAATCTGCCACAAAGCATAAAATGCATAGATATCTCCTGAAATGTTTCTGAGCTTTTGTCTAAGGATATCTCAGTTCTGCCCAGGTAGCCAGAGGGAATAGATTTGCCAGATTTCAGTAGCAGGATTCTGCTTGGTCTTCTCTCTTCCTCACATTTAAAAACAAGTCCTCTTTGAATCTCCTGCATAAATTATCTTCATCTGTCATTTAGCCATACAGCTGGGCACATTTTCAGCTCTGCCATTGTCAGGGGATCTATGAGAGGCTCTGTGAAAAGAGCACAACAAGTATTAAATAAGTATCTGAGCCACATAAACAACAACATGGAGGACTAGATATTTTTTCTGATTCTCACAATCTTTCGTACTTCTCCAAAATGAAGATTCTGTATCACAGATAAAGCAAATTTACCTATCAATATGGTCTAAAATACCCAGGATTCAAAAGAAGGCTAAAAAAAGGAAAAATAAATATATTTATTTATAACTATATTTTTAAACATTTTAAAATAGTACTCTATGAACTAACATTTGCTGAATCCAAGATGACTCAGCATCTATCCCTCATTTCCCATTCACTGGCATGTGACACCCCACCAGCAGACCCTAGAACATGACACAAGTATACAATAAAACTCACCCCTGAACTCCAGACTTCCCTTTCTCTTTCCATTGTCATGAATACCCCATCTTTAGGCTTTGTAAGTTTTCTTGGGCCTTAGAAGTCAACTTGGTCATAGTCCTTTAAGAGCAAAAAGCCTTTTGGAAGCTATATACTGGAAGTACCAGCCCTGCCAAGCTCTAAACTGTTGGTGTCAGGAAAAGCTGCTGATGCTGGATCAGAAAACTGAGGAACAGGGAGTGGGACAAGACAGGACACCAGGAGTGTGGGGAGCTGTGCAGCACTTCATCAAGCCTGAGGAAAAGAGCATTGCTCCTACCTGGGACTACTTCTGACAACCTGACAGTCAGATGGGACAGAGTCCTAAGTGATAAATCATGAATTGCCTCAGGTGGAAGAAGTCTGAGGTGCTTTGAGCTCTACCTCCCAAGGAAATCACAGAGGGAAAGGGGTCAGGAAGTGAATGATACAGAACATAAAAGGATAAGAAAAATACAATTACTAAAGAATAAAACGCAAAGACTTTAAACATACACAAATAAATCAACAGGAAAACATTAACAACAGAAGGAAGTATGGTTTCTAGATGCAATAGAGTTCAAATGAATCATGATAAGACAAAAGACCCTATAGAATTTGACAAGAACATGGAACCACAATACACTATTGCTGAGTAGTCTAAAAAAGAAATGACAAAGACAATTCCAATAGACTTATGATGCAAAGTGCCATCTGCATCCAGAGAGAGAACTACGAAAACTGAATGTGGATCAAAGCATAATATTTTTACCTTTTTCTTATGGTTGGTTGTTTATTTTTCCTCTTTCTCTTGTTTTTTGTTCCTTTTGATCTGATTTTTTCTTGTGCAACATGATGAATATGGAAATTTAAAAGAACTGCACATGTTTAACCTATATTGGATGGTTGCTGTCTTGTGGAGAAGAAAAGAAAAAGAGACAGAAAAAATTTGGAACACAAGATTTTGCATGTTTAAAACTGTCTTTGCATGTATTTAGATTAATAAAATGCTATTTTAAAAAATCATGAGAGCAGAATTTATAGCCTGTATAGCTAAAGTTAAAAAAAAAAAAACTGATCTGCAAAGGCAAACTGCACAAAAGAAATAAAAATAAAGAATGATAGATTGGGAAAATAGATACACAGAAGTGAAGGAAAACCTAGAAGAAAAGAAGCAAGAAACAATATTTAAAGAAATATACATACTAAAGCAAGCAAAACATACCGATCTCAAAGACAAGATAAAGAGAAAACCTGAGGATCTTGGGTCTTCCAGAAGAGCAAATACTTTTTTTTTATTATAGCTTTTTTATTTACAAAATATATACATGGGTAATTTTTCGGCATTGACCTTTGCAAAACCTTTTGTTCCAACTTTTCCCCTCCTTCCCTCCCCACCCCCGCCAGATGGCAGATAGATCAATACATGTTAGATATGAAAGTATATGTTAAATACAATATATATATATATTCATATCCATACAGTTATTTTGCTGCACAAGAAGAATCAGACTTTGAAATAATGTAAAATTAACCTGTGAAGGAAATAAAAAATGCAAGCAGACAAAAACAGAGGGATTGGAAATGCTATGTAGTGATTCACACTCATTTCCCAGAGTTCTTTCGCTGGGTGTAACTGGTTCTCTTAATTATTGAACAATTGGAACTGATTTGGTTCATCTCATTGTTGAAGAGGAACACTTCCATCAGAATTGATCATCCTATAATATTGTTGTTGAAGTATATAATGATCTCCTGATCCTGCTCATTTCACTCAGCATCAGTTCATGTGAGTCTCTCCAGGCCTCAGAAGAGCAAATACTTTAACACTGTAATAAAGGAAATAACAGAAGGAGGCTGTCCAGAACTTGTGAACATAGGAAGTAAATTTTCAGTTGAAACAATTTACAAATAGACTTTAGGAAAAAAGAAATCCAAGACTACAAATCCAAGATACATAGTGGTTACATTTAACAATTCAATTCAGAAACAGCAAGACTTTTGCAAGTTATCAAGAAATATACCTTCAAACACAAAGGAAAGGACGGTTGAATAATGCAAGACTATTCTGCATTACTAGAAAAAAGAAAAAGGGAATACAATAATGTGCCCTAAACAGCAATGGAGTTGAGGACATAAAGTGCTCAATTAAGACAACTCTGAAATACCACTATCACACCTGTCAACTTGGCTAAGATGACAGGAAAAAATAATGATGAATGTTGGAGGGGATGTGGGAAAACTGGGACACTGATACATTGTTGGTGGAGCTGTGAACAAATCCAGCCATTCTGGAGAGCAATTTGGAACTATGCTCAAAAAGTTATCAAACTGTGTATACCCTTTGATCCAGCAGTGTTTCTACTGGGATTATATCCCAAAGAGATCTTAAAAGAGGGAAAGGGACCTGTATGTGCAAAAATGTTTGTGGCAGCCCTTTTTGTAGTGACAAGAAACTGGAAAGTGAGTGGATGCCCATCAATTAGAGAATGGTTAAATAAGTTATGGTATATGAATGTTATGGAATATTATTGTTCTGTAAGAAATGACCAACAGGATGATTTCAGAGAGGCCTGGAGAGACTTACACAAACTGATGCTGAGTGAAATGAGCAGAACCAGAAGATCATTATACACAGTAACAACAAAACTATACAATGATCAATTCTGATGGATGTGGCTCTCTTCAATAATGAGATGATTCAAACCAATTACAATTGTTCAGTGATGAAGAGAACCATCTACACTCAAAGAGAGGACTATGAGAACTGAGTGTGAACCACAACATAGCATTCTCACTCTTTCTGTTGTTGTTTGCTTGCATTTTGCTTTCTTTCCCAGTTTTTTTTTTCCCTTCTTGATCCAATTTTTCTTGTGCAACAAGATAACTGTATAAATATGTGTATATATATATATATATATATTCATATATATATATATATATGATTTAACATATATTTAACATGTATTGAACTACCTGCCATCTAGGGGAGGTGGGAGAGGGAAGGAGAGGATAATTTGGAACAGAAGGCTTTGCAAATATTATTGTTGAAAAATTAAATAAAAATTTTGTAAATTTTTGTAAATAAAAAGCTTTAATAAAAAATGAAAAAAATAAAAAATATGTAACTTTTTTTCAGAATAAAACCCCATAACTGAAAGCAATTATTTGCTTTTTGAACACCCCCAAATAATAGAAATATAGAAAGAGTGAATAGCAATAGCAACAACAGAATGACAAGAAAGAAACCAATAAGAGACGTCTTTCTAAATATATACAAGGAAAAAGGAGTAAAGGCAGAAATCTGGTAGAGATAATAGCAAAGACATGAACAAAGGGAAATTATGGACAGAATCTTGTGATATCTTGCCTGTAGATAAATGAATGCTTTCTTTTTTTGTGGGACTATATTACAACATAGTGGATAAATAAAAAATAGAGGAGAGAAAGAAGATAGAAAGGACTATGTGATGCACTAAGGTTAAATCAAGGGCTAGCAATAAGAGGAATATGACCTCTGTGTTTTCAGAAAGAGATTGGTGAATCAAGGAGCTTGATGAAAGTAGGGGGAAAGAAAAGAGACAAAAGATTGGAAAGGAAAGAGAAGGAAAGAGACCTTATTTTGGAGATAGAAAGAACCTCCTCTGATGAACACTCCTATGGGTGAAGAGAAATGATCAGTGAATAGAGAAGAGGCCTTTGTACTTAGACCCAATTTTGTATGATGATTAACTGTGAATGACTTGGCTTTTTTCTAATCAGTGCAATGATCCAAGACAAGGTCTTATGGGTAAAAATGCTATCCATCTTCAGAGAGAGAACTGATGGAGCTCTATGTATAGATTGAGCTTTAGTTCTTTTTTCCCCACTTAACTTTTCTGGCTTTTTTTTTCCTTTTGAAACATGACTAATATGGAAATATGTTTTTCATGATTTCACATTTATATTTGATCTGACATTTCTTCCCTCTTCAATGAATGGAGAGGACTAGGAAGAAGGGACAGAATTTGGAAATCAAATTTTTTAAGAAATGAATGTTAAAAAGAAATAAATTTTTGTAAAAAGAAAGAAACAAAAAAGAACAGTAGTACAATAGTGACAGATTTTAATATCCTTCTATACTTTTTGAATAAATCTAACAAAATATAAACAAAACAAATATTACACTGAACAAATTTCTGAAAAAAATAGTTAAAAATCATCTTTTAAATGGAACAACAAAAGAACATATAAATTTCTCTATATCACATGGAACTTTTGGGTAAATTGATCATATATTAGGGTACAGAGATACTGCAAACAAATATGAAAAGGCAGAAATAATATATCTTTTATAGATTGTAATGCAATAAAAATAATAATTGATTCAGGGACTGCAAATACAAAACAAATACTTCAAATGGACATAACAATGAAATACTAAGTATTGAGTGGAACAAATTAAAAAGTATGTCAGAGAATCAACATGTTAAAAATTAATAGGATTATTATGAAGCTGTGAATCACTATTGCTTGCTTTAAAAGGTATGAAATAAACTCTATACATTATTTTCTAAACTATCTTGCTTGACTGTACTTCCTTGAACTTTCTTCTGTTCATTTATGAACTTTTTTTTTTTTTTTTTTTTGCTGAGGCAGTTGGTGTTAAGTTACTTGCTCAGGGTCACACAGCTAGGAAGTGTTAAATGTCTGAGGACCCATTTGAACTTAGGTCCTCCTGACTTCAGGGCTGGTGCTCTATCCACTGTGCCACCTAGCTGCCCCTCATTTATGAACTTTTAAAAAATATTACAATGATCCTCTTTTTATGACATAACTATAGCTAACTTTTCACCTTATCTCTCCCTTAACTAGAGAATGAAGGAGGAAAAAAAAAAAAAACCTTTGTAACAAATTAGCATAGTCAAACCAAATAAATTCATACATTGTTGAAGTCTAAAAGTGTATGTCTTTGTACCTTGTGTCCATCACTTTTCTGTCAGGAGGTGTATAATGTATTTTATGTTAAGTTTCCTGCAGAGTTGGTCATTATTTAATTTGAGTTCTTAAGTCTATCAACGTGTTTTTTTTTTTTTTAAATATTGTTGTTGTTATATAAATTGCTCTCAAAATTCTTCTCACTTCACTTTGAATCAGTGTATGGTATCCAGAATTCTCTGAAATTGTATCATTTGTCATTTCTTATATTGCAGTATTCTTTATATTCCTATATCACGATTTGTTCAACCAATTTCAGTTGTCTAAGGCACAGTTTAAAGGAAAACTTAGGTCCTAGTTATTTTTTTCCTCTTTTTTCCCTTTTACAACCTCCCCCCTTTTCCCCTCTCCCCATTTGAGGATCAGGAAATTTGCTCTAGTTGTAACTGTTGCTT
The DNA here is from genome assembly GCF_902635505.1 of Sarcophilus harrisii. Taxonomy (NCBI): domain Eukaryota; kingdom Metazoa; phylum Chordata; class Mammalia; order Dasyuromorphia; family Dasyuridae; genus Sarcophilus; species Sarcophilus harrisii. Next base: position 320,342,961 of record NC_045428.1, read on the forward strand.
TCCTGGTATTATTTCCCCTACTCCTCAGTATAAAGCTGAAATACTTCAAATTCTAATATTTAAAGTAATAATTTCACAGGAGAGTGTTTTTTGTTGTTCAATTACTTCAGTTGTGGTTGACTCTTCATAACTCCTTTTGGGATTTTCCTGGCAAATTACTGGAATTTGCCATTTCCTTCTCCAACTCATTTTAAGATGAGGAAACTGAGGCAAATGGTGTTAAGTGACTGTCGTGGGATCACAAAGCTAGTATTTCAGAACTCAAGAAAATGAGTCTTCCAGACTCCAGGCCAAGCACTCTATCTACTGCCCCACTTAGCTGTCCCCCTAGGAGAGTACAATATGAGTTATGGGTTCTATTTCGTGTAATTCTCATGAGTCTTTTTGTATTTTGAGCATTGCTTTTGTGTGTGAAAGAAATAGTTTATTATTCTATATCACCTGTTCTAAATTATACACTAAGTATTTTTAAAGCTTTTTATTTTCAAAATATATGCATAGCTTTCAATATTCACTCTTGCAAAATCTTGTGTTTCAATTTTTTCTCCCTCACTTCCCCTCACCCCTCTTTTAGATGTCAAATAATCAAATATGTTAAACATATACAATTCTTCTATACATATTTCCACAGTTATCATGCTGTACAAGCAAAATCAGATCAAAAATGAAAAAAATGAGAAAGAAAACAAAAAGCAAACAACAAAAAAAGGTGAAAATCGTTATTTTTAAATCTTCTTTTGAAGTTTCTAGAAATGAACCAAACCTAAACTTTATTTTGTCACAGGGCCTGCAGAGTTGGGGTAGTTGGTTTTTAATGGACAATGAGAAAAGAGCCTGACCTTCCTCTTTATAATTCAGGCTCTCCAAGGATCAAACCTAATTTAAGCATGGCCCATTAAAGGGAGAGCACATCCTCAGCCCACTGGGCCGACACTGGTCTGCTGTTACATCTGCAAATCACTTTGTACATCTTAAAATGTAGTATAATCTCAGTTATTATCACTATTATGATGAGCCCTGACCCTGCTTCAGATGCCCTTGTATCTTGCCATTATTTTCCTAAAAAACTTGTTCTCAGTCATTTATGAAGTGTTCTATGCATTTTAAGATTATCCCTAATTGTGCATGAAAATTCTGGGGAATTTATGTTTAGAGAATCAATAGAGATTTCTTGGCAGGAAGGTGGGAGGATTAGGGAGGCAATAGAGGAACTCAAGCTCCTTAAAATCATACTGCACAGGATGAATACAGAGAGGCTTGGAGAGACCTACATGAACTGATGCTGAGTGAAATTAAGAGAACCAGGAGATCATTATACACTTCAACAACAATACTATATGAGAATCAATTCTGCTGGACATGGCTGTCTTCAACAATGAGAGGATCCAAATCAGTTCCAATTGATCTGTAATGAACAGAACCAGCTACATCCAGAGAAAGAACACTGGGAAATGAATGTGGACCACAACATAATATTTCCACTCTCTGTTACTGTTTGCTTGCATTTTTGTTTTTCTTCCAAGGTTATTTTTACCTTCTTTCTAAATCCATGCAACAAGGTAACTGTATAAATATGTATACATATATTGTATTTAGCATATACTTTAACATATTTAACATGTTTGGGACTATCTGCCATCTAGGGGAGAGGGTAGAAGGAAGGAGGGGAAAAGTTGAAATAGAAGTTTTTGCAAGGGTCACTGTTGGAAAATTACCCATGCATATGTTTTATATATAAAAAACTATAATAATTAAAAAAAGAAAAAAAAATCATACTGCACAACAGGGAAGGTCTTGCCCATTTCAACTCAATTCAATAGATATTTAGAAAATGCCTACTATGTACCAGAACTGTGTTAGGTGTGGAGGGAAATGGGCCTTGCCTTTAAGAAATTTACATTCTATTGGGGAGAATGATATGGTCATTTAAGTACATACAAAATAAACACTAATAATAACACTAATAGTCCATGTAATTTTATTTTTCTTTGTCACCATTCATATGGCCTTCTTTCAGAATAGAAGTTCTCATTAGGATCTTCTTGTATCCAACCTGAGCTCATGGTCTTTTGGATCATACCTGTAGCATGCTGGCAGCAGAGCTAGAATGCACTGAGTCTAGTTCAGGGGTTGTTTATTAAAAGTAAGAATGAAGGATGATTATAGGTTAAGTAAAGATCATCTAAGAATTACCTAGCAGATATTTGCTAAGCACCTACTATGGAAGACAAAAATTCCTGATCTCAATAAATTTATAATGATAAGATTTCCTTTATGAAAATCCCCTAGATATTCACAATTTTGATGTAGTGCAAGAGTTTTGAATGTGTGGTTAACAGAAAAATAATTAAATATGAGAAAATTTTGAGCCAAGACACCGTGTGATACTTTCTTTTTCCTGGATATCTCTCTAATTTAATTTAATCCCTCTGCATGCCTTTGATTTGTACAGTGATTATAGAGATTTAGGAAAATAAGCTACAGGGTAACTAAACCTAGAAAGAGAGCCTGTACTTTAGGCTTTTATGGTGAGTTTCATCAGGGGGCAGAGGATTGTTAGGATAGAATTTTGTATATGTTGGCTCACAACATATGAAATGTTTTCATTTAATTATCTTTTATTATGAGGGATGGTGGGGTGGATTGAAATGATAGAGGAACAAAACATATTAATAATACATTAAATATATATGTAATGAGTTTCATTAAGCAACAAAATTCTAGAATCTTAAAATTGAAAGGAAATTTCTAGTTCACAATTAAAAAATTCCTTCAACATCATTATGGATAACTTCTATTTGAATATCTTTTAGTGATGGGGTGCTCACTATAAAAAGTTCCTTCATATTGATTGGAACAAACCAGAGTGAGTCTAATCCTGTTTCCTTGTGATGGTTCTTCCAATTTTTGACACTTGTATCATCAAAGGAGTATCTAACATTTATACACCTTGTATACTTTATAGAGACTTGATTCTCATAGCAAATCTATAAGCACACAGGATATATATTATTATTATTCCCATTTTATAGGTGTAGGAGCTTAGTCAAATGAATAAGTTGCCCAAGGTCACACACTTAGGAAGTAGCACTTCTGGCACTCAAACCTAAATTCCTTGATCAAATACACAGACCTCTTTCCACTAGATATCATTATATATCATATTATTAACCTTGGTGTTCCCTTCAAATTTCTTCTCCATCCAAAACAACACTAGTTCCTTCAAACATTTCTGATGTAAAAGCAAGCTTCAACTGATGCAAAAAGATAGGAAAAGAGGAAGTAGAAATAATGAAGAGAGAAACTGGTGTCTGAACTTGGGGAACAGGAGGAGAAGCAAAAAAAGCAGATGCACAAAGAGTCTCTGGATAAGTCAGGGCCTCCCAGTGGAGACAAACTAATGAGTCAAATGGGAGACCAGAGGGAAACAAATGAAGAGTCAAGATTCATCAGAGAAGGAGTCAGGATCTACATCTAGGTTGACAGTGCTTACCCTTAAAGAGAAATCAAAATCAAGTGGATACAACTCAGGCTCTTAAGTCCCTCAAATAACTGAACACTGACCTTTTGAGAAATGATAAATAGAAAAGCATCTGGGGGACAATGCTAACACCAATATTGTGGATATTTAATTCTATCTCTGGGAAGGGTTGTATCTCCTGGTGAGTTCTAAGCACCTGAGATCAGGTCCAGAAACTCTTGGGTTTGAGGCATATCTATAGAGTTATTAAGAAAGACTCACACTGAAAGAAGGTACAGGAGTAAAGCGTCATGTGGTATTTGTTCTATTAAATCTAGTTTATTACTTTTACTTCTATGGTAATGAATGGTATCTATATCCAAGTCATTCTTGTGTGCTATATCTCATTAGGTTATGCTCAAGAGTTTGGATTTATGGAAATGTAAGGGAAAGGAGAAGGACGGAGTTCTTTTCCCAATGGATGCGAGTTGAGTCAAGAGACTAACTGGATAAATCCACATTTCTGGACTGATGAGTTTATCATTCACAAAGGAGCAGAACTGAGGATGAAGGGAGGAAGGATAAAGACAGGAGCTCTCAGAGAATAGACATTGACATCCCCCCAACAAGGGACCTTTGTTGTTGGATACCGTGTATGACCTCCGAGGAGATCATGGAACGGTTAGTACCTGGGTCCTAATAACTAAGTGCAGTTTCTCTAATGGATTAAATGGATGTGGCAACTGTTGGTCCATGATGCGACTTAAAATGACCTTTTTTGCCACTAGATGGTGCCATATTGCAGACTTCCCAAGGTATTTCATAGTCCGGGACAGTCACTGCCAAGTGTTCTTAAAATTCTTTAGTAAGCAACTTAGCTATTTATTTCTGTTTCCGCAGCTACATCTGCCTCTGTCTCCTCTCTCCGCGTCCACAGTTATTCCTGTAAGCATAACTGGCAAGTGGTGCTAGAGAAGCACCTTAAAATAGTCTTGAAACTATGAAGCACCGTACTTAAATCCTCATAAATAACACGTGTGGACAGTGGTTTGCAGCCGCTGAAGAAAGATGATTCAAAATTAACTTCTTGCAGCCCCCGAGAAAAATATGAAGAACTAGGGAGGGACATTTATAGCCCAAACCGTATAAAGACTTTAGGGAGCTTCATTCCAATAGGAAGTATGATCTTTTGAGTCTTTTTGGATACTGAACGAAAGATGCTGCTTTCAAAAAGACAGAACAACTTTGTTCAAATTTTTAAAACCATTTATATGTAGGGTCATTGGGGCTATTGACTTTAAACTAGATTAAAAGAACCCCTTTCTCTGTACTGAGAACTTAGTTCAATTCTTTTCAAATCAACATTCATTTATTAATTCTCAAAGTGGGTCAGGCACTGAGCTAGTCCTCAGTAATACAGACAAAAAAAGCAATAGGCTTTGTCATCAAGAAGCTGATGTTCTGATTGGGAAAGAGGCATAAAATGTATAGAGGCAAATAAATATAAAATAATTTCAAAAGAGAACATTAACAGATATCAAAATATTTGGGTAAAATCAGGAAAGTCCTGGTACAGTAAATGATACTCAATTATGTCTTTAAGGAATCTTGGGATTCTCAGAGGCAGATGTAAGTAGGGAAATATAATCCCAGATTATTCATGAAAAGGCAGGGAAATAGCAGATAGGATGTTATGGACAGGGTTAGTAGACCAGTCTGATTGGGTTGAAGAATATATAAAATGGAAATAAATGAATTGAAACAGGATCAGTTTCCCAGTCAGAATCTCAAATCAGTGGGATTCAGACTATAGAGAACCTTTTCAATGCCCAGATTGTGAAGCATATTTAGCCTTTCAAGGCTATCAAAGAAAAGCCTTAATTTTTTCCAGGTGTCTTCAAATGGTCTCATTATTTGATTACTTTTTTAAATAATAGAGGTCATTTGTATGATGATAATTTTTCATTTTTTATTTCCTTTTTATTAATTTTATTATGCCATTTATCCTAGAACATTTTAGGCTAAATAGAAGCCTGTTTTCTGTTAATATTAACCCCACCAACTAAAACATGACTCATGCAATAATAATATCAAAAGAAGACTTTTTGATATTCCTCAGATAAGAAGGCAAAGTAGAGTTTGAGCTTCCCAAAGTGATTTAGCCACGTGGAAGGATGCAACTTCCCTCTCAGTCAACCCATTGTGAACCTTCTGTGTGCTGTATAATCTGTAACCTGATTTAGTTTACCTTTAGAATTTGTTCAACTTTATGACACTGAAGGAAACATGATTTTAAATACTTTTTTTAACTTATAGCTTGAAAGAATGCATGAATATGTGCTTAAAACTTAATAATTTCTGAGTAGTGATAGATTTTTGTAGACATAGATATATAGCAACAGTAAACTACCAAACATAAAGAGATATTTTCCTCCTATCATTTGATGTCAAAATATTTTTCTACTTTAGTTGGTTTTAAATGGCCAGAAATGAGCTGTCTAACCATTAGAAGATAGGAATTCTTCATACAGACATACAATCCCATTATAAAGAACTTTAAGGGAATAAATTTATTTTTTCTAAGCTAAAGTTTCATTATATAGAATACCACACAAACTCAGAGTCATTCACTGGTAGAACTCTTCATAATAGCATTTCATAAAAAGGTATTTAATTTGAGGGTAAAAAGGCAATTGAGAACCAGTCTCAGAACCCAAGAAACCTGATGGAAGTTCTGCTTCTGAAACATAGTGACTGAGATTCTGGGTAAGCCAATTAATTTAAAGTACCTCTAAAATTAGAAGATGCAAAACAGGTATAGCCTTTCTCCTCATTTTTCTCCTGACTGATACAAAGTAAAAAGAGCAGAACCAGGAAAACATTGTATACAGTAATTGCATTGTACAGCAATACTAGCTATTCTCACAAATACAATGATCTAAAATAATTCTTAGGAACTTAAGATGAAAGGTGCTGTCCACCTTCAGAGAAAGAACTGTGGGGATTGAATGCAGATGAAAAAATATTTTTCTTTACTTTTTAAATTTTTCTTAGTTTCTTTTTTTGTCTGTGTTTTTCTTTCACAGCATGACTTATAAGGAAATGTGTTTTGCATGATAACATATATAAAACCTATGTCAAATTGCTTGCCTTCTCAATAGGGGGAAGGAAGAAAGAATTTGAAACTCAAAAATTGAAAAAAGAATGCTAAAATTGTTTTTACATGTGTGAGAAATGACCTTCAATGAAATTTCCTCATTGCTACATTCTTATCTCTACAAACAGGCTGAGCTTTACATCCCATGATGAGGTAATGTTCAAGGGGAACCATACAAGCTTCTTTCAATTGGATGTTTCCAAATTTGGTGAAAGGAAATGCATAATGAGGTTTTGTAAAACATAGTATTTGACTGGTTATAGATTAGCTATGAATAATTAGGGTAATAAAGGATTAATATTGCTTTGCTTTGATTGGTTAGAACTAACATGAAGGTTGTGAGCTCGATTTGCCAGCAAATGGTGAGGTGAGACAGAGGGTTAGGGATGGGGTTAGGATTAGGATTAGGACAAAGAAAGCCTTTGAGTTTTCTGCACTCAGCACTCCCTGGCTGTAGCTGTTTGAGTGATGAGGGATGTGTCCTTTTTCATGAAAAAGAATAAAGATCTTTTCTGATCTCTGACTCATACTCCAAACTTTCGATTCTGATGGTCATTGTCCCATACATTGTCCCATGTAAATGGTGAAAAAAAATTTTTTTTTAAAGTTTTCTTCTTCATATATTGGATTACTTGTTGTCTAGGGGATAAGGTGAGGGGAAGGGAGGGAGAATTATTTGGAACAGGAGGTTTTGCAGTAGTGAATGTTGAAAACTATCTTTCATGTATTTTGAAAATAAAAGGCTATTATTTTTTTAAAATATTCTTCTAAAAAGTTTCTTATTCTGATGAAATTACAGATCTGATCTTGTCCATTCCACTCAATCCCACCCCCAAAATGACAAAGGGCATTAAAATCAGTATATTTAAAGCTGAAAGATTAACTTCTGTGTAGCTTCTTAATGAGAATCTCTAGAACCAAGATGGTTTTGTAATTTGGGGAAGTAGGAAGAGAGTTACTTCTTCATTTTATATGTTTTCATTAGCAATTCCCTTAAGGAGAGCCTTGAATAGCTAAAAAAAAAAAAAAAAAAAAAGCCAAAGATATCTAAAATATACATTTTTTTTTTTTTTTGCCCTTCATGACAATTTGGCATTGGCAGATAGGGGAACAGGATTTAAAATTAGGAAAGCATGGATTCAAGCCCTGCATTTGAAACATACTAGCTGTAAGATCAAATAAGGAAGTCATTTAACCTCTATATGTTATTGATTTGTATCAGTGGAAGTGGTCTCCACATCATGGATTCTATATCCTGATGAAGTTACTGGTTGGAACTAAAATAAATCCTTATGTATGTAATATTTTGTATATTTGTATATATTTTACTTGTATGTATTTCATTTGTGTATATACAGATATATAAAATCTTTGACTGAAACAATAAATGCTTTATACATGATATATGTCTATATATACACACATGTACATCTATAAGCTTCACCTGCTGGTAGCCCTCAGCTTGAATTCAGGAACTCCCAGGGAGTGGGAGTAATCAAAGCTCACTGGAGGAAGCAATGCTAATGATCAGATCATCTCATCTTTCCCCAGAGAACTGCTTTGTAGGCAGAGTGTATGTAATTTCAGTGATCCCTAGAGCTCTGGCTTACCCATGGTATGTAGCTATGAATAGAAGAAATATAGTATGTATGCATCTGAGTATCTGGATATTGAGTCAGGAGTATTTGCATCTTTACTTAGAACACAAAGAGCAAACAAATCAACTTTTGGATCTTCTATGGTTTCTTTTTTCTTTCAAATTTAATCCCAAATTCACCTTCCTCCAGGAAATATGTCCCTCTTTTGATTCCATTCTTTCAACACTTGTATATGTATTCTAAGTGCTACTGTTCACACTATAGAATATTAATTTAATTTGTACCCACCAAAAGGCTTTGGAAATGCAAGAAAAATAATTCTAATATTTCTTTTCCATGTACTTAATGCAGACAGGACCCTAAATGGCGATTCTGATGCCTAGGACAAGCACTACACAAAAGTATCTTGGGGCGAGCAGCATAAGAGGCCTCTCAAATTTTTTTTAAATTTTTTTGTATAATTTATTTTAACTATTTTTGTTAAGTGCTAAACTAAGTTGCTTCTAGCTGCTGAAGGAATAGAAATGTTACCAATACCCTTTAAGTTTTGGCACTCTTGGACAAAACTCTAATTGCCCTGCCCTAGTTATAACTCTGGATATAAGGCTCTGAATACAATGAATTTTCAGCAAATGTGTCTGACTGATTAGTCTGTGAGGCTTTTATGGCTATTTCAAACCTTCCATATCTTTAAAGTTGAAGCTTAAGGAAGACTGAAAATAGAAGAGCAGGATGTGGGCTTTTATGTTGCAACATGAGGGCTTAGGTTAGATAAAATGACTTCTTAATAATGAGGTTTGTTAGCTCAGGATTGTTAAGGGAGATTCCATTCAATTCTACAAGGGACAATTTGAGTGACTTCTCTGGACCTTGAAGCCATTTAATGACGGAAAGGAGGCTGTGGAATTGTCTAGAAGAGCTTGTGAGGCCCTTATAGACTGATTTTATGAACTAGTTGTGGAGAGAAGGAAGTGGTTTAACTAGAAAGGAAATATATGCATAAGGAAGAGGCATGAGCCAAAGCAAAGAACCACTGATTTAAAATAGAAGAAGTGGACAGGCTCTGATTCACATGCAATCTGAATCCCATCAGACCTTGTCTTCGTTAAATATGCCAGGAAATCATTCCTCTTGCTCAGAGAGATTATCAGAAGGTTAATGGTTTCACTACTATTCAGGACACAAAAAGTTCCCGTCTTTAATTCAGTGTGCTTTTAAATACCATTTTCTTAGAGCTCTGACTTGAGCCTGGACATTAGGATTTCTAGGAGGTTAACCATTCTTCTCTTTTGGACCCTAAAAGACAGAGAGAGAGATGAGACAAACAGAGCAGTTGGTGATACTGTGGTTAATTTAAAATATACCTAAAAAAAAAAAAAAAAAAGCAATGTGTTATAGAGATCCAAGTCCCCTTTATTGGTTTTATTTGTCTACATTCATGTTCCTAATAATAAACATACAAATTATTTTCCAAAAAATCCTTCCTGATGACATATTCCAACTATGGATTGAATTCCAACATGGATTAGTATCTTCATTCAGAGTCTTGTAATTCCCAGGAATTTAGTTTAATAAAATAAGCATTTATGAAGAGCCTATTAGGCTATGTGCAGATAGATATTCGGGTGACACTGTCCCACAGCTGACAATATAGTATGAAGGTATATCTTTGTTCAGCTATTTCAGTCATGTTTAACTCTTTGTGATCCCATTTGGGCTTTTATAAGCAAAGATACTGGAATGATTGCCATTCCCTTCTACAGTTCATTTTACAGTTGAGGAAACTGAGGCAAACACAGCTGGTAAGTGTCTGAGACCAGATTTGAACTCAGGAAGATTAATCTTTCTGACTCCAGACCCAGTCTTCTATCCATTCTGTCACTTCGTTGTCCAGGGAGGCATGACAAAAATAGCTATAATAAAAATAGCACATGCTAAGTGCATCCAAGAGGTAGAAGCAAAGTGCTCTAAAGTGGGGTGAGGTATAGAGGTGGGGCAGAAGGGACACGGTCTACTGGTACTGTCATGGAACTCTTCCTGAGATAGATGTTGACTGAGTTGGGTTGAAAGGATGAGTGAGAATTCAACAGGCACCGAGGAAGATCAGGACAGAGAGAGTCCTGATAGAGAGAACAGTGCTAGTTACTGAGGCTGTAAAATGTGAGATAACAATTAATCCACTTTATCCAGAATGCACAGTATAAGGAGAATGTTATTAGATGAGGTTGGAAAAGAAGTTCAGCCTTGTATTCCAGACAATTGAAGGATATTGAGCAATAAATTATTCTTTTATATCTCTCTGCTACAATTTAAGTTCATTTTCTATGGTTCCATGTTCAATGGACATAAAGAAAACCTGGTCAGTATCCTTCATATAATGGCTCCTGGAATTCTGAAAGATAATCTTTCCTTTGGTTAGCTGATTAATTGGTGACTCCTAACACCATTCATATGCAGCTTTGCTGAACTATCCTGACAGAATTCAATGGACCCCGAAATAAATGGCTTATCAGTCATCTCTAATTTACATGTATGGGTATTGTAAATATGTGTGTATACACACATCATACATATAAACCTACCTGTACATAGATATAGATATATCTGTAATGTTCATTTTAACTCTGCTTCTGACGACTTCATAGACTTAGGTAAGTCACTTTCCTGCTCTTTGCCTCAGTTTCCTCATCTGTAAATGAGATTAGATGGTCTCTTTTAAGGTATCTTCCAGCTCAGAAACTATAACTCTACAATTTCTGAATGACAATATATACACACCCTCAGCAGGGAATGTGCTGGGCAGTGACAGAGGGTTTTGGAGTTTGGATGCGATATCAGAGACTCTTTTGGTTGTTCTCTTATGATCTTGCCAACTTTGATTGCCAACTGAAGCCGCTTCAGTTCTCAAAGAAGCCTTCTTTGGTGGAGAAGTGACCTCCCATACTACCCAGTCCCTGGTCAGATACCAGTAGATCACGAGATTTCTGAAAGATCAGCCAACTTGAAATGGACCCGATTATTTTCAGAGGATCTTGGAATGAGCCAGTTAGAATTTCTGTTCTAAAATTAATCTTTGCTCTCAGCAGCCATCTCTAAAAACAAACCTCAGGGGAAAAAATGTAAGTTCCCGTTCACAGAGGGCAAATGGGTCTTATATACCTGTGATCTGAAGTTTCTTCAATTCTCAGATGCTATCCTGATCAGACATTTGTCTGAAAGAGGAGCTGGCGACATACAGTTTTCCTTCTGCTTTCCTTCTTTTCATTTTCCCCCTTTTAACTGCAAGAGAGAGCTATTTTTATGACCCAGAGTTTCATTTCTCAAAAGGAGAACAGCAGGAGGTGGTATATGAGTGATGTCTTTAGCTCACATTAGGAGAGTCTGGGTGCAAATTAAATCTGGAATATAGACAGCTTTTTCTTTTCTTCTTAAAGAGGCTTTCAATTTTCAACCAGATTCAGCAGCAGAACCAAAGGCAAATATCAGATTCCCTTTCTTTCCCACTGGGTTTTCCAAGTGTTTTCTTGATTTTAATAGATTAAACACTGTTCTTGTCTAATATGCCCACAGAGGCCAGAAGAGTGAAGAATCGGCTTCTATCTTAGGGTTCATTCCTGTGGTTTCTACCATTTGCTTCATGAAAGTCAGTGTGGCATTAGATGTTCTTATCTAGAGCTGAAAGAGGCCCTAGTGGCCACCGAGTTCAACCCCCTTATTTACAAATTAGGGAACTGAAACTCAGAGAGATTGATTTGCCCAAGTACATGAGAATGTAATTGAATTTCCTACAGGATACCTACAGTATGAGTTTGATTTAAATTTTCTTGACTTGTGGAAAAACATGAGAATCTTATAACTTTAGAACTGAAAGAAACATTCAAGGTTATTTCCCACTTTGTTCAATGCAGTTAAAGAGCCCGTCATTTTATTGGAATGAGTTAACTAATAGAGAAGTTGGATGTCTAAAAAATTTAAGGAAGGACCCCAGTATATTGTGGAGACCTTTCCCTTCTTTAAATTGTGGAGGAAGATAGACAAACTTTACACAGGGGGTTGACCCACATGGGTAACAATCTGAATTAATGGAGGGAATATCCACATTAATGAAACTCCAGAACCATTGGCACATTAAAAGATTGTGTAAGAGACTGTTCAGGGCATTGGAGATACAAAAATGAGATGACACAGACTTCATAAATCAAGGAGATTATGATTTAATCATATAATTAGAAAAAGGGAAGATGTGTAGATAAACAACTATAATTTAAAACAACATATAAAAGAGAGTTCCAGGCAAAGGACTCTAAGAATGTTGAGGAATACCCATTTGTGGATTAAGAGAGATGCCACTGATAGTGCTTTTTAGAAGTTTCTAATGCCAGTATCTAATAGTGTGCTACAGTCTGTCTTTGGGTGTATCCTTTCAACTTTTTTTTTTTTTTTTAAAGTCAATAACCTGAATGAAGAAGTAAATGGCAGAATACCTGTCAGGTCTGAAGATGACATGAAGTTGGGAGAGACAGTTAGTTGTAAAATTGAATGAAAAAAAAATAAATTCAATACTGAGTGTTCCAAAAGTCTTAGTACAATTTTCAATTTTAATTGCATAGGACTGCACTAAGACTTTAGGGATATTTGGTATTACATTTTTTTTTTAAATAAAAAGGGAATTATTATAAAAAGTGAAAAAGAAAATTATTATTAAAAGAAATTAAAGTTTAATTTTTAAATAAAGGGTGCTGATTTCTTTTAATAAAGCTACTAAAGCTTAAAATTTCCACTAAGACTTTTGAGATGATATTTATATAGGGATGATATTTACATATAACACTTTAAGATTTATAAAAAATGCTTAATTATTAATTATCTAAATATTTATCTAAAAATATCATCTATTTCCTTTGATCCTCCTAATAACCCTATGAGGTAGGTACTATAATTATCCCCATTTTACAAACAAGGAAATTGAAACACTTGCTCAGGATCACATTAGAGTGAAGGCAGAATCAGTCTTCCTGATTTTAGGTCTCAATGTATCTACAAGGTCACACTGCCTCCTAAATAAATGAATTATCCCACATATGGGTTGAATGGAGAAACCTTGATTAATAGCAGTTCATGTAAAAATAAATAATTAGTGCTTGTTATGAATCAACAGCATAATGTGGCTACCCAAAATGCTCATACAATCTTAGGTGATATTAATAGAAACATAGTATTTAGAACAAGAGAGGCAAGTAGCATTCCTTCTTTATTTTTCCCCGGCCAGAGCATATATGGGATATTATCTTCAAGATTATATAATTTGTTTTAAGAGAACAGTAGAGCACTGATTAACTGGACACCATACAGAAGAGGGTACTCCCATAGTGAATGACGTGAATGGTCCAAAAACTATGTCTTATGAGGAGACAATGAGGGAACCAATTATGCTTATTCTGGAGTGGGAGTAGAGAAAGGAAAAGGAAATTTAAGGGTGAAACTGATAGTTGATTTCAAATATTTGATGGGATGTCATGTGCTTTTTGTTGTTCCAGAGAAAGCTAAGATAAGCATGTGGAAGCTACAAGGGTGCAGATTTCAGCTCAATAAAAGAAAAGCTTTCCAACCATTATAATAATTTAAAATGGAATTAGTTGCCTTTTGAATGGAAGGGTTCAAAGATAATCTAGATGATCATCTGCCAGGGATGAGCTAGAAAAGATTCTCCCCCTATACCCAGGTTTTTTAAACTTTTTTTACTCTCGACTTTTTTTGCCCAAGAAAATTTTTTGCAACCCCATTTTGAATCTGATCTGTGTTCATGCATGTGCAGTGTAAAGTGTGTACATTGAGTGTTCAGAATCAAGGCTGCAACATGGGCAAGTGTTACCAGAAAACACTCATATTTATTACATATTTGATTTTGAATTAATTTTTAGTCATTGCATTCAGAAACCTTTTTCTATTGCCATTTTTTTTTTTTTTTTTTTTTTTTGTGATCTGCAATTGTTAAGCAACCCCATATGGGATTGCAATCCACTAAGAAGCTTTGCTCTCTACTATTTCATTTAGTAATTTCATTGGCTCCCATGGATTCAATTACCATTTTTATACTGCAGATACTTGAATTTACTTTTCCTGTTTCAATCTCTCTTCTGGCTTCCAGTCTCATAAATTGGGAAGTTAAATTCCCTTCACACTCTAAGAATAATTAATGATTATTAAAATTATTAGATTAAATTTTAATTGAATTAAATATTAATTAAATAAATAAAATTATTGAATAATTATTATTAAAAGAAATTAAAGTTTAATTTTTAAATAAAGGGTGCTGATTTTTTTAAATAAAGCTACTAAAGCTTAAAACTCCACTAAGACTTTTGGCTTGTCCTTATTAAAAAATTTAGGAGACCTTATAGGGATATTTATATATAACACTTTAAGATTTATAAAAATACTTAGTTATTAATTATCTAAATATTTATCTAAAAATATCATCTATTATATATATCATCTATATATATAATATATATATTATATCTATTATATATTATATATATATATATCTAACCTTCACCTGATGCCAAGGATAAGATTAAAGGGATGGCCATAACATTCTCTCTTCTACTTTTCTGTTTTTATCTGGGTAATTCTAAAAAAATAGTTTTAGTTTGTTTAGGTATAATCTCAGAGATATACCAGAGCCTGTTCAAACCACTTAGTTTGAGCTGATGGTTAAATTTTCAGTAAATTTTCACCCTCAAGAAAGCCTGATTTATGTTTTGTTGATTGTCTAAAGAAAGTGACAGCAATCATGTTTGATAATGCACATTAAACTTTAATGTATGGCATGCCTTTTGGGAAAGCCAGTTGTTAAACCTACCCCTATATAGTCTCCAAGTAATCCTAGAATCCTTAGATCCACAAGCATATTGTCAATTAGTTAATAAGCAGTTTTTGAATGTGCCCTGTAAGTGATGGGAATATAAAGAAAAAGGTACCAAGGAGCTCACAGTCTAATGCGGGAGTCAAGATGGCTTTTTCTCAATCCTCATTCTCCTTGACCTTTCATCACCATTTAACATTGCTGATCATTCTCTCCTCCTTCATATTTTCTTCTATAGTTTCAGGACATTATTCTCTCTTCTGGTTTCTTCTTACCTATGCAGTGGTTCTCAAACTTTTGCTCTCAGTATCTTCATGTTGTTAAAAAAAAAAAAAAAAAAAAAAAAAAAAAAACTATCGAAGATCTGTTCAAAGAGTTTTTGTTCACATGGGTTATATTTATAGCTATTTACTATATTAGAAATAAAAAATAATTTTGAATTTGTAGACCCTCTTACAGGGTTTCAGAGACCCCAACAATTCTTTGGACTACACTTTGAGGACCACTGTAGACTGTTCCATCTCTGTCTCCTTTGCTGGATCATCCTTGAGATCACATCCTCTGACTATAGGTCTCCCTCAGGGATCAGTCTTCAGCCCTCTTCTAAACTATTTTACTTGGTGATCTCATCAGCTCCCATAGATTTAATTAGCATCTCTATGATGTGGATTCTCAAATCTAACTTTTCTGCCTCAATCTCTCTTCTGACCTCCATCTTACATCTCTAACTGCCTTTAAGACATCTCAAAATGAATGTTCAGACATCTTAAACTCAGTTTGCCCAAAAGAGAATTCATTTTCTCTCTCCCTAAACCTTTTATACTTCCTACTTCCCTATCACTGTACAAGAAAACACAAATTTCCTAGTCCCTTACAGCCTAGGAGTTATACTAGATTCTTCACTATCTCCCATCTCCATCTCCAAGCTATTGTCAAGGCTTGTCTATTTCATCTTTGCAACATCACTTATATATGCTCCCTTCTTTCCTCTATACACACTCGTGTGTTTTGTGTGTGTGTGTGTGTGGGTATCCTCATCACCTCATGTCTTGATTACTGCAATATCCTGCTGGTGGGTCTGCTTGCCTCAAGTCTATCCTCTCTCCAATCCAGCCTTTTTTCAGCCGCTAAAATGATTTTCCTAAAGTACAAGTCCAGAAAGTAGAAGGGTAGTAGATCTGGAGTTGAAAGCCTTGGGTTTGAATCCCACCTCTAATACTTAAAGGCTATGTGACCCTAGACAAGTTTTTTAATCTAAAAAAATCTTTTATACATAAATGGGGATAATATCCATAACACTTCCCAAGGTTGTTGTAAGGATCACATTCAATAATGCATATAATGTTTTGCAGATTCTAAAAGTACTATCCTAAAATCAGCCCGGATATTATGTTGTTTCCCTACTTAAAAACAAAAAAACCTCCAGGTTCCCTCTTGACTTTAGATGAACTTATCCTTTCCCTGGCATTCAAGAAACTGCAGTATGATTCCTATTTAGATTTCTAGTCCTCTTTCACATTGTTACTGTTCAGTCATTTCAGTAATGTCTGCTCCAACTCTTCACGATGCCATTTGGGATTTTCTTGGCTACTAGAGTAAGTTTGCTATTTCCTTCTCCAGCTCATTTGATAGATGAAGAAAATGAGACAATTAGGGTTAAATCACTTGCCCAATAAGTGTGTCTGAAGTCAAATTTAAATTCAGGTCCTCCTGACTTCAGGCCTGGCACTCTATCCACTTTGCCACCTAGCTGCCCCTAATGTGACATATTCAATAACAAAATATAAATGTATTTCAGGCCAAATTGAAATTATAATATAAACCATTCTTTGCTGATGGAACTAGCTGTTGATTAGATATATTACCCATCATGTCACTTAATTTTCTAATTTGCCACCAAGTTTTGTCACTTGTTCTTTTCAAATAATTTGTATGATCCACAGATTTTGAGTTGTAAGAGACTTTAGAGATTAGCAAATCCAACTCCTCCTCATTTTATAGACAAAGAACTGAGGATTCATTCAAGAGATTTGCTCAGGTTCATATAGAGTCTAAAGTAAGATTAAAAATAAATAAATAGCACATATAGAGAATTGTTATCTCACTTGATTATCATAACACGTGAAGTAGGTACAACTCTGCTTTTCAAATGAAGGAATTAACAATGAAATAAGTTAGGCAATTTGCCCAGATCATTAATTCCTGAGTTTAAAAAACAGAAATTCCTGGCTCCAGTGCTCTATCCTGTACCCTGCTACCTTTCCTCATCTTTTATACTGCCTAACCTCAAATTCTTACTACCTAACACCTAGTTTAATCACATCAATTACCTCTAGTCACTGTCATAATATCTACATTGCTACTAAATATCTCTTCCTAAAATCCCACTTTCATCATGTCACAAGCTCAATATCTCTCTACTGCCTAAAATCTCAAATCCAAATCCTTTTGCCTTTCAAGAACCTCCATAATCTTAATCTATCCTAATCTAGCCTTAATCTACTTAATCCTATCTATCTAATCCCAAACCACCTTTATTATTACTCTAACTCATCTCTTCCACCTTCCTCAGACTTCTTCTTTTCTCAGACCTATTCACCCTCCCACTTTCCCCCTACACAGAGCACATGTATACACACACCCTCACATTCCCACCTGTGCATTCATTAGGTTTCCTTTCCTTTTCTTTTTTCTTTTTTCTTTCTTTCTTTCTTTCTTTCTTTCTTTCTTTCTTTTTTTTTTTTTTTTTTTTCTGAGGCAATTGGGGTTAAGTGACTTACCCATAGTCACACAACTAGGAAGTGTTAAGTGTCTGAGGCCAGATTTGAATTCAGGTTCTATCAGGTATCTATCCACTGTACCCCCAGCTGACCCCAGCTATCATTTTCTTAATGAATAAAAGTCTACTCCTATCTTTTAAAGTCAGTGATTAATAAAGACTAATTGGTTAACTGAGTTTGTCCTTTAAATTATCTTTGGACCAGCATAAAAAGGAAGCAAGCTCCCTATTCCTCTGTTTGCAAAGTGTACTTCTTACAAGACTGTTTCGTGTGTGTTTTTAGCATTCTTTTCTGACATTATAGAAGGACTGCTTTCTTTACCAGAGCAATCTGGTCCCTGGGGGACTTTTGGTGCCAAGGGAAGGGCTGGGTCCAAATTTTCACTGGCTGGATCCATTGTCTGCCTTGTTGGTTTACCCTGAGTAAGAAAAAAAATTCTCTTCTCTGGTGCTGCTCAAGATTCCAAAGTGGAGTTTGTTTCTGCAAACATGAGGGGAGATGTATTGACCTTCATGAATTTCACCAAGACAAAAATTTTGGTTTTATGCCTATCATCTGGCCCTAACCCTGTAGAAGGTCAAAGAAGAAGGTAGCAGCAAATAAAAAATGGAAAACACTTACAGATTTCTTCTGAGCTGATCTTTACTGATTCACAGGAAAAGTTCTCACCGAGCCAGGGAATATATCAGCATGTAAGAATCTTTGGACCTAAATACCTTACAGGGAAGGCTCATCCTGTTCAGCCGACCCTTCTAGTCCTTCATTCCAATCAGTCAGTAAACCATTATTAAGCACCTTTTTTTATACCCAGGCACTGTGCTAAGCATTGATACAAAGAAAAGCAAAAGATAAGTCCCTCTTTTTGAGGAACTCTCCCATCTAAACTTCCTGAAGGAAGTTCCTTCAAACTCAGTAAAACAGAATATTAGTAACAATTCACAATAACATGTTGCTTCTTAGTTGCAAAGCACATATAACAAATAACCCAGTGAAATAGTGTGAACATTATTATCATCATTTTCAGATGACAAAAGAAATTGCTTTCTCTACTGAGAAGAAATGTGAATTTTAATTATGCTTCCAAAGTGGAGAGTTGTTCAAAATATCAGATTCTGGGGGAAAGAGGTTGAAACATACTTTTTCAACTGGTTCAAGAGGATGAGGGAACAAAGTCCTTGAACATGAAAACATTGGAAATAGCCAATCTCCTTATACTCCTAAATGGAATGTGAGGAAATTGCTGTTTATTTGTTTTATTCACTGATCTGCTGAAATGTGTTTTGAAATGTTAAGAAAAAAGTTATAGCCCTTTAAGAAATGTTTTTCAGGTATTTCATCTGTTTCCCTCTTTCTCTCCCTCCCCTCCCCAATCTCTCTCCCTCTCCCTCTCTTTCTCTCTTTCTCTGTCTCTCTCTCTCTGTCTGTCTCTCTGTCTCTCTCTCTCCTTCTCTTTCTCTCTTTTTCTCCTCTCTCCCTCTCTCTCTCTCACTTGCTTGCTCTCTTGCTCTCCCCCAACCCCCCGGAGCTCTCTCCTCTGTCTCTCTCTTTGTCTCTTTCTGTCTCTTTGGTTCTGGCTCTGACTCTGGCTCTTTCTCTCATACTGGCTTTCTCACTCTTGCTCTCTCCCCCTCCCCTCTACCCCCTTTTCTAGCTCTCTCTTATGTCTCTGTATCTCTTTGTCTCTGTCTCTCTGTTTCTGTCTGTCTCTGTCTCTGTCTCTCTCTTGCTCTCTCCCTTCCCCCTCTCTTGCTCACTCCCTTCATCTATCTCTGTCTCTCTTCTCTTGTGTCTCTCTGTCACTCTCTTTCACTTCCGAAGCTGAGTCTAGTTGTATCCACTATCCATGGGATTAGCATAATGTAGGGAAGAACTTCACATCAGAAGAGGTAGGAACTCCTGACCTTTGTTAGCTGTGCAACCTTGGACGAGGCTACTTCAACTTCCTGGGGCTGTTTGCTTTATACAGAGAACAGAGAACGCTATCTACATTGCTTAATTCACTCAATTATTCATAAGATCAAATGATAAGGCACTCTACAGATTTCAGCCAACACAATCCTCTCCAAAAAAGGCAACAACCTTGGCCTTAGAGTCAAGGTTCAAGGCTTGCTTCTGATACATACTAGCTGTGTGACCATGGGATGGTTACTTAATTCTCAAGGGTTATAAGAACTTTCAATTGCCCATCTTCTTAGGGGAATTTTCTATACTGGACGTTCCCTATACTGATAAAATCACAGGTCAAGGACAAACACATTTTATTAGATACACTTACACCCTGAGGACAGCTCTGGATAAAGAAGCTCATAAGCACTTTCCAGGGGTTCAGGTATGGTTGAGTTAGAAATAATAACCCTTTTTGCAACCTCATCACTTGTTCCTTTCATTCTTAACTCCTGGCTTCCTGCTAAATCCTGATTTTCAGTATTTTTGTCTTTCCCATTGCTGAAGTGGAGGTGAACGAGATAAAGTGAGATCTTTCAAGACAGTTGTGAAAATCGAGTAAGGCTTCATCTGCTTCAGAGTTTGTGTAGGCCTGAAGGACTTTAAGCATTGAGTCAAGGACATATTTAAGTCCCCTTCCTGCTATCCTCCCAAGATATCAGAGTCTCCCTACTTCAGTCAAATATGGGCAACTATGTACTTATTGGTCAAGTTCAATTTCTTGGGTAGTTCCCTCGTTTAGAATGTAAGATCCTCAGCCAATAAGGATGAGGGTCAATGGTGGGAGGGGGTATTTGCATTAGGGATTAAAAGTGTTGACCCTGCCTCGACAGTGCTTCCTCTCTTCGACTGTCTACTGGATGGGTCGGACGCCCTCCTCCAGAGAATGTATAATAAACTTTGCTTTGCTTCTAGAGATCTCTCCAGCTTTTTTATTAAATGGTGACCCCCTCACCATTTCTGAACCACACAGAGGTGATTCTGATTCTCACTTTCTGCTTGCTCTGTTAGTTATCTGGTTTTTGGCACACATTGGATTGATTCTTTTTGTCCTGGGTACTTGACCAGCCTCCATGATCCAGGAAGGACAACACTTTTGCACAAGCAAACTGTGATGTGCTTCATAGCTCAGTAAAGAAATAGATTTAATGCTCTTAGCACTATGTTATTATCTATTAGGACAGAGAATAAGGAGCAAACAAGTAAACTGACAAAGAAATCCTTGATTGATAAAAGTCTGTCACTAGGGAGTCAGGTAGCACATAGGAACAGGATGCATTCCTTTGTCTCTTTCTTCTCTCTCCCAGTGGCAGCTCTGGCCTTGAGGAGAATAGGATGACCCAGGCCATTAGCTAAGAACTTAGGTTAAATATGTCCTTTCCTTTGGAGGATTTGGAATCAAGCTGCATCATTGGTACAAAAGGAACTTAAAAACACAAGGGAGGCTATGGGAGCTGAAAATGGGCAGTTACAAGTGACATGAAAGCATTTAACACACTCTTCTCAATGACACAGAAGTAGCTAAGGGATACGGTGAATATAGTGCCAGGCCTGGAGTCAAGAAGACTCATATTCCCGAGTACAGCCTCAGACATTTACTAGTTGTGTGACCCTGGGCAAGTCACTTTATCTTGTTTGCATCAGTTTTTCATCTGTCAAATGAGCTGGAGAAGGAAATGGCAAACCACTCCATATCTTTAGAGAGAACCCAAATGGGATCATTAAGAATTAGACCTTACTGAAATGTCTAAACAATAATGATTACAATGAGATTTCCTAAGGACAATAAGAGAAGTCTGGTAGAATCCCAAAGACATAGAAAAAGGTCATAAACACACACATATGATAAGATAGCTTTCTCTCTCTCTCTCTCTCTTCCCCTTTCTCTCCTCTCCCATTGATAGGTGTGTACTACACATATGTATGTATATGGCAAATACTAGGGGAAAATGGAAGAACATTGATTGGGAAATAACTGAACTGTGGAATATGAATGTAATTTTTTGCACTGCAAAAAAAAAATTGATAAATGCAAAGAATTTAGAGGTACTTGAGAATCCTAGCATGAGCTAAAGTACAATAAAGTAAGCAGAACCAGGAAAAGAACTTACATCATGACCACAATCACATAAAGGAAGGCAACTTGAAAAGACTTTAGAACTCTGATTGATGTAGTATTTAATCTTGACTTAAAAGAATTGCCAGTGAAACATTCCTCTCATTTCTTGGCAGAGAAGTGGCCAACTATAGGTAAGTAAGGAGGAATACATTTTCACACATATCTAAAGCATTTTTGGTCACATTTGTTTCATCTAATTGTACTTATTTGTTAAATGGGAGGGTTCTATTTGGTTGAGGAGAGTCATTGGGAAGTAAAGATGATGTAAAAAAGAACCTAAATAATTTTTTTTTAAACTTGGTAATCAAAGACACCACCTGGAAGTGGGTGGGGAAGAAAGCTTGGCTGAAATGACAGGCTCTGATGCCAAGAAGTTCCAAAGGCCAAAATGTGAAGTGCTGAGCCAAAAGCCAAAGGACAACAGTTAGCAGACTTTTGACTCTAAGAAAAAGCTCATCAAGATTTATTTATTACCCTCTAAGGCAAGAACTCAATTTTCTGTAGTGTGAGGATCCCTTTTTTTGTAGATATCTAAAACTGGATGTCCACATAGCATCTCAAACTCAATGTGTCCAAAAGAGAGCTCATTTTCCCCTACTTCTGAACTTCCCTATTGCTATGGAGGACACTATAATCCTGCCAATCCCCCAGGCTGGGAATCTCAGTGTCAGCTTTGATTTGTGGGGGTCACACTCAATAACGCCCCCATGTCCAATCTATTGCCAAATCTTATCATTTCTACCTTCATGGTCTCTCTCTTACACATCCCCTGCTCTCCATCCAATAGCTAACATGTTATGTTAGTTCAGGCCTTCATTATCTGGTTATTATTCTTCTATAAGGTCTTTCTACTTCAAGTCTCTCCTCAATGCATCCTTTATTCTCATGATAAGATGTCTTTCCTAAAGCTTGGGTTTGACCATGTTACTTCCCCGCTCCATGAGCTCCTGTGCTTTCCTATTACTTCTAGGATCAAATATAAAATCCTCTGACATTTAAAACTCTTTACCATCTGGCTCCTTCCTATCTTTCTAGTCTTCTTCCATATTAGCCCTTTTCACAAATCCTATTATCTAGCTATACCAGCCTATTTTCTGTTCCTTGCATAAGACACCCCTTTGCATAAGACATCTCCTTTCTAGATAAGAGTTTAGTTTTGGAATCAGGAAGACTTGGGTAAAAGTCCATACTGCCTTTGAGACAACAATTAAATTGCTTAATCTATATCAAGGCCCTATCGAAGATGGGCTGCTAACCTGCTACAGTTAGATGGAGTTTTCACTCTGGGAATTTCCCAAACCAGATGAAATCATGGGTCCTAACCAATGTATTTGTTATTTAATTAATTATGAACATTTGTTTCTTTCCTTGAGGAAAAGGACTGTTTTTTTTTTTCTGTCTCACTGCATGTGCACAGTGCCTGGTATACAGCAAGTGCTTAATAAATGTTTGTTGAGTTGAATACAGACAAGATGACACTTAACTGGGGCCCAGAATGGTGGGTTGTATTTACATGGATGGGGTAAGACTGGGCAAGACATTGCAGCTAGAAAGAATAACATAAATAAGGACTCAGAAGCAAGAATGAATATGGTGTCTTAGACAAGCATTCTGCTTGGAGGGGGGTTTATTGCATAGGGAGACAATGAAGAATAAGACTGGAAAGATATAGTTTGGAGCCCATTCAAGGAATCAAAACTGAGAATTTGGAATTTGCTCTAGTGGAAAGCCATTGTTAGATAGGACCTTCAAGGTTCTCTAGTCCATGGCTTCCTTAAATTTTTTTTTTCTAATTCTGTTCCCCCCCCCCCCCAATTTTTACATGATCTCATTTTGAATGTGAATAGAAGTGTTTCTGGAAGCATTCTTGTATGTATAGTGCAAAGTGTACATGTTATATTCTCAGAACCAAGGCTGCAGAGATGACACAAGATGCAATATGGATAGGTACTGCCAGAAACACTTCGGATTTATTATGCATTTGCTTTTGAGTTAATTTCTGGTCATTGAATTCAGAAATCTTTTACTGCTGCTAATTTTTTCACATCCCCACATTCAGTTATGCAGCCCCTCAATTTAAAAAAAACTTTACTCTGAAATGAAAATTAAGACAACTCTGAGATACCACTACACACCTCTCAGATTGGCTAAGATGACAGGAAAAGGCAAGGATGAATGTTGGAGGGGAATGTGGGAAAACTGGGACACCGATGCATTGTTGGTGGAACTGTTCTCCAGATATTCTGGATAGCAATTTGGAATTCTGCTCAAAAAGTTATTAAATTGTGCATACCCTTTCATCCAGCAGTGTTTCTACTGGGCTTATATTCCAAAGAGATACTAAAGAAGGAAAGGGACCCACATGTGCAAAAAGGTTTGTGGCAGCCCTCTTGGTAGTGGCTATCAACTGGAAACTGAATGGATACCCATCAATTGGAGAATGGCTGAATAAGTTATAGTATATGAATGTTATGGAATATTATTGTTCTGTAAGACATGATCAGGATAGAAAGGCCTGGAGAGACTTACATGGACTGATGCTAAGTGAAATGAGCAGAATGAAATGAGCATTGTACATTGTAATGGGCTGAAACTTGAGTTGATGCACTGAGGTCCCAAGCACGTGAGGCTAAATAGTAATTGGGCTATACTCTATTAATATATATGCTTGGACAAAGAATGGCCCCCGCCCACTCTTTGTGCAAGTCCTGATGTGTTGTATAGGAAATGACAATTTTGGTGGGTGGAGGCAGAGGGGCAGGGAGAGAAGCGGAAAGAGACTGCTGGCTGGCATCTTGTTGCATCTGTTCACATTGCTAATCCCCCTTCACCTCAAAAAGAATCAAGATTGAAGATTTTCCCTTAACCTGAATTCCTGACTCTGGCTGATTTTAAAATATGTGGTCATCATATTTGGGCCTGCTTTTCATTCCCTGTGGCAAAACTGTCCATTCATATCTTTTATAAGGCTCAGCTAAGTAATGCTGGGCACGGAAAAGGCAAATCTTTTCATATCCTCCTTATCCAGTGGGATAGGATAGAAACAATGCTTAATATCTATGACCCAAAGAGATCATTCTCTAGGCAATTGAGTAGGAGATGGAAGTCCAGGCTGAAGAGTTCCCATAGTTTCCATCTGTTCATTCATCTTTCTTAAATCAGTCAACATCCTCCATTTTCCAGATTTCTTTTTTACAACAAACACTGGAGAATTCCAAGGACTTAGAGAAGGTTGTAAGTGTCCTTGGTCAAACTGCTCCTGTACTATATCTAATAAGGCCTGAATTTTATTGTTACCTAAGGGCCACTGTTCTATTCACACTGATATATCAGTTTTCCATTGGATAGGAACAGGTGAAAGTGCTGGCAGGACTTCAATAGCAGCCCTGCTTAAAAAACCAAAGTATTCATTTTTAACCCTAATTTCTGTGGAATGTCTCTTCCCCACACATTGATGGGGATTTTTCCAACTATAAAAGGAGTAAAAACTCCTGTTTTGCCTTCAAAAGTCCATCTCATAGGGGTAGCACTAACGTCAGCTGTTATTGATCCTCCTATAAAGAGAGTAGTCAGAACTCCTTTTCAGTCCACTCAGCAGAATGAATTGTATGCGATCATTCTAGCTCTTACTTATTATCCAGGAGACATAAATATAATATCTGATTCGACCTATTTAGTAGGTGTGGTACAAAGAATTGCCCCAGCCCAAATAAAATTTGCAGCCTCTAATATATATCAGCTCTTTAAGAAACTTCAAGAGCAAGTGAGAAAGCATCCAGGTAAGATTTATATTTTGCATGTCCACTCTCATAGTGGACTTCCAGATCCCATTTTTGATGGTAATTCAAAGGCAAATAGCCTTCTAACTATGTTGGCCAATACTCCTTTATTCCAAGAAGCCCAGGCATCTCATTCTAAATATCATCAGGCTGCTCGAGCTTTACATTTACAATTTGGAATAACAAGAGAGGAAGCAAGGAGCATAGTAAAAGCCTGTATGGCTTGCCTTCCTTTCCATGCTCCTACACTGCCTCCAGGGAAGAACCCTCATGGTTTGAGACCCAATGAAATCTGGCAAATGGATGTGACCTATTATAAATCTTTTGGTCATCTATCTTTTATCCACATTGTGGTAGACACCTTTTCAGGATTCACTTTTGCAATACCAGCAGCAAAAGAGGCAGCCCGAGTGGTCACTGAATTCCTCACACAAGCATTTGCAATTATGGGTGTGCCACAAGCAATAAAAACAGATAATAGTCCTGCATATACTTAGAGAACAAAATATGGCTGGCCTGGATACCCTTCTTAAATGAAAGTTAGGAGATGAGCCATTTAGTCAGAGAGAGAGAGAGAGGTAGGAAAAGAATGCTTTTCAGATTGTGGATTGTAATCACTTAGTTTCAAACCTAGGAGCTGACTTTTTGTCCTTCACTGCACATATACAGTCAGATGTTAAGTCTTATCAATTCTATTTTAACTATAATTAATTATATCTATCCTCCTTTCTCCCCTCATTCAGCCGCCACCCTAATTCAGATCCTTATTGCAAATATCTCCTACCTGGTTTCTCTGATCCCAATATCTATCCTTTCTAATCCATCCTGCAGACAGCTAACAAAGTGTCATTCCTAAAGTCCAAGTCTGATTATGTCCCTCTCCTATCCAATTATTTTTAGTGGTTTTCTGTTGTCCAGGATCAATCTGTTTAGCATTTAAATTTTTCCCCAAATAAACAGAATGGAGAATAACAATATTCATGAGTGACTAGAAGGAACAGATATAGCAGAAGCTAAATGGTGCAGTGAATAGAGTACTGGTTCTGGAGTCAGGAAGACCAGAGTTCAAATTTGACTTCAGATACTTGACACTTACTAGCTTTGTGACCATGGGCAAGTCACTTAATTCTGATTGCCTCACTAACATACACACACAGAGATATGTACATACATGTAAATCAAAATGAATATTGCCAAATTAAGAAACAAAAAACCCCAATACAACCCTAAGTATGGCTGGAAAGAAGAGATATGAGAAACATTCTAAACTGAGCACTTTATAGAGATAGAAGGTCTACAAGTATTACATATTGCATTTATTTTCAACTTTTTTCAGTGTATTCATCATTTATTCTAATTTTTTTCTTTCTAATTTTTTTTTTTTGTTTTAAAAAATATCATTTGCTACATGGAATAGCTCTCTGGGAGTGGGAGGGAGAATATTATGGAAAATGAAGGGATTTTTTTTTCCCCTAAAGATATCAATAAAAATTTATTTTTTTAAAGTTCCTCACAATCTGTCTTTAACTTCTTCACACACTGTGATCTAGTCAAACTGTTTTTTGGGAATGTGTTTTGCATTGCTTTATATGTATAATGAGCATTATATTTCTTGCCTTCTCAATGGGTAAAAGAAACAGTGCAGAGACAGAAAGAATTTGGAACCAAAAATAAAAATTAAATTAGAAAACAAAACAAAAATCAAAATTGCCTGCTTGCTTTGCCTTATTTTTGGCATTCCACTTTCTATTTCCACGCCTGAAATGTGCTCCCTTTTCCCTTCCATTTCTTCATTCAAAATTTGGCTTTGAGGCTATTTCAAAGGGAGGACTTTTCTGATCTCCCCAGCTGCCAGTGCTTCCTTACAAAAATTACTTTGTGTTTATTTTGTATACATTTTAAAATATATTTTTAGGAATGGAAAAGCACTTGTTATACTATTATTATTATATTATTACTAACAAATACTATTTATTCTGTACCAAGCATTCAGGATAGAAATAGAAAAGCAATGTCATTCTTGCTCTCAAGGACTTTATATTTTAACTAAAGGAAATAGCACACGAATGTTTATGGCAGCCCTCTTTGTAGTGGCCAGAAACTGGAAACTGAGTGGATGCCCATCAATTGGAGAATGGCTGAATAAATTGTGGTATATGAATATTAGGGAATATTATTGTTTGGTAAGAAAGGATCAACAGGATGATTTCAGAAAGGCTTGGAGAGACTTACATGAACTGATGCTGAGTGAAATGAGCAGAGCCAGGAGATCATGATATACTTCAACAACAATACTATATGATGACCAATTCTGATGGACCTGGCCATCCTCAGCAATGAGATCAACCAAATCAGTTCCAATGGAGCAGTAATGAACTGAACCAGCTATGCCCAGTGAAAGAACTCTGGGAGATGACTAAGAACCATTACATTGAATTCCCAATCCCTATATTTTTGCCCACCTGCATCTTTTGATTTCCTTCACAGGCTAATTGTACAATATTTCAGAGTCCAATTCTTTTTGTACAGCAAAATAACGGTTTGGTCATGTATACTTATTGTGTACCTAATTTATATTTTAATATATTTAACATCTACTGGTCATCCTGCCATCTGGGGGAGGGGATGGGGAGAAGGAGGGGAAAAATTGGAACAAGAGGTTTGGCAATTGTCAATGATGTAAAGTTACCCATACATGTAACCTGTAAATAAAAGGCTATTAAAATTAAAAAAAAAAAAAAAAAAAAAAAAAGGAAATAGACCATATAGAAAGGATCATCTTCAGGGCAGAAAGAAATGCCCAGTAGTGATTAGAGTATAGCAATAGAGTGTAGCAATAGTGTTCAGTCATTTTTCAGTCCTGTCCTACTCTTCATCACCCTATTTGAAGTTTTCTTGGTACAGGTATTGGAGTAGTTTGCCATTTCCTTCTTCAGCTCACTTGACAGAAGAGGAAACTGAGGTAAACAGGGTTAAATGACTTGCTTAGTGTCATGCAACTAATGTCTAGGCTATATTTAGACTCAGGAAAACGAGTCTTCCTGAATTCAGGTATGGCATTCTATCTACTATGCCACCTAGAAGTATTACCAAGTCAAATAGCACTGCACAAGGGTCTGGAAGGCAGAGATGTGGGGCAGAGAACATGATTGCAGGGCAGATTAATTAGAAAGATTGCAGCTGATGACTTCCTGATCATCTGAGGGGTATGAATAGTCAAGGTTCTAATGAATGACAATTAGAAAAGATCAGAGAGAGAGAAAAGTCTGGTTAAGTCCTTATAAAATGTATTTGTTTCTCCCTGGCAAAAGGTAAGATCCTTGAGGGCAGAAGAAATTAATTTTTGTTTTTGTATCTCTAGCACTTAGCCAAATGTAACATAATTTTGAATTAATAAATAATTTTTGATTGATTAGTTATCCAAACTCTACTTGAAGATCTCCCTTGAGAGATGAACCTCTCTGCCTTTTGAGGCATCCCATTGGCTTTTGAACAGTTTTGATGCTAGAGCTAGGTAGTGCAGTGGATAGAATGCTGAGTTGAAGGAAGGCCTATCTTCCTGTGTTCAAATCCAGCCTCATATACTTACTAGCTGTGTGACCCTAGGCAAGTCACTTAACCTTGATTGCCTTAGTTTCCTCATCTGTCAAATGAACTGGAGAAGGTAATGGCAAACCACTCCAATATTTCTGCCAAGAATACGCCAAACAAGGGCGCGAGGAGATGGACACAACTGAGCAATACCTACAATGCTATGATAATTGTGAAAATATGTATAGAAGAATTAATTGCACATGTTTAACATATATTGGATTACTTGCAGTCTGGAAGAAGGCATGGCGTGAAGGGAAGGAAAAAAAAATTTGGAACACAAGATTTTGCAAGGGTGAATGTCAAAAACTATCTCTGCATATGTTTTGAAAATAAAAAGCTTTTGCTTTGTACAAACGAAACTAATGCAAACAAGATTAGAAGGGAAGCAACAAATTGGGAAAACATTTTCACAGTTAAAGGTTCTGATAAAGGCCTCATTTCCAAAATATAGAGAGAATTGACTCTCATTTATAAGAAACCAAACTATTCTCCAATTGATAAATGGTCAAAGGATATGAACAGACAATTTTCAGATGATAAAATTCAAACTATTTCTACCCATATGAAAAGGTGTTCCAAATCACTATTGATCAGAGAAATGCAAATTAAGACAACTCTGAGATACCACTACATACCTGTCAGATTGGCTAAGATGACAAGAAAAAATAATGATGAATATTGGAGGGGATGCAGGAAAACTGGGACACTGATACATTGTTGGTGGAGTTGTGAACAAATCCAACCATTCTGGAGAGCAATCTGGAATTATGCCCAAAAAGTTATCAAACTGTGCATACCTTTGACCCAGCAGTGCTACTACTGGGCTTATACCCCAAGGAGATACTAAAGAAGGGAAAGGGACCTGTATGTGCACGAATGTTTGTGGCAGCCCTGTTTGTAGTGGCCAGAAACTGGAAAATGAATGGATGCCCATCAATTGGAGAATGGTTGGGTAAATTGTGGTATATGAATGTTATGGAATATTATTGTTGTGTAAGAAATGACCAGCAGGATGAATACAGAGGGGCTTGGAGAGACTTACATAAACTGATGCTGAGTGAAATGAGCAGAACAAGGAGATCATTATACACTTCAACAATGATATTGTATGACGATGTATTCTGATGGAAATGGATTTCTTTGACAAAGAGAAGATCTAACTCAGTTCCAATTGATCAATGATGGACAGAAGCAGCTATACCCAGAGAAAGAACACTGGGAAATGAATGTGGACTACTTGCATTTTTGTTTTTCTTCCCAGGTTATTTTTACCTTCTAAATCCAATTCTTCTTGTGCAATAAGAGAACTGTTCGGTTCTGCGCACATATATTGTATCTAGGATATACTGTGACATATTTAACATATATAAGACTGCTTGCCATCTGGGGAAGGGGGTGGAGGGAGGGAAGAGAAAAGTCAGAACAGAAGTGAGTGCAAGGGATAATGTAAAAAAAAAATTACCCATGCATATGTTCTGTCAATAAAAAGTTATAATAATAAAGAAAATAAAAAGCTTTTTAAAAAGGAATAATAATATATATAAACATATTTTACATAAAAACCCCACCAATAATGCTAGAGTTAAATTGACCTTTTTATACCTTTGACTCATTACTACTGATTATGCATTCTGGAGTAAAACAGAAAAGTTTTAATTCCTCTCCCTAATAAATCTACTTCAGAAGCTTGAGTCTGATTGTTAGGGATCATCAGTCAGTTAGACTGTCCCTACTAAATCTCTTTTCCTGGCTTAACACTTTCAGTTCCTTTAATAGATCCTCCTTTTACTCTCTAAACATAATGAAAGTAGGTGTTTTTGTGAGAGTTGTTGTCAATATTAGCCTCATGGTGGTGGTGGGGGGAACTTGAGGATAAGTGGGATGTATGCAGCTTTTTGATTTGAGAATAAATGGTTCCAGTCTAACCACTCTAGGGTAAAAACAAGTATCCCCATCTCACTTGCTTCCACGAACCTTATCTTCAGTAAGTTATTGTCTTTATAACTGGTTCAGAAAAATCAGGGTTATCTATAGCTACCTGCTTTGGAAAGTAGCTAGAAGGAGCTTCTGAGTGAGGACTGACAGTTAATAACATTTCTGGTGTCAGTTGGCATATAAGGCAGCAACTCTTCCCAGTTAATTTCTCCAAAAGCCTTATAAAGAAAAGGGCAGCTGTCACCCAAGTCTTGAGATGATTCAGCTGAACAAAGAGGAAATAGATATCACCTCTCCTCCTCCCTGCCCTTCCCCTATCTCCCCCTACTCTCCAGGCCCAGGCATTTCCCAATGACAGCAAATGTGGAGATGGAATTCCGTAGGCGCTATCGGGGTGAACAGTCAGGGTTGGCAATACCAAGAGCCCAGGAGTAATTAGATAGGAAATAAATTGTCACTTGCTACTCAGAGTCTATTTGGGCTGTTTTTCCTGAATTTTTGTACCTCAATTCTTCCAGCCTCTGGCCGATACTCTCCTCCACCTCTTTACTCATCTTCCCACAATGAGAAGAGTGCTTTCCTCTTTCTTTTCTGTCCTTAGTTTCCTGTTTCTCTTTGCTTTACTTTCTCTGGAGACATTTTTTCCCACACTAAAGATGAAAGAGAAACCAGAGGGGAAAAAAAGAGCAAAATAGAAATGTTTTCTCTTTAAACGAGAAGTATTTCTTATCCATTAATATCTTAAATTTTTTTTCCCCTGAGGCAATTGGAGTTAAGTGACTTACCCTGGGTCACACAGCAAGGCCTGTTTGAGACCAGATTTGAACTTGGGTCCTCCTGACTTCAGGGCTGGTGCTCTATCCACTGTGCCACCTAGTTGCCCCCTAAAGTCATATTTCTTAGCTCCAATTGCTTTCTGTATGTTGTATACAACCTTTATTACACTAAGAAACGCTTAATATGTGCAACAGAAACATAAAGAAATCAATTTGAGGACTAGAAAGAGCTTCTTAAACAAGATCCTATTTCTGAGGCAAGGTGTGATTTCCAATGCTTTTTCCAATTTCCAGCACAGTGCCTATTAAGAAGGCATTTAATAAATGTTGATTGGACGATTTCCTATGATTAGCTTGACATGCAGCTTGAAATTGCAGCACTAGGGTTCATTCTTATGCCTTGAAAAGTTTTTCAAGTATTTCAGAATCCTTCCGAAAACCTCTCATGAACTCCTTAAACTAACTTGGCAGCTGGAACTATATAAAAGCTGAATAATGCTTGCTGTCTTGGGAAGGAGAGAGAGGGGGGGAGAAGGGGAAGGGGATGGAGGAGAAAAATTTGGAACACAAGGTTTTGCAAAGGTGAATGTTGAAAATTATCTTTGCATGTACTTGGAAAAATAAAACACTGCTAAAATAAAATTTTAGGTGGTGCAATTGGATAGAGCACCAACCCTGAAGCCAGGAGGACCTGAGTTCAAATTTGATCTCAGACATTTACCACTTCCTAGCTGTGTGACCCTGGACAAGTCACTTAACCCCAATTGCCTCAGCAAAAATAAATCAATAAAATAAAATTTTTTTAAAGTATTGGCATCTCTACTACTATGGGTGTTTCCTTTATATAAATATAATAATTTTAGCAATTAATGTAAATAATAGAATATGTTTTTTACTTGACTAATTTTATTTTCCCTAAAAAAAAAAAAAAGCTGAATAAAACTAAAGCCTTATCTAGAAGCTGAAATGGTTAGAACTACCTTTGATACCCCCTTTCAGTTCTAAAATTGTGGAATGGGGACAAAATTAGCCAATCTATCTCACCTGGTTTTTAATTAGATCAAAGAGACAAAGAATTTGAAAGTCTTGAAAAGTACTTAACATCTGTAAGCAATTGTTATTATTCCTGAAGGTGGAATTCTATCAGGATTTTGAATGGGAGGAATTGGGTAATTACTTTGAGGTAGGAGATTGGAGAGGTTAGAATTAAAGAAAAATAGTTTAATTTGGTAATGAAGTTGTGGTAGGTGGGAGTGAGCTGAGTTAGGAGAGAAGTAGAAAACTGTTGAGAAAGACTGAGAATAGTGCTGAGAGGTAAAGAATCCTGTTTTTGGAGTTACATGCTGGAAATCAACCACAGATCAGGAATAATGTATTATATATACTGGTAGGTGACACGATGGCTAGAAGGCCTTGGGCCTGGAGTTAGGAAGACCTGAATTTAAATCCAGCCTCAAACACTAGCTGTGTGACCCCGGCAAGTCATTTAACCATGTTTGCTTCAGTCTGTCAAGTGAGCTGGAGAAGGCAAACCACTCCACTATCTTTGCCAAGAAAACCCAAAATGGGATCATGAAGAGTAAGACGCGATTGAAACAACTGAACGACAATAAAAACCATATCCCTCTTGAGGTATGAGAGCTGGGAGTACCAAAGTGGTGAAGAAACTATAACACAATAATTTAATTCCTTTGGATTAAGCCTGGACTTCACCAGAGTCCCATTTTGCTTATCTTAGTATACAAATTAGAAGTGAAGCAAGAAGGTCCCAAATATCCTAAGGAGCACAGTTTATTCACAGTTTTCCTTTAAAAGAGGAAAGACAAAGGTTTCTGCTTAGGGATACTCCTACCACTTACATCATTTAGGTTAATTGCTCCTTGGCTGCAGGATGGATATGAAGACCTTCCAGGAAACAATTCCCTTGAAACAAAGACTGAAGGAGTAAGAGAGCTTTGTTTAAGAGGGGAGATGAAAAAACTAAGATGTGCATCTACAAACAGTAAATAATTATCACCTGTGTAGCACTACACAGTACCTTTTGTCTTTAGAACACAGATGATGGCATTAATGATTTTATGAAATGGTTTTCAAAATGCACATTCCTAGAATAGGCCTTCTCTTCAAGCTCTGGAACCCATTTCTATCCTCCTTCCCCCACTCCCCCCTTCTCTCTCTCTCTCTTCTCTCTCTCTTTCTCTCTCTTCCCTCTTTTCTCTTTCTCTCTTTTTTCTCTCTCCCCTTTTTTCTTTCTTTCTTGACTTTCTTTTTTTCTTTTTGTTCTTTTCTTCGTTTTTCTACATTTATTCTCAGTTCAAATTCTTTTACACAGAAGAGCTAAGCAATGACTGAGAAGGTGAAGCTCAAAGGAAACTAATCTGAGAATGTGATAACATTATTAATGAGAAGCTGTAAAGTGGCAGTCATTTGCATGAGTATGATCTAAAGAACAAATAACCAGCTGTGAGCAACCAGTCTTATCCATTGAGGTCAGGATGTTGGTTATCAGACTGGGCTTACATTCCAGGTATTTACATCCAGGAATGGCATTTAGAATTTCCTGATTAAAAGTACTGTGGGGCAATGTCATACAAAGGTGGAAAAGGTAAAGGCAGTTTCCTTTGGGAATTGAAAAAATTATAAATATTATATATGTATTCATGCAGACATGAAAAACAAATTTCTGCATTAGCCATATTATTTTGGAAAAAAAAGAAGAGGAGAAAGAGGAAAAAATATACTCTAGTGTATATACTGAGCCCATCAATTCTCTTTCTGAAAGTAGATAGCATGTTTCAATTGATTCCTTTGGAACTAAGATCTTTCCTCTCCTCTCCCTTTCCCTTCCCTTCCCTTCCCTCCCATCCCCTTCTCTCTCTCTCTCTCTCTCTGTCTCTCTCTCTGTCTCTCTCTCTGTCTCTCTGTCTCTCTAAGTTTCTGTCTCTCTGTTTCTCTCTGTCTCTCGAATTTCAAAAGATAATTTAATCAGATAGGTATTTCTATACTAAGCATCAAGAATACATTTTATTTTTTCCTGTTTACTTTGCAAGATATTTTAATTAAACTTATTTAATTTTAGTTAAACACATTTTATTTGATTTTATGTATTATCTAGTCTGGTCTGACCCAGATTCATTGGATGTTGACTTAAAATAGCATATCCACATAGAATCTTCTAAGTAGTGAGGCATCATAGGATTAGAGCTTGCTAAAGCTCTACTTGTGTTTGTGAAACATCTTCGTATATCCTTTGGGATTTTTCTCCAATAATCATTTTCCCTATCTCTCATTTTCAACCTCACCTTTATTAACTACTTTCTCATTGTTTATTAGTGTGGTCAGGTACCAGGATGGCTCCACAAAAAGCTGTGGTCTTAGCTTCTTAAAAAGAATAATTTATAAGAAGAATTAAAAAGAATAATCTATTTTTGTTTCTTCCAAATCCTTAGGACTGACCACCATCACCTCTCTCTCAATTGCTTCAATCTTTCTCAATTTTGCTTCTTTCTCAAATTTGCTACTATGAAACTGCTTTTTATAAGATCACCCATACTTCCTACTTGCAAAATCAAATTACTTTTTAGCTTTTCTTTCTCTTTTTATAATATGACACTGTTGACCACCACATCTTTTTTGGTACTCTTTCCTCCCTCGACTTTTGTGATACTGATTTTTTTTCTGGTTCTCTTCCTATCTTTCTGTTTGCTCCTTCTTGAACTCCCTGGCTAATTTTTGTCATGTTCATTAAATTTGGGGATCCTTAAAGATCCTTCTCCCTTTGTAGTTTCTCCTTTGGTAAGTCCATCTATTTTCTTTTCTTTTCTTTTGTTCATCCATTGACTTACTCATTTATTTGTTCATATAGATCCTTCCTATCTTTGCTCTTTCCCTTTAATCTTTTTTTTTTTTTAGTTATTTAAAGAACATTTTTGGTCTTAATATATATTTTTATAAGGTTTTAATTTCCATTTTTTTCTCCTTCCAACCCTTCTATCCTTCTTTCTCAAGATGGCAATCTGATATGTTATACATGTATAATCATATTAAACATTTCTGCATTACTTATGTTAAAGAAGGATCAGAACCAAGAGAACATTGGATACAACAAGAAGATTATGGACATGGACTTGGCTCTTTTCAACAATGAGGAGATTCAAGGCAATTCCAATAGACTTGTGATAGAAAGAATCATCTGTATCCAAAGAGAGTACTATGGAGACTGAATGTGGATCACAGCATAGTATTTTTATTGTTGTTCTTTGCTTGGTTTTTTTATTAAAACTTATTTTCAAAAACATATGCATGAACAACAAAATTATACAATGATCAATTCTGATGGATGTGGCTCTCTTCAACAATGAGATGATTCAAACTAGTTCCAGTTGTTTAATAATGAAGAGAGTCAGCTGCACCCAGAGAGAGAACTATGGGAAATGAGTGTGGACTACAACATAGCATTTCCACTCTTTCTGTTATTGTTTGCATTTTTGTTTTCCTTCTTGGGTTTTTTTCTTTCTTTCTAGATCCGATTTTTCTTGTGTAGGAAGACAACTGTATAAATACGTATACATATATTGGATTTAACATATACTTTAACATATTTAACATGTATTGGACTACCTGCCACCTAGGAAAGGAAGTGGGGGAAAGGAGGGGAAAAGTTGGAACAGAAGGTTTTGCAAGGGTCAATGTTGAAAAATTACCCATGCATATGTTTTGTACATAAAAAGCTATAATAAAAATATACATGGATAATTTTCAGCATTGACTCTTGCAAAACCTTGTGTTTCAAAATTTCCCCCTCTCTTTCTCCTCATCCCTATCACCTCCCCTAGATGGCAAGTAATCCAATATATGTTAAACATGTGCAATTCTTCTGTACATATTTCCACAATTGTTGTGCTGCACAAGAAATATTAGACCAAAAAAAAAGGAAAAAACTGAGAAAGAAAACAAAATGCAAGCAAACAACAAAAAAAAGTGAAAATACTATGTTGTGGTTCACAGTTCCCACAGTCTTTTCTCTCTGAGTGCAGATGGCTCTCTTCATTATATCATTGGAATTGGCCTGACTCATCTCATTGTTGAAAAGAGCTCTGTCCATCAGAATTGATCATTGTATAATCTTGTTGTTGCTATGTACAATGATATTCTAGTTCTGCTCACTTCACTTCTGCTTGGTTTTTTTTTTCCTAATTTTTCCCCTTTTGATTTGTTCCCCTCCCCCCACAGGATGATAAATGTGGAAATACAAATTTTTTAAAAAGACAATCAGAACAAAAGAGAAAAAACATGTAAAAGAAAAAAACCAAAAAAGTGAAAATAGTATGCTTCGATTTGCATTAAGACTCCATAATTCTTTTTTTGGGTATGAATAGTATTGTCTATGGTAAGAGTTTTTGGAATTGTGTTGGATCATTACATTACTGAAAAGAACAAAGTCTATCAAAGTTGATCATCAAACAACATTGCAATTACTGTGGACAATATTTTCATAGTTCTGCTCACTTTATTCAGCATTAATTCATGTTAAGTCCAGGGTTTTCTGAAATCTGCCTGTTCTCCATTTCTTATGGAACAATAGTATTCCATTACATTCATATACTACAATTAATTCAACCATTCCCAATTGATAAGTATACTTTTGATTTACAATTCTTTGCCCTACAAAGACAACTGCTAGAAACATTTTGTACATGTGGATCCTTTTCCCTTCTTAATGATCTCTTTGGGTACCAACCAGTACAACTACTTTCCATAGCTAATCCTCAAATCTCTTTTCTAGTCCTAGTCTTTTCTAGTTCTTCTCCAGCTTCTGTAACTGTTTGTTGGACAACTTCACTTGCATAAGACAGTCCCTGTTCTCAAGTCTCCTTTTTCACAGTGGGGAAGAGAGCACATAGAGAAGATTTCATCTCCAAATCAGATGGAAAGATCTCATGGTTCTTAAGATGCAGAAGCAAATTAGACAGTAAATAATTATCTTAAACATTATTTCCACTGATAATATCACATCAGTTTCTAATATTGAATATGTGATAGGGGTAGGGACTTTGGTGGTGAGAACTTTCGTTTCTGGGTCTTCAGCAGCTGTGATTGAAGTCCCTTGCAAGAAGCAGTTGGCAGGCTATTTATAGCAGTTGCTATTACTGAGATGGTAGCTCCAGCAGCTGGTCTAGAAGTAAGGGCCATGATCTGACAGGTGTTGCTATTCCTGTTGCTCTTGGACTCAGGGTTCTGAGCTGTCTTCCTCTGGGTTCAAGAGGAGATGGTGGTGGTATTTTAATTTGTCTAGCAGGTGCTGCCACGCCTGTCTCTCCTTCAGGGTGCCCAGCTGCTTCAGTGAGGCTGGCTTGCCTGAGAATAGTGACTTGGTTCATAGCTGGTGATGGGCTCTCTCCCTACAAGGACTGTTCCGCAAGATGATGGCTTTGAGGCTAACATAAAAGGAGAATTGGTAGTCTGGGAGTGTTGCCACTCCTGGGGCTCTTGGGTTTAATAATTACTTCAATATACCTATAAGAAAAGATGACTAAGATGAATACAATGAAGAATAGGAAGACATATATAAACTCATACAAAAGGAAGTAAGCAAATAGAAAAATAATGTGTACAACTACAACAATGTAAATGGAAACAGTCATCAAACAATAGAAACTAAAAGGGGTAAAATTATAATAACCAAACCCAAAACATTGTATTTATGTTAGTAAGGTTCTCAAGTCCAAAGACTGTTTCATATTGTTTTTATTCCCCAAGGTCTGGATTAATGTTTGACACATGGTGCTTTATAAATCTTTGCTAAAACGAATTGAATACATATCTTTTTTATTTAGATTTTTGCAAAGCTCTTGAAAATGTCTTTCCTGTTTTGGTAACAAGATAGAGAGAAGGGGAAACATTTAAGTATGACATGGAGGATTGGTCAAGATTCCAGTTTTTACAGCATCACCAACTACGAACCAATCACCATTCTCTGGACATATTTGCCCTTCTTGGGGGGTTATACAAAGCACAGTTTGTGCGCTTTCAATCTAACAGTAGAACTTTTGGTAAACAATTCTCTGCCATGAGAATTTCCTGCTCTGAGGAACATGATAATGAAAAGTCTTCTGTTTGGCTGAAGAGCAAGAAAGACTAATAATAACAATTCTAATAGTAACAAAGACAGTTAATGTTTACATAGACCTTACCAAGCAATGTGCACTTTAACAATATTATCTCATTTATCACTTCTTGGGAGGTAAATACTACCATTATTATCTCCATTTCATACATGATGAAACTGAGGCAAACAGGATTTAGCGACTGACACATAGTCACATAGAGTGTCACATAGCTAATAAATGTCTGAAACCAGATTTGAACTCAGGAGGATGAGGCTTTCTAACCTAAAACCTTGTGCTCTATCCCATTGTGCCACCTAACTGCTTACCTGATTTGTAAATAGCCTTTTGTGAAAGCTAATTAAATAAGGCTCAGTGATACAAAATGAAAATAATATTTATAAAGCACTTAGGACAGTGCCCAGCACATAATAGGCATTTAATAAATGCTTATCCCATATTAACTCATTAATGAATTGGATGCTGTTTGACTAGGGTTGACCTCATAGGGTTAGTCCTAATGCCCTGAGAGGAAAAATACTCAGCCCCTTTCAGCAAAGAGGTTAATCGAGTATGCCTAAAGGGAGTACCATAGGTAAATTCAGAGCTAGTTAAATACCTGGACCCCAAAACCAATCAATAATGTTTGGTTTCAAATTGGAATTACTGTAGTTTCCTGGGGAAGATTTTTAGAGATCTCTGTATGCTTCTGTGCTACTTAACATATTTATTGATGACTTTGAAATTAAGATGATCTATTTCATGATCCCCAAGATCTGAATAGGGTAAAATGTTGATCTCAATTAAGTAAAATGAGATTTAAATAAATTTCCTATTCGATTGTAATCTCTTTGAAGGGAGGTACTGTCTTTGCCTCTTTTTGTATCCCCACTTTTTTAGCCAGTTCTGGCACTAAAAAGTGTTTAATACATGTTTATTGATTAATTAATAAATACATTTATTATATGCCAGAAAGTGTGCCAAGTTCCAAGAATTCAAAGAATGGCCAAAAAAAAAAAAATAGCCTTTACACTCATGGAAGGTATATTTTTATGGAAAAGACAACTTGTTGTTTGTTTGCTTGTTGGGTTGTTTGTTTTGCTTTGTCATTTTTTCCCCTTTTGATCTGATTTTTTCTTGTGTAGCATGATAAATGTGGAAGTATGTTTAGAAGAATTGCACATTTAACCTATTTTGGATAACTCGCTGTCTAGGGAAGGGAGGAGGTAGGGAAGGAGGGAGAAAAATTTTCAACACAAGATTGTGCAAGGGTGAGTATTGAAAAGTATCTTTGCATGAATTTTGAAAAATAAAAATGAAAAGAAAAGAAAATTCTCCTTGATAGCTGAGAGAAGAATGTATTGCAGTGGGATGTCCAAGTGTATTAATGAAGATCTGTACTGCAGTTGTCAGTAAATGAGCAGGTAAAAGGAGATGTATAGGAGATATATAGGGAACATAGAAAAGTTCAAGAGTCGGCAATAGTTTGATATATAGAGTGAGTAAAAGTAAAGGGTCAAGCATAGTACTGAGATTGTAAATCTGGGTGAGTGGGAAGATGGTAGTGCCCTTGACAATAATAAGAGGTTTGAAAAAGGGGAAGGTTCAGGGTGAAAAATATTGAGTTCTTTTTTTTTCAAATTATATAAGGATCATATTGAAGGAATCAGAAATATTTAGCTTCAAGAGGGGAAGGATGAGGAGTTTTCAAGTATTTGAAGGATCTTCATAAGAAAGAGAACTTATGTTTTTTCTGCTCACTCTCAGAGGATAAAATTAGGAATAAGTAGATGCTTGAAAAAAATTAAATTTGGGAGTGGAAGAAATGGAAAATTTGCTAACAATTAGATCCACTAAAAGTAGAAAGAAATATTTGGGAATAATGAGTTTTTCTTCACTGGAGATTGATATGCTAGATGACGACTGGAAAAGGGATTCTTGTTTAAGGTCAAATTTGATGAGATGGTCTTTTGATGTTTCAAATATTTGGAAGCTACAATCAGCTTAACACATAATTTAGCAGCCATCAGTATAAAGGAGCAGAAGGCTGAGAATATGATATTCAAGAAGGCAAAGCATTTATAACCCAGAATAATTTACCTAGCAAAACTGGACATAATTCTACAGGAGGAAAATAAAAGGATTTTAATGAAATGGAGAACTTCCAAACATTCCTAATGAAAAAATTAGAGCTCACTAGAAATCTGACAAATACAGGAGTTGAGAGGCATAAAATGTAAACATGAATGAGAAATTGTACGGGATTAAATAAAGTTAAATTATTTATAATCTTATATGGGGAGATGATATATATAACTCCTCCAAACTTTATCATCACCATCCTAGAAGGAATCTAATTAAATAGAAGGTTTGTTATAATTCTACTGCATGTGCATAATCATAGAAGAAAAATAGAGGAGAGAAAAGAATGCACTGTAAGTGGGGGGAAAGAGAGAAAAGAATGGGAAAAAAATCTCTCATAAGTGCAGTGTACAAAAAGAAGTTTATACAACAAGATGTGGGCAGTAGGGAGGAAAGGACAACACTTGAACTTCACTCTCATCTGAACTGATTAAAGAAAGGGACAGACACACACACACACTTATATGCCAGACACAGTGCTAAGTACATTACAGTGGAAAGAGCACTGAATTTGGAATCAGAAAACCTGGATTCAAATCCCAGTTATATATTTTTAAAATATCCTTATGTATGTCCTTAGACAATTCATACAAAGATCTTATTGTCACCTGTAAAATTAACTACAAGAATAATAGACCATAGGATTCAATCTTATTATTAGGTGATTTTAGAGCAAATAAAAAATCAGCAATCTTATCTCAGAATAGGACTCAAACTCATGGAACTCCTCTCTGATTAAACTGCTTCAATTTGTAAATAAATTTAAAAAAAATTCACAGTGAATTTGTTGATTTATCTTATTAAATTGAGATGAATTCATGAAAGGAAGATCATAAAAGATGAGTGAGGAAAGTTAGGGGGTTTTGAGGTTGTTTCTCACCTTTAATGTAAAAGATTCCTGAGGAAGGATTATCAAAGCCCCACCCAAAGTATCCCTCTGTGTCCCTATCTGAGAGAGAATTTTATTGGGAGGAACCATGGAATTTAACCAAGCGGCATTTCTAATGTTCTTCAGTGGAAAACTTTACCTTTTTATCCAGCTTGTCTCTTAGAAATAAAGCCATATTAATCCTCTTAGTGTGTTATCTAATCAGCATATAGAACTAAGGTTTATGTCTGTGGAGTTCAGAAGGAAGAGAACTTTTAATTGACATGCCTGACTAATTCAATCAAAACTTGGTTTAAGCCTAAATTATCTAGGTAAAATACATTTTTCTTCATTTAAAAATGAAATAATAGTAAACGGGTAATTCTTAAACTCATGGAGAAAATTCTTAGAATGATAGAGAAGTCATTTAGGTTGAAAAAACTAGTAAAATAACAGAGGAATGAAATTGAAGAAGTCATTGCCCCACTCTCAGTCTCAGATTTCTCATTTGTCAAATCAGGAATCATATTAAATGATCTCTAAATTATTTTTTTCAGCTCTAACCTTCCATGAGCTGGAAAAAATAGGAGAAAAACAAAGAGAAGCATTCAGAACAAAAATATTTCAAAATCAAAAGGATTTGAAATATTGTATTAAAGCAATCTCCCCCCCCCCCCCCCACTAGTAAACTAGTTGGGGAAGAAGAAAAAGACATAGAATTAATAATAATAATAGTAAAAGTAATAGGCAGCCTGTTTTCCTGGACAGAGAACCAGTTTCTCAGGAATATCTGGGTTTAATCCTGCCCCTGAGATGTGCTAGCTGTGTGACTCTTGGCAAATCATTTCATCTCTCTGTGTCCTCAGATATCCCACTAAAGATAAAAAAAAATTGGAGAATGGTTGACTGTCTGCATTGTTAGGAATTTTCTCAACAGGAGTTCATTATACCAATGAAAGCACAGGTTTGAGACAAGAGCGCAGCAAGATTAATAACATTAGTCATGATAATAATGAGGCAACCAGAATGATATATGTACAAATGATGGATGTATTATAATGGAGAACTGGACTGAATGAGGTCTCCAGCTGTTATCAAGCCTGGGCAAGGGAATGAAATAGGAATAATAGCAACAACTATCTATATTATTGTTATAGGGAGCCATGACTCTAGCTTTGTTGATTTCTCTCTCCTACTTACTCTCCCTTTTTCAGAGAAGCACAAGTTTGCAGGGTGTCCTCAGAACCTATCTGAATCACTTAGAAACAGTAGAAAGCAGAACTGGTTTGTAGATAAAATGACCTGAGTAAAAATTCTGCCTTTTATAATTTATGTAACTTTAGGGTTCCGTTTCTTTCTTTGTAAAAAAAAGGAGGTTGGGTTTCTGAGATCCTTTGCAGCTCTACGCCTATGTTACCATGCCCATGTGTCTACTTAGCTGATGGGAAAGTCAGACATAACAAACAGATTATTTATTTATTTAGAAGTTGTGGAACCTAGAGAGAATATAGTTATTTGAAGTAAATTGTTGATGTCTTTGGTTTTTACATCACATTCATTTCTGTATGTATCCTTCCCTCTTCTATTACCTAGGAAACTATCTTTGTGACAAAGAATAAAAAAATAAAGCAATTTTAAAAAGCAATTCAGAAAAACTAACCAACATTTTAACTGAGTTTGACAGTGTATGAAAATTAAACACTGAGAGTTCCCATCTTGGTAAAGAAGAAAGGGAAGTGAATTTTCCTACTTCTTATGTGGGGACAAACTTGGTTATTAAAAAGATACAATTTTTGGTTTC
Organism: Sarcophilus harrisii; assembly: GCF_902635505.1. Classification (NCBI taxonomy): domain Eukaryota; kingdom Metazoa; phylum Chordata; class Mammalia; order Dasyuromorphia; family Dasyuridae; genus Sarcophilus; species Sarcophilus harrisii. The sequence goes on from NC_045428.1 coordinate 320,386,888, forward strand.
ATTTTCCTAACAAAGGAAAGTGATTTGCCCAGAGCAACAACACCTACCTTCAAGGTCTTCCAGTTGAAATATACTTCAAAGTTCCAGGTTTTGCCAGAAGGGAAATTGTCACCTAATCAGTGAATTCCCTTTCAGAAAGAGGAAGTACAATATTGCCCTTTCTGAACTCTGAATTGTAGAGTCTAAAGTTTGCTGTCACAATGCTTCTAGCCCACACTTATTGGTATCTCAAAAACCAAGTAATCTGAAAATCCATGTATCTTGATTTTTGATCCAGAAAACTCTCTCTAACATAATTCCATGAGCTGGGGGAGGTTACAGGGAAGGATGGGAGGATTATAGGGAAGAGTTTTTTTTTTTAAAGGGATAATATCTTTGCCCTGGAAGAGTTTAAAATCAGGTGTGAGGCCCTTCCCAATGTAGTTCTAATCTACCTTTTCAACTATATCTCTCACTCTTCCCTTGCTCTGCAGAGTGGTCTATTCATTTCTCCCTTCCCTCTCTTTCTCTCTTTTTAAAAAAATGCCATTTCTTTCACCAGGAATGTCCTCATCCATCCAATCTAGCTATTCAAATCTATCCTGCTACCTCATCCATCATTCAAGACTCAGTTAAATTGAATCTCTTTCATGAAGCCTTATTTGATTGCAAAAGACCATTAGTTCTTTCTCTGAACTTCTCTTTCTGCAGAAAATAAAGCTTCTACATGAAGCCTTTCTTCCCTTTTCAAATTCCATTATATTTATTTTGCCTAAGTTTATATATGTACACATTTCCTGATGTAATGTAACTCTTGTACTCTTGTACTCAATGTAAACTCTTCTAGGACAGGGATTGATTCATTTTTGCCTTATAAACTCCAGTCCTGGCAACTAGTGCCTTAAAAAGTCTAGCTGATTGACTTGTTGGGTATATTACATTATGTATAGTCTTCAATGATCAGTTTTATATATATATATATATAGATAGATAGATAGATAGATAGTATAGGTCCTGCTCTAGTTCTTTCAACTAAATACTAAATAAATTTTTTGAAGTCTGGCACTATGCTTTATATTTCTTTTGTATCCCTCTAACACCTCAATCCCCAACTAATGGGCACCTAGTACCAGTGTTTTGCAGATAGGAGATGCTAAATAAGGACCTGTTGAAAATATTACAAACTTCTTGGAAAAAGAATGCCTGTGACCAAAAAAAAAAAAAAAAAAAAAATCAACAGATACAGATTAATATGTATTTTTTATATGTATCACTCTCTCTACAAAGAGATTATCATCAAACCTCTTTAATTAAAAAGGGAATTTTTAGGGAATTATGGAGAACAATTTTAATCAGTGAAAAATATTAATAAAATTTTTTTTAACTTCTCTTTATTACTTTAGGTACAATACAAAATAGAACAAAATGTAAGTTCTGCTTCAGTGAATAGTTCCCTGAGATTTTAACAAGCCTTTCACAGCACCAGCCAAAGAAGTATATTGTTTATTCTATAAATGGTGCTTTGAAATTATTTGAAAACAATTGTTTTTAATGTATCCAAACTTTCAAAATATTAGTCTCAATATTTGCTAAATAAAATATTTTTTCATAGCTAGTCATTTTATCTGCAAATAGCCAATTAATAAAGTCCCAATTAATGAGTTTTATTGAAGTACTATTTAAGCAGAAGAGAAGAGGCACTGCCCAAAAGGCATTCCCGGTTTCTCTCAAGATAAAGGCCTATAAAAACTATTTACTTCTTTGTACTTGTTTGCACCTTTGAAAAATGTCTAATGAGCAGTCCATTCTCACTAACTGTATACCGGATTGGGTGCTGGGAAAAAATAGTGCTATTAGGCACAAGTCTGATTTAAGTAAAAGTCACAATTCTTGCCTATCAGAAACTTTAATTTAGTTAGAAATAACACACAGGTCACTCAGATGTATTGATTTCAAGATATAGAAAAAAGAAAAAAGATTGTCATCTTTAAAAGATGACTTTGATAGCTCTAGGTCTGTTACAAAGTTAAAAATTTCTTTTGGAGAGAATTAGTTTCCTTTAAGTATAATAAATTAACTGGGGATAATTGGTGGCTTCTGTAAGTAAGCTACTCTTTGATATTTTCCTTTTTGCTTCCTGGAAAGAGTTTGCAGTTGAGGTTACTATTAAACTCTGGTCAAATCTGGGGCACCCCAAGTTAAAAATCTGAGTCATTAAATAGGATCAAAGGAATTTTGTAATATATTGGATTACTTGCTGTCTAGGAGAGGGAGGAGATAGGGATGAAGAGAGAAAAATTTGGAACACAAAGTTTTGCAAGGGTGAATGTTGAAAATTATTTTTGCATGTATTTTGAAAAATAAATATGCTAGTATTATATTTTTTAAAAATCAGGTAAGATGCTTGTATGCTGTCCCATTGATGAATGTTATAATCAATTGACAAGCATTTAATATTGTTACTAAATATTACTGGTAATAATAGTAGTAAAATTACTAATAAAAATACTAAACATGTTTTTAACTTAATTTTATTTGCAGGTCTGAAAATTCTCCCTCCCTCTTTTCCCCAGACTGAGAAAGCTAGAAAAACAAGATCCATTTCAAATACATATAATCAAACAAAACAATTTTCTCTGTTGGCAAGAATCAAAAAATATGCTTTAATCTGACCTTTGAGACCATTATATCTCTCTTTGGAGATGGATAGCATGTTTCATCTTAAGTCCTATGGAATTGTGGCTAGTCATTGTGTTGTTAATTTTTACAATATTTTTATTATATAAATTTTTCTCCTAGTTCAATGGTTCTCAAAGTATGCTCTAGAGAATCCTGGGGATCTCTGAAACCCTTTTAGAGGGTCTACAAATTCAAAAATAGCTTTTATTTCCAATATGGTAAATGTCTATAAATATAACCCAGATAAACAAAAAAGGCTTTGGAGAGATCCTCAATAATTTTTAATAGGATAAAGATACTGAAAACAAAAGTTTGAGAACCACTGGCCTAGTTCTTCATTCTGCATTAATTCATACAAGTCTTCCCAGTATATACAAAGTATTGAAGACACAAATATAAAATCAAAATAGCTCCTGTCAAGAGTCATATTAATTTCATTGTTTCAGTTATCACATATTTATTTTCCTTCTTACCCCCACTCCCCATCAAAACCAAAATCTTAATAATAATGAACAATGTCAAGCAAAACGCTACAAAATTGTGACACATTCTACATACTGATCCATCTCTCTTCTTTCAGGAAGTGAGTTTATCAGTGCTTCCTTATCAATCATCTGGAATCAAGATTAATCACTGCATTACAAGATAACTGTATAAAGATATGTATGTGTGTATATATCTATATCTATATCTAGGAGAGAGGGTGGGGGGAAGGAGGGGAAAAGTTGGAACAAAAGTTTTTGCAAGGGTCAATGTTGAAAAATTACCCATGCATATGTTTTGTATATAAAAAGCTATAATAAAAATAAAATAAGTTTTAAAAAAAGATTAATCATTGCATTGATTAGTATGAAGTCTACTGGGTGCATGGGTCATGTTTTCAAATAAGCAAAAATAAGATATATAAAAATGAGAGAAGACTGAAAGATATTTGAGTAGTAGAATTGAAAAAAATGTTCAGTTTTAGATTTGACCCTGGATAAAATTGTGAAGTCTTCTTTATCTTTAGTACCAATTTTATTATTTGGTAGGTACTTAATAAATGTGTTTTGAATCAGAAAAATGAATAGCCACTAAAAGTGGCTAAAACGTTCACACCCTTTGATTTGGTCAAAGACAAAGTTCTCATATATACCAAACATTCAAAGCAACAGTTTTTTGTAGTAGTAATAAATTGGAAACAAAATAAATGTTTAACAATCAGAGATTAAGTAAACAATTTAAATGAATGTAATGGAATATTACTGTCATGTAAGAAAAAATCTGCACAAGTCATTTAGGGTGCATCAGAAGCCTTATGTTGAACTGATGAAAAGTGAAGTAAACACAACCAGGAAAAAATATATAACCAACAAATAAAAAGAGTAACAAGCAAAATTAACTAAATGCTGATTAATTATATAATAAAACTTGGTCTCTGAGGAAGAAATGGGAAAATGTACTTCTCCACACAGCAGGGTACTGTGGGTGTAGAACATTATATATTAAAATAATAGCTAACATTTACATGATACTTTAAGGTATACAAATTGCTTTAGCTATATTGTTCTATTTAAGTTCCCAGGATAATCTTTTGAGGAAGGTGATATTATCTCTCTTTTTTGGATGAGGAAAGTGAGTATCAAAAATATTAAATAATTTTTCTAAGAGTCACCAAAATATTAAGAGTCAAAAGCAGTATTCTAACTGAAATCCTTTTTATTCTAAGTCCAGTATACTCATTATATAGTCTTACTATTATATTGACTTAATCTTTTCCCCCCAATAATGTTTTATTTTTCCAAATACTTGCAAAGATAGTTTTCAGAATTCACCTTTGTAAAACTTTGTATTACAAATTTTTCTCCCTAGCTAGCCCTACTTCCTCCCCTAGATAGCAAGCAATCAACATAGGTTAAATATATGCAATTCTTCTAAAGATATTTCCATATTCATCATGCTGTGCAGGAAAAATCAGATCAAAAGGGAAAACCACAAGAAACAAAAAACACAAACAAACAACAACAAAAGGTAAAAATACTATGCTTTGATCCACATTTAGTCTCCATAACTCCCTGACTCCCAGCCCCTTCCCCCCTCATGTGGATGGCACTTTCCATCACAAGTCAATTGGAATTTTAGCTTACTTTTTTTGAACTGCTTTCCCTACCCTCTTCTTTTAAAAAATTCTTTGTTGCAAGGGATGCTGGGTAACAGTGGTAAGGGAGGGAGAGAGAGGACATATTCAGAAAATGAAGATGATCTTTAAAAAAAACATATTTTATATTACATATACATTACATATTTAAGAAACATATGTAATGCTTATGAATGCAATCATAATTTCAAAAAATCAGTAATGAGGCATTCTACCCTGACAGATGATAGATACAAGGTGCAAAATGAGACATTCTTTAACATGACCAATGCAAGAATTTCTTTTGCTTGATTATGCGTATTTACCACAAGAGTTTTATTTTTTATTTTATTTTTTTTAAAGGGGGAGGTTGGAAGGGAAGAAAATAGAATCTCTTCCTCTTCCCACTTTCACATTCATATCTCTGCTCCCCTGAATTCTTTTTATATAATTCTTCCTTATTGGGATTGTGGAGAGGATTTAGGTTAGAACTAGGGGGCAGTGCACAGAGTACCTAGTCTGATGTCAGAAAAACTTCTTCCTGAGTTCAAATCCAGCCTCAGGCATTTGTTAGCTGTATGACCCTGGGCAAATTGGTTAGCTTCTGCCTGCCTCAGTTTCTTCATCGTATGGATAAATAATAGCACCCACATCTCAGGGATATTGTGAGGGTAAAACGATACAATATTTATAAAGTACTTTGCAAACTTTAAAACAGTATATAAATGCTAACTTTTGAGACATACAACATCAGTTTATTCCCTTGGATTAAGATACCAAGCAGAACTTTCAAAACTGGATACACAGAAACAAAAACAAATTAGCCAGAACAATGCAGGGCTTTACAGAAGACAGTAAAATGAGTGGAGATTGGCAGAATTGCTAAGTAATCAAGATGGAAAGAATGCAAATCCCTCTAGCTGAAAATGGTTAGAATGACATTGTCTATTGATGTGAGAAACAGTAATCAGAGAGATTTGGGGCACATAGCTTCACAAAATTTCAAGATATTTTTGATATTTTTCAGTTTTGCCCAACTCTTCATGAACCCATTTTTGACAAAGATGTATTACTGACAAAGATACTGGAGTGATTTGCCATTTCCTTCCCAGATGAGGAATCTGAGATAAATAGGGTTAAATGACTAGCCCAGGATCATTCAGTTACTAAGAGTCTGAAGTCAGGTTCAGATCCTCACTCCAGGTCCAGAGCTCCAGACACTGAGCCACTAAATGCCTAACCAGTTTAGAGGCAGAGAATGCTGTCCATTCATGTAATAATAAATAATACTGAACAAATCTCATAATCATAGTATACCACAATGAAAAATCTTTCAGTGTCTTTCACATAGTAGGTACTCAGTGCAGGTCTGTTGATTTGATTTGTGTTACTAATAGCCCTAGTGAGTAATATCCTTATTTTTTGGGGAGAAGGGTTTCTTTCAAAAATGTTTTCGTTATAAATTTAATTATACTTAAAGACAAATAATCAAATAAAGATACAAAATAAGAAATAAAATCTTACATATCATATAGCAAAATCAAAGAATTAATAGGCCAGCTATCCAAAGGACCTATGATTTCATTATTCAGTAGCAATTCCCTCTGCCTGCACTTGGCAGATTACAACTGTCCAGGACTTAGTAGGTAAATCTTAGGGACCTGACTTAGTAATTTGTTTGGGATCATACAGTCAGTGTCATTGAAGGGTTTGGAAGCATTGTGATCTTAGTCCTGGGACTTTTTTTTTTTTTTTTTTTGTGGTTATTCAATTGTTTTCAGTTGTGTCTGACACTGTGCCATTATTTGGGATTTTCTTGGCAAAGGATCTACCATTATATTCCTTTGCTTCTATCTACACACAGGCAGCAAGGAAAACAAACAAAAAAATGTGTTTTGTGTCCTGGTCCAGATTCTTCTGAAGTTATTCCACAATGGAAAGAGAAAGAGAGAGAGAGACAGAGAGAGAGAGAGACAGAAACAGAGACAAAGACAGAGAGAGAGAGAGAGAGAGAGAGAGAGAGAGAGAGAGAGAGAGAGAGAGAGAGAGAGAGAGAGAGAGAGTGTGTGTGTGTGTGTGTGTGTGTGTGAGTGGGAGTGTGTTTGTGTGTGGGAGACTTGGGTTCAATTCCTGCCAGTGATAAACTGGCCATGTGACTCTGGCAAATCACTTAACCTTTCAATTCCTCTAAACAGCTCTTTTTATTGTAGAACAACTGCCTATCTGTGGCAGTAAGAAAATTTCCTTATCAAGAATTCCCTACCTTAATGAAATCATAGGCCAATGTTTGCATAGTTCTGATTCTGTTGATTTCACAATACATCACTTATTATAAACCTCTCCAAGTTTCCTTGATTGCTCATATTTATTGCTTTAATGACTCTGTTTTAATATGTTAACATGATAATTGATTCATTCTCCAATCCAATTTTTTCTTTTAAAAATAAAGCAGGACATTAATCAACAACCATTTCTTTTTTTTTTTTTTAAATAGTATCTTATTTTTCCAATTATATGTTAAGACTTTTTTTTTTAAATAAAAATTAGTTTCTGGCCTTTTCTCATCCTCATTTCCCTCCCCATTTCCTAAGACAGTAAGCAATTTGACATAGGTCATATGTGTGCAATCCTGTAAAACGTATTTCCAAATTAGTCATGTTGTGAAAAAAGAAACAGTTCACAAAAGAAAAAAATGCAAAAAGGGTGAAAATATTACTGAATAAGCATTTCTTATTATATGCCAGGGGTTGTGCTAATAGAATTAGGGATACAAGGAAAGGGGAAAATAGTTCCTATCCTCAAGAAATTTATCTTTTAGTGGAGGACATAATATATAAATAAACAGGTATTTATACACCAGATATATACAGAAGAGATGGAAGGTAACTTTGAGAACAGAGATTCATTACCTCTGGGAATCCCAAGGGGAATGGGTACGTTTCAGAGAGTTTATGATTTTGAATTTGAAAAAAATAATAATTTTCACTAACCTCTACCTGAAATTTCAATTATTTAAAAACATTATTTTGAGGAGTCTTGGGTTCACCATTCTTCCAAAGGGATCTATGGAACACAAAAAGGGTAAGAATCCTTGCCTTAGAGGAAAGTTTCTTAAACTGTGGATTGTGATCCCATATGAATAACTGCATGTGGGAATTACAAAAAATTTGGTAATAGCATAAGATGTCTGAATGCTCTATATCTTTTAGTATCAAATATTCTGACAAGATTTAATTCCTTATGTAAAAATAAACAAGCACATCCATCTCATTAGTATGCAAATTTGCTTTTGTTTTTAATAAATGGTAAAATTATATGTATACCAAACAATTGTTTTAAAATAAATTTCTTTACGATTTATAATCACTAAATGTTTGATTTCTATACATATTTTATATACCTATATACCCAGGGTCACATAATAATTTCTTGAGCTAAAAAGGGGTCACAAATAGAAAAAAAGTTTAAAAAGGTTGAGGTTATTGATGTCTATGTACAGATAGATTTTATTTAATTAAAAAAAAAGCTTTTTATTTTCAAATTATGCACAAATATTGTTTTCAACATTCACTCTTGCAAACCTTGTGTTCCAAATTTTTTCTCCTTCCCTTCCCCCCACCTTCTCCCATAGATAGCAAATAATCCAATATATATTAAAGATATTTAATTTTTAAAGGATCAGGTTTTGACAATGGTATCACTGGATCAAAAATTATGCCCAGTTTTGTGACTCATAATGTATATTCCTGAATTACTCTCCAGAACTTTCTTCTCATTCTCAATAATTATTTATTAAGTGCCAATTTCCCTGAAGCCCCTACAAATAATGCATTTTTATTTATTTATTTGGCACCATTTTTTCCATTCTCCTGGTTGAGAGGGAGATGCCTTAAGATTGTCTTTATTTGGGGCAGCTAGGTAACTCAGTGAATAGAGCACCAGCCCTGAATTTAGGAGAACCTGAGTTCAAATTTGGCCTCAGACACTTAACACTGCTTAGCTGTGTGACCCTGGGCAAGTCACTTAACCCCATTTGCCTCAGGGGGGAAAAAGACTGTCTTGATTTGTATTTTGAGGGGGATTTAGGAACATATATGTATATTTATTAAGTTGGTATTATAAAAGTAAGTATTCATGTGTTAATTAAATTGGTGTTTTCTCCTTTGAAAATTCTTCACATAGAGGTGGAATATAGTCTATATTGTTAAATTTAATTGAAAAGCCTGAATGGCTTTCCCTCTTTTTTCCCCTAATTAAAAAAAATTAAAAAATAACTCTTTGGGTAGCAGAGAGATGAGTATTATAGGAAATGAGGGTGACATAAAAACAAAGGACATCAATGGAATTTCTTTGACTATTGATCTGGGGCGGGGAGAGGAGAGAGGAGAGTGGTAGTCTTACAGCCATGTACTAATTTTTTATATATTATTGCTGTCATAATTATTTCATTTTGCTGCCAAAAATTTTTTTTCCCATTTGCTGACTAATTTCAGGTAGTACTTTTTTATTAGTAAATTCTATTAAAACAGAATATAGACTGTTGACTATTCTGAGAAGTTGACTATTCTGGTATTCTACATATGCCCATGCCCATACTTTCTCACAAGATAATGGAAAATAATGTCCAACCCTTTCCAATAGGAAGTTTTTTTTTTTTTTTTTTTTTTTTTTAACAATTTAAAAAAAATGTTACTGACAAAGAGATCTTGAGAGGAAAATGCTATAAACACTCAGGAAAAAGGGCCCCTTTGAAACTAAGACTGCTAATATTGCTTACTATGATTTTGTTTTCATAATTTATGGACTAATGTTAGTTAACAATAATTAAAGTTCTGTCCCATTTGCATAGGACTTTTCGCTTTTTCATACCATATTTATATGTCTGACTTTATTATGGTTACCAGTATCAATCTGTCCTTCCAGATTACTTGGTGTAAGAGCATTAAGTTCTGCCTTCCTGATGATCCAGAGTTCTGGGAATTGTTACTGGACCTCAGAAGGGATTCAGGTGCATTCATGTGGGACAAGTTACACAGGCTGTTTTTCCATGCTTAGAATGCACTTCCTCCTCACTTTGGCCTCTTAGATTTCCAAATTTTTTCAAACCTCAATTTAAAGCCACTTTCTCCTTCCTCTTCTCCCTTTAACCTCCAAAACGGTTACTATCTCTTCCTCTCGTCCCTATATTTATTTTGTATATGATCAATAGTTAAAAGCAAATATTAAATACCTACTATGTGTAAACTATTTTGCTAAATGTAGGAAATACAATAAAAAATAAAAAATAGTCACTGCCCTCAAGGAATTTATATTCTAATGGCCAACTCTTAACACAATAGATAAATAATTAGATATATTTAAGATATATACAGAATAAATAGATGAGGATCTGGGATGGAAGTGATGAGCAATTAGTAGGATCAGGAAAGGCCTTCTGCCGATAAGACTTGAGCTGTCTAGAAGGAAGTCAATTCAACCAAAGAGCAGAGGTGAAAAGGCGTTCCAGTCATAAGGGCATCCATTGTAAAGATGTGGAGTCAAGAGATGAAGTATTATATTGGAGGAACTGCAAATGGTGCCCAGAGCGGTATCCTAAAATTTTTGAGGGGAATAAAATATAAGACTGGAAAGGTAGGAAAAAGCCAGATGGTGAAGAGCTTTAAATGCCCCAAAGAGGATTTTATATTTTATCCTGGAGGTAATAGGGAGCCAGGAGTGTTCCTTGAGCAAGGTGATGATATAGCTAGATTTACTCTTTAGACTAATCATTTTGGCAGCTGAGAGAAGTATGAATCAGTGCAGAGAGACTTGAGGCAGGAAGACCAATTAAAAACCTATTCTAAATTTGTTTTTATAACTTCTCAATGGGGGAGGGAGAGAAAAGGGAAGGGAGAGAATCTGGAACTCAACGTTTTAAAAGCAAACATAAAAAATTGTTTTATGTAACTGGGAAAAAAATAAAATTTAAACTAAACATAAAAAAGACTATTCCAATAGTCCAGACAAGTACGAGGGTTGTGCTTGTGTAAATGGTGAGGGGAGGATATTTTATGAAAGGTGTTTTGACAAAAGACTGGATATATGAGTGAATAGCAGAGGATTCATGGTAAGAGTGACTTGGCAACCTTGGAAGTAATAGGAAAGTTTAGAAGAGAGGAGGGAAAGATAATTGTGATGACTGGCTATTTTAAAATCAGCCAGAGTCAGGAATTCAGGTAAAGGGAAAATTTTCAATCTTTATTCTTTGTGGAAGTGAAGGGGGATCGCAACAGCAATGTGAGCAGCTGCGACAAGAAGCCAGCCAGTAGTCTCTCCCTGCCTCTCTCCACCCCTCTGCCTCCACCCACCAAAATCGTCATTTCCTATACAACACATCAGGACTTGCACAAAGAGTGGGTGGGGGCCATTCTTTCTCCAAGCATATATATTAATAGAGTATGGTCCAATTGCTATTTAGCCTCACGTGCTTGGGACCTCAGTGCATCAACTCGAGCTTCAGCCCATTACAGATAATGAATTCTGTTTTGTATTTTCCTACTGCGCATCCACTTTGGGATATCCAAAACCAGATAATGATTTGTGACTGTAGCCCAAGAGAGTGCTGGATTATGGTTATGCTGATTGTGTAGATCTGGGAATCATCTGTGTAGAGACAGAAATTGAACCTTAAGGAAGTGATATGATCAACAAGTGAGAGGACATAGAGGGAAAAGAGAAAGAGCCCAGGATAGAACCTTGAGGGACTCCTATGATTAGTGGGAGTTACGTGAATGAAGAACGCAACAAAGGAGACTGAGAAGAAGCATATGGTCAGACAGATATGTGGCAGGTGTCAACCAGACTGAACACCTCTAACCTAGGCTAGAGCCGAATAGAACAGGCAAGAGACAGGAAAGTCAGGAATCAAATAGAGATTTAATTTCAAAGTGAGGGCAACAGCTTGAAAGCATGGAGGGAATTTAGACACATGTATTGCAGTCCTGCCCCTAATGAGGAGACTTGCTTTAGGTAGGCAAATCTCAATATTTATACCTATGGACATTTCTCTCTTTTGGTCAAAAGGAGGAAGTCTAAAAGAACCCCAACCTTTCTGGCCAATGAAGGAAAGGCCATGAGAGACCAGTTGATCCAAGCTGAGATTTTGCCTGGGAGTCCTACTGATAGTCCCGTTAAGGAGACCTACAGAGCAAAGTGTATCCCAGGTATCATGGCAAAACTCCCAATAGAGCAAAGAGAGTAATAAGTCTTGCCATCCATTGTTTACTTGCAAGTAGCAAAATGTCAGAGTGGGCAAGGATGTATACAACAGGGAGAAAATGCCAACACAGGCCTGAATTGGGATCTTGACTGACACATAACAAAGAGGAAGAGGGAAAAAAAAATAACTGCAACAGTATACTCAGACCTTGTCCAGAATCTTGGACAGCTTGTCTCATGTGGTTCCCTGCTAGATGAACCTTGAGGTCCCTGAAGGGTTCTGCCATCCTTCTTCAGATGATCCAGGAATACATACCCACAAGCTTGGCAGAAGGACCTGGTAGGAGTCCTTAGAGAAGACTCCTTGCATCAGTCTTTGGCTCTGAGTTTCTAGTCGGCATAACATAGGCCATATAGAGATGGCTAGTTTCAAACAATGAAATAAGGTTTCTGATAAATTCATTATTATAATTACATTAAGCCAGGTCACATTAATGTCATGTTATAATTCAAACTATTTAGAGGGCTCACAATGAACTAGTTTTGAGAATGGAGATTTACATGTCACCAAGGAAACTAAGAAAACTTAAACACAAACATCTTAAAACAAAAGACCAAAGCAATAGTTATCACCAATATTAATTAAGATCAAGTCTTCTTGTATCCTACTAAACCATTCTCACTGTCCATTTAATTAGCAATTTTAGAGTTCCAGATATTCTATGTAGTTATCTGGTCCCCAGATATCTTTTCTTGGACAATAGGCTTTATTGACAGGAGGATCTTACCACAAAATGAACTCTTCTGTCATTTAATATTATTAGACAGAGTAATATAATTTATGTATAAAATCATTAATGTAATTTTGAGAATTTTTTACTAAAATATATTCAAAGCCTGAATCTCCATAATAGATAAATTTGGAAACCAATAATATACATCTATATATAGTGCTTAGAGAGAACAGTCTAATTCTGTTGCTTACTCAAAATATATTATTCCATTTCTTTAGAAAGCTTTTACATTACATGTTTGCCTTATTATTTTGTCTAATCACTTCCTTCTTAGAGGGATATCATCCCTATATTATATTTTGACCACAAATACTGGTTAAAATTGTAAGATGTTCATACTTGTATCCTATTATAGTAGGGATATTCCAGTATCAACCTGTCATTTAATAGAATTAGTATTGTACTTGTAATATTCCTTGAGAATAGAAAATTGCTATAAAAGAAAAGAAAGGGACATAGTTATATCACAACAGGAGGAAAAACTCCCTTAGCTCTGTCTGATTTCAGGTATGGAATCATGCCTCAATATGATAGTAAATTATGCTTCCATAATTTTTTTTTACCTTAAAGAGCAAAATTTCACTAACTGCAAGTTAGGGTTTGAATACTGTTAGGATTCTTACAAGGTGCTAAGTTACTGGAATTGATGGAGACAATAATTATCTAATTCAGCATAGTGCTTAACAGTTCTCTAGTTCACTAATGTACCTCGTACTTATTAGAGTTCCATAAGATTCACACCTTTAAGAGAGCATATATAAGGAGGAGCCTACAAAAGGACAAGCCCATTAAGAGAGAAGCCCACTCTTGGAGGCAGAGTCAGATTCATTCCATTTTCCACCATTTTTGCTGGCTGGTTGCTGAAGCTGGAGAGGCAAAGGACTAGTGGCAAGAGCTCTTGGAACCAAGGAGAGCGATAGGCCTCTAAGAAAGCTAATTAGGCCCAAGGAAGGAGACAATACTTGAAAGAGAAAATAAAGGATTTGGACTTTAACTCCTGGCTGCATTCCGGGTTATTACTTGAAACTGAAACTAAGGCTCTCCCAGAAGCCCCCAAGAAACCTGCTCCCAGAGAATATTACAATTTAGAGAAGAACATTACAGAATACATTTCTTGATGTTTCCTTAATTGTTAAAATTTCTTTCATATTTTATTTGTAAATTAAAATTACTCATATTCTTGGGCTTTATATATCTATAAACTACTTGATAATTGACTCATCAGTGATATGTTGAAAATGACATCTTTAAACCACTATATGCACTTTCATAATAGCCAAAAATTTTGAATGACTGATATTATATATATAATATGCTTTATGAAAAATATACTTTATTAAATGTTTAACTATTTTCAAATATTTATATTTTAATCATATCCTTTCAAAAGCCATGAGTAACCCCATCCAGATTAAAAAGTTGTTTTGTTTAACAGTATTTCTCTCAAAATTCAGAATAAAAGAAAATTTAGAAATACAATAATAACACAAACAACAATACATATTTAAAACATGAAACAAAACTTCAGGACACTGGTTAATTTCATTTCTAAATCATCATCATTAATCTTATTACCTTTGGCATTTTAAAAGCACATTAGAATTATCAGGTATGAAACAATCAAATTCAATTAAAGAAATATTGTAGTGTTTAGCACATGCCAGTCATTGTGTAAGCAATTTATAATCATATTATTTTGATCTCACAACAACCTTGGGAGAAGAGTACCATTATTATTTTCTTTTTACAGATTAGGATATTGGAGAAACAGAGATAAGATAACTTGCTAAAGTTTACACACTTAATAAATTTCTGCAACTGGAACACAATTCAAGTTTCCTTACATTTTTCTAGCAGTTTTTTTTTTTCCCATACACATTTATCTATCACTTGGAGGAGTCACAAATAGTCAAGGAAGGATTAACAAGAGGTTACTATAAAATGGAAACCATTTACCTATTTTTTTCCCCTTCAGTCTGAAATTACTTCCACACTTGTGACCTTCCTCATTGCTCTAGACATCTAGAACAATGAAACTATTAATCTTCAAGTGAAAACGCCATCTTCTTTAAATTTCAATAAAAATTGATTCTTATTTTTTCTTCCAAATTCTACAAAGTGATACCCCAAAACTTACAAAGTTATTTCAGAAGGAGCAGTGGATTCTTGGAATTCAGATCTCAGGAATTCTCCCTCACAATTTTAAAATGATTAATTTCCAAACCTCCAAAATCTTCAAAGATGTTTTTAGCAGTTCTATAAATTTCACCATCTGACTTTATTTCTGTAATTCCAACTTAAAACAAAGCTGAAAGGACAGGAGGGGAAAGGGTGTCCAGCAATTTTTTTTCTTCTTATAAACGAATGTCCTGGGAAAGCCTTAAACTAAGAGTTAGTTACAAATGTGCTGGGCAAAGCCTTAAAATAAGAGTTAATTACTCAGACAATTGCTTCAAGTAGGAAAATTCATTAATCTTTCCCAGTTTTCTAAACTCTTTGACTACACCCTTATAAGTTTTTCTGTCTGGCTGCATTTTAAAATTTTCAAGATAACAGAATCTACAAACAACACAAATATTACACAGACACTAAACATTTTATAAAGATGGAAACATAGACAAAATGACAAGACAGGTCATACAATGGCACACTTATAAAGATGTACAATTTCAACTTTACAGAGGTGTGCTGAAGGGTCAATTAACAGAGGTATGCAGTTTAAGAAAGGATATCTTTACCAGAGTGAGCTGAGATGAACTTGGTCATGAGAGAGGCCCTTGAGTTTTCCTCACAAAAAATGGTGAAGTCCAGCCAAGGCAGGACCTACCTAGAAGCACAGAAGAAGTCACAAGAGCAGAGGATTCACTGTTGTCCTGGCTAAGGGTGGGGGTCTGACTCTGAAGAAATAAATCTCCTATGGCACCTAGCCCATTCCTATTCTAATGGCCCAGTTTTATGTTCAATCCCACTTCTGACACCAATTAATGTCAGCTGAACCAAAACGGCCTCTAATTTGTAGATGGCTGGAGCTGAACAGAGCAGGTTAGAAACAAAAGAGTCAGGAATCAAATAGAAGTCTAATTTCTTTTTTCTTTTTTTTTAAACAGTGTTTAATTTTTCCAAATATCTGCAAAGATAGTTTTCAACATTTCCCTTTGCAAAACACAATTTCATGTTTTTTTCCCTTCTTCCCAAGGGAGCAAACATTCTGATATAGGTTAAATATGTGCAATTCTTCTAAACATATTTCCATATTTATCATAATATGTAAGAAAAATCAGATCAGAAGGGGAAAAAATGAGAAAGAGAAAAAAAGCAAACAACAACAAAGTGAAAATGCTATGCTTTGTTCAACATTCAATCTTCATAGTTCTCTCTCTGGACACCGATGTCACTTCATCACAAATCTATTGGAATTGCCTTGAATCACTTTTTTGTTGAAAAGAGCCAAGTCCATCACAGTCGAGCATCACATAATCTTGTTGTTGACAGTGTATAAAATTTTCTTGGCTGTACTCATTTCACTTAGCATCAATTCATGTAAGTCTTTCCAGGCATTTCTGAAATCAGTCTATTCATCATTTCTTATAAAACAATAATATTTCATTACCTTCATATACGACTTTTTAGCCTTTCCCCAACTGATGGACATTCACTTAATTTCCAGTTCATTGTCATTACAAAAAGGAGTGTTACAAATATTTTTGCACATGTGAGTTCTTTTCCCTCTTTTATGATCTTTTTGGAATACAGACTCAATATAGACACTGCTGGATCAAAGGGTATGCATAGTTTTATAGCCCTTTGGGCATAGTTCCAAACTGCTTTCCAGAATGGTTGGATCATTGTACAATTCCATCAATAATGCATTAGTATCCCAGTTCAGAATTTTAATTTCAAAGTGACCAAAACAACTTCTAAGCAAGGAAGGGTTCTAGACACATGTGCTGGGGCCCTGCCCTTAGTAGGGGGGGAGGACCTGCTTTAGTGTAAGTAGTTCTCAATCTGGATACAGATATATATTTCTCTTAATAAAATGTATATTCTTTGTGGGCAGGAATAATTCCATTTTTTGTTTTCATATTTCTGTAACACAGCTTATAGCATAGTTAAAACTCAATAAATATTTATTGATAGATTTGTTGATTTTTCTAAGAAAGAGCTAGGGAATATGAGGCTAAGGAATCACCTCTAAGATGCTAAAATTGTGGTGTATAAGAGGCTAGACATTACTGAAGATCTGGCTGAAAGATACATTTCACTGACGACATTCAGAGGGGAAGTCTAAGTTACTACTTGATTTCAACAACAGCAACAACAACAAACTGAAAAATGGGGCGAGATATACAAAGAGGCATAACACAAGACCTCTATTCTTATGGAACGTATATTTTAGTTAAAGAAATATGCTCTATACAGTTAGAAACATAATTTTAAAAGAATAGCAGTATGGTAGGTAAACAGACTTGGGTCTAAATTATAATTCAACTGCCAGAATTCTAGCTCTTTGAGATGATCTCTTAGATCCAATCTCTCTTAGGAATACTTTGCAAAGAGCAATGAATTTGGAGTAAGAGGCTCTGGGTTCATAAAAAAGGAGGATTTAGAACAGGAGGGGACCTGAAAGATCGTTTATTCAGTGGGCAGCCTGATTCTCTCTACTTTCCATTAGATTGGAAGGATCTAGAATAATCTTTCTTTATCTGATTCAGAGGAACAGAATAGAACAGGCTGTCAGAAATGACTTATTTTAATTCCATTATTTTATAGAATATTAAACTGAAAATAAAGTAACTTGCTTAAAATTACATAGGAAGTTAAGTAATAGACTTCTAAGATATTAAGTCACTTTACCTCTTTATACCTCAGTTTCCTCATTTGCAAAATGAGAAAGTCAAATTAGATAATTTCCCTTATACCTTTAAGTCCTACAGCTACTCTAAAACATTTTTCTTGGTTTAAATACCCCAGTGACAGGTAACTTACCTCATATAAATAAGGCAACTCATTCCAATTGCTGTTTGATAATATTTTTTAACCTTAAGGGTTCTCAGTCTACTCACTTTTCAAATGAATGGCACTTGATCTAGAGGAAAGAACTTTATTTGGAGTCAGATGATTTGGGGCTTTCCTATTTAAAAGTTTTGTGACTGGGTGATAAATGCAAGGGCAGGGGAAGATTGAATCAATCACTTAGGAATCCCACTTACAGTAATTGGCAATATGCAAAGATAATCAAGCAGAGGTATGAACTACTTAGGGACAAGTACTGGACATCTCTTTTCAATCAACAATATAGTAACTGTAGGAAAAGTACACAGCTCATAAATTTAAAAGTCCACTAAAGCCACTGAATGAATTGAAATGATTACACACAATTTACTTGGGTTGGTTTACTGTAATGTCCAGGCTAGCTCTCTTGTAATGCCGAAGAAACTGAGCAAGACAGAGATTAGAGACCAATTCAATAATTTATTAAATGGAGAGAAACACTGGGACCAATGGATCCATGTTGTTCCCAAGGCTAGATGAGACTGTCATCTTAAAGAATCTAGCCCTGAGTATTGGGGCAGCGAGCTTTTTATGGAATAACAAGAACAATGACATAATGGAGGTACCTAGGTGGGGATAACTTAAAGGACGGAGGTGACTGATATTCTTTTTTTTTTTTTTTAATTAATTTATTTATTTAATAGCCTTTTATTTACAGGATATATACATGGGTAACTTTACAGCATTAACAATTGCCAAACCTCTTGTTCCAATTTTTCTTTTTTTTTTTTTTATACTTTAACCACTTTATTTTTTTTTTATTAATTTTTATTTTTTTATTTTTTTATTTAATAGCCTTTTATTTACAGGATATATGCATGGGTAACTTTACAGCGTTAACAATTGCCAAACCTCTTGTTCCAATTTTTCACCTCTTACCCCCCCACCCCCTCCCCTAAATGGCAGGATGACCAGTAGATGTTAAATATATTAAAATATAAATTAGGTACACAATAAGTATACATGACCAAACCGTTATTTTGCTGTACAACAAGAATCGGACTCTGAAATATTGTACAATTAGCTTGTGAAGGAAATCAAAAATGCAGGTGGGCATAAATATAGGGATTGGGAATTCAATGTAATGGTTTTTAGGTGGCTGATATTCTAATGACATCTGAAATGGATAAACCTTTATCTTGTCAAACATTAAGGAATGTCTATAAAACCTTTATCTCAAACATTAAGAGGGGACGGTTATCACCTAAGGCAGAATTACGAAATAGGACAATTGGAGGAACTGGGTCACCCCATTAAAAGGGAACTTTGGCATAACACTCTGGAGGATTTCTGGATGAGTCTTGACGTGATGAAGGCAGGAAAGCCACCCTGAGGCTTGGTCAAAGATAATGGAATTTCCTCTGTGTCTGTGTCTCAGACTCCCAGTTCACAGTCCTCTCACGCCTTAAATGCCTCAGGATGCTTACATCACTACAGCAACTGAGCATGTGCCAACTGTAGAACCATGACATCACCATGCCCCTTCCTATGGGCCACCTGCCTACAAGGAGTTTTTTTTTTTTTTTTTTGCTGGGGTTTTATTCACCCTGTCAATCATAGTCTATCCTACTTATCTAAGACCTTTGAGTTAGTTTGGAATTAGTAATCTGAATGTCTATCTAGTTAAAAGTCGGAAGCTCCCGGCTTCCAAGGGAGAGGGGAATGCCTCTGACTGGGTGTCCTTTCCCCCTTACCCACTCCCTGAGGAAGAGGACCTGTGAACTTTGGAAGATCAAAGAAGGAAGGCTTTCAGTCAGCCCTGTAGCAGCTTTGATCCTTCTCCTCCCGCCTTCAGGATTCTTACCTTGCCACCTCTCAGGAATAACTCAATGTAATTCATTTTCAGTTGGGTCAGGCAAATGCTGATCGATCTTGTATGCAGCGGGTAGTGCAAGATGCTAGGGCTACAAAGACAAAGCGAGGCAAGATCCCCGCCCTCTTGGGCCTTGGGGGCAGAGGAGGAAAATGCAATTTGTACCTAAATAAATAAAAAATAAAAAAATGACTAGGTATGTTTGACTAGAAGGAATAATGACAGTTGGTTCTGAAGAGGGAGGTCGGGAAAGGCGGCACCTGAGCTGAATCCGGAAGGAAACAAGCGGTTCTGAGAAGCAGGGCTCCGAAGGCAAGGGAATATGGAAGGCGGTTGAGGGGGAACGGAAAGGAAGCCAGTTTCGCTGGGACAGAAGAAGGGGAAGTAACCCAACAACAACACGGGGCTGGGGACGCGGGGCCGGACTGTTGCCTGACGCTCTCCTGCGGTGATCGATTCTTTCCTTTTCCCACTCCCTTACCCTCTATTTAGTGGCCCATCTGCTGTGTCCTCCCCACGGGGTGTAAGCTCTTTGAGGGTAGGGGCTGTCTCTTTTTCAAACCCCAGATCCTAGCCCCGCGTCCTTCGAGGAGCGGGCTGCGAATAACTGTCTCTGCGCGCTGAGTTTACCCACGGACCTTGCGTGCAGGACTGAGCATTTGAAAAAGCCTCTTTGGCCGATGCCTCTGGCTCAGCGGGTTGCCGCGGGAGGACTGTGATTTTAGCGGTGGGAGGACTGTGATTTTAGCGGCGGGAGGACTGTGATTTTAGCGGAGGGAGGACTGTGATTTTAGCCGCGGGAGGACTGTGACTTTAGCGGCGGGAGGACTGTGATTTTAGCGGCGGGAGGACTGTGATTTTAGCGGCGGGAGGACTGTGATTTTAGCGGCGGGAGGACTGTGACTTTAGCGGCGGGAGGACTGTGACTTTAGCGGCGGGAGGACTGTGATTTTAGCGACGGGAGGACTGTGATTTTAGCGGCGGGAGGACTGTGACTTTAGCGGCGGGAGGACTGTGATTTTAGCGGTGGGAGGACTATGATTTTAGCGGTGGGAGGACTGTGATTTTAGCGGCGGGAGGATTGTGATTTTAGCGGCGGGAGGACTGTGATTTTAGCGGTGGGAGGATTGTGATTTTAGCGGTGGGAGGGAGGGCGACGTGAGAAAACGCTCCCCGCCAAGAGCTAACCCTCCGGCCCCAAGAGACAGGCGAGCATCCCTGGGGGGCGGCCCCAGGCCCCTCGCGGGCTCCGGCCGCCAACAAAGCTGCGGGATTCTCTCCGCTTGTCCGGGCAAAGGAGCGAGCGCAGGGCGGAGAGGCGCCCGTCACGCCGGGTCTTGTCTCAGACCCTGAGGGTTCTGGGGGTCTGTAACCACGTTTTCCCCATTACGCTTCGTTTAAAAGTCACCGAATTGTGGTTTTTGGTTTCTTTTCGTGCGTGTGTGTGTGGGGGGGAGGGGGACATGATGACGTGGGGAAAAAGAAGGGAAGGAGCGAGTCGCGTGGGCAGAGACGATGGCTTACAGTAGGCATTTATTTATTCTCAGCCCCCCTTCCCGCCCCCGCCCCCCACCGTCTGACCCGTGCCGCCTGAAGCCTCTAGGGGGAGTCTCTCTCTCTTTCCCCTCTCATCTCCCCGCCCCAGCTCCGCCCCCTTCCCCACCTCCCGCCCTTTCCCTCCCTCCCCAGGGCCGCGGGCAGGCGGCGGTGGCCCGGCGCCTTCCAGGTCGGCCCAGCGGGCGGCCCCCCGGGGGCGCTGTCTCTTTAAAAGGCTGTGTCTTGTCCGGCGGCTGCCGCGGGGGAGGGGGCGCCGATGACCGTAGTTTCTGGCCGCGGCGGCTCTGCCCCCTCCCCTCCTCCTCCCCGTGCGCCCCTCCCCCTCCTCCCTCCTCCCCGCCCCCCCGCTCTGTCCCTCTCCCTGCCGCGCTCTCTCCGTCCCCCTCTCGGGCTCTGAGGCTGCGAGCGAGCGAGCGAGCGAGCGCGCGGCGGCCGAGACGCGGAGCTCGCTCTATGTAGGCTCTGGCCCGCCGCATCGGTGCACCCGCCTCCCGGGCACACGCGCGCCTACCTAGACCTAATTGGCAATTAAACGAGCGGCGGGGGGAGAAAAGCAAGGCAGGAGGACAAGATGGCTGAGCTAGGCAGTAAGGGAGTGACCGCGGGGAAAATAGCCAGCAACGTGCAGAAGAAACTCACCCGTGCTCAGGAGAAGGTAAAGGATGCGCCGGGGTCCCGGAGGCTCCCTCATCCTGCTCGGCCTCTCGCCTCCTTCGCGCTCGCGGCAACCCGGCCAGGGGCTGCAGATGCAGAAGCGCGCGCGTGAGTGCGCGCGGGGGGAGGGGGCGCCCAGGGCTCTGAGGTCTCCCTGGCCGGGGGGCCGCAGCCCGGGCTGTGCCCCGGGTATCCGCCTGCACGCGGACCTGTCATTTAAGGAGACCCCCCCCGCACCCCCGCTTGCCCCTCCGCGTCTCCTCTTCCCCCGGGTCTGCCCTGTCACTGCAGTAAGGGGTCGGGGCACGCCTGCCCCCCGTCCCCCCGGCTCCGGGGGTGCTTTGGAGGGGCTAGGGCGGGACTCGGGCACCGAAGAGCCGGCTGAGCCGCCCCGCCGTCCCCGCGCTCTCCTCGCCGGGTGCTCCCCTCAGTCTTTCCCCCCTTGCCCTTCCCTGGGGATTGCAGCTCTCTCCCCTCCCCAGCTCCGCGCAGCATCCCCGAAACCTCCTCTCTGAGCATTTCCGCTTCGCGTTGTCCGTGGGGGCTCTTCCCTCGGATTGCTTTTGGGGGAATCCCCGAGGCCTCCGCCGGGAGGGGGAGGGGGGAGTGGTCGGACACCCGGGTAGCCCCCGCCGGCCTGGGGGGCTGACCCGCGCTTCCAGCCGCAGGACGGCACCCCCTCACTGTAGCTCGGGGGAGCAAGCCCGTAGCTCCCCCCTGTACCGTCCCCATTAAGGGTTTCCCTAACCCTCCCCATTTCTTCGCAATGATTTTTCTGTGCCCAGAGAGCCTTTCACTCCCTAAACCTTTCCCCCCCTTTTTTCTTCAGACCTCTTTCAAAGCGTCTCTAGCAGCGTCTGGGGCTTCCTGCTCATCCCCTAATTTTCTAAAGAGGGAGGGTCGCGCCGCACTGGGTACGGGGAAACCCGCGTATTGCTCGCCTTCTATTGTATGATGCTTTCGCTAAATAAATATCTCTGATCTAAGAAGGGCTCCTTTCTCCTCCCCACCAGCGGAGCTGCCCAGATCGCGTCGTTGGACGCCCCACACTTGGAAGGGAAAGAGAATTGGAGAGGGGCGGCGGGGGGTTTGGAAATGCCTCCTAGATGGAAGGGTTCTGGGCCGTGGGTATTCGGTGCCAGGAAGCAGCGGGAAGCGAGGGTCCGTGCTTGTGGCAAGGAAAGGGAGAGGCCTCTAAAGACTGCTGCCTCTTGGAAATCCGTGACACGCCCTGACCCCGTCCTCCTCTGAGCCCTTCTGTCCTTGCTGCTTGTGTCTGAGGGCCTTTGAAGAACCAGACACCCCTTTGGAGGGGGTAGGCTAGTTCCAGGAGGGCTGGGAGATAAGGGCTTCCCCAGTGATTTGGCTCGAACCATATTTAAATCCATCCACCATCAGGGGCCGTGCAGGAAATCCAAGGACCGGCGGGTGGGTTTTCGTGTGTCTCTGTGTGTATGTGTACGTGTGCTCCATTCTGGGCTACCTCTTGCTTGGGTTTATAGAATTTGGAGCACGGCTCCTGCTGACGCAACTTCCCATTGCCGGCTTTGACTCTGAAATCCTGGGAGCGCGGTCTGGTCCGATAATCTTTGGGGAGAGAGCAGGGTTGTCCCTCTCTCCTGCCCTCCCTTCTTGAAAGGATATTTTCTCTCCTCCCCTACTCCCATTCTCATCCCTCCCATGGTGGTGATGGTGGGGGATCAGCTAGCTTGCCTGTAAAGACTGAAGGACTAGTCTGAAATCAACTCCCTTCACCATCTGGGGCTCCTTCTCCCAGCCAATTGGGTTGGTTTGTAAACGAATGACTTTTGCAGCTGAGGCCACTGTGGCTCCCTGACTTGCCTTGAAATCTTTACTCCCTAGGGATGTTCTCTAGCCATGTGATTTAGGGGTGGGAATAGCATTATCTCTGTTTATTTTCTTCCCTTCCTCTATGATTTGCTTCTCTCTGAGCATAAGCCCTTTTTAAGAAGGGAGACCTCTGAGTGTGTTTTAGGGTGTGTGTGTGATTTTCTATGTTCTAAAGCTCATCCTGCCATCTAACGACTCCCTCCCCCAACTGATGGGGGGGATTAATGTGTTTATAGAAAGCTATTGTTAGCCTGGAAGGCCTTGACTCATCCATCTCCCTAGTGGGAATGAGAAGAATATAGGACCTGTCTGAAGGGCTGGGACAGGCTGGCTTCTCTTTTTCTCCAGCCCCCTCTCCTTGGATGGTACCTGTTAAATACCACGACAAAGCACATTACTGGGCAGTAAGCAGATGTACTAATAGCAGCTCTCCTCCTGAGCCAGATCCCTCTTCTGAGCTATGGTCAGAATTGTCAAGTTCTGTTCCTTCAGTTTGATCTCCACCTCCATGTCTTAACTCAGATTGGGTTGACTGTTCTTTGCCTTCATTAATAATTCTCTGTAATATGTATAACTTTTTTCATTGGAAATAAATAACTGTGTTATATGCATAAGCATAATACATGTTATCATTCTCTACCTACTTCCAACTCTTCTCATTCTTCTTTCTAACCTTGCTTGACTTTCAGAGACGGGACCCTCTACCAGCTGACCAGTAGTGATTAGATCAAAATATCAGGGGGGCTAGTAAATGGGTATGTACTTCCTTCAAACCTTTACCTCTGCCAAAAAAAAATCTGTTCACAACTGGGAGTTGGAACTAGAAGGTAAACTAAAATAGAATCCTGGACAACTCGCTGTGTTTGATTTGGAGTTGATCTTCATTGAAAGGCTAAGGAGATGATATTTCATCTGACATTGCTTCCTTTCCAATGGTGAAGAAATGGGAGACAAGGAATCGTTCCAAGACATCTTCTCTACTGAGCAAGGTTCCAAGTATATAGTGTTCTTACATCCTTATTTTCCCATCCTTTCTGTTTGTCCAGAATTAATTCTTCTGTGATATCTTCAGTGACTTTTCTCTCTCTTCTAAATTCCTCTAGCTGTCTCTTACTTTTATGAGAGATAGTATGATGTAGACCACATATATATATATACCTACATATACAGAGCACTGGAGCAGGGGATAGAATCTCTGTCTCTGCCTTTCTCTCTCTCTCTCTCTTCTATTTGTCTCTCTGAACACATCTAAATAACATTCTGTGAATGTCAAAGAATCAGAATCAAACCCAAGCCACCATTTATTTCAACCAGTACAAGAACAAGAATCCTACTGTTGACAAATGATCATTCAACTGTTTCTATAAAACCTCTACTTAGGGAAACACAAAACCTCAGGACTATTGTGAGGATCAAATGAAATTGATGTATATGAATCACCTTGCAAATCTTAAAGTTCCATATTAATGTCAGCTACAATTATGGTTATTATGATTCTAATCTGGAAAACAGTCCTTTTTACTTCTAGATACCTCTAATATGCTAGGAAACATGTGAATGCATAAATAGAGGCTGCTAGGTGATACAGTAAGTAGAAGTCTAATCAGGAAGACCGGAGTTCAAAGGTGACCTTTGATGCACATTAAGCCATATGATCTTGGACAAGTCACTTAACTTGTTTGCCTCAGTTATCTCAACTATAAAGTGAGTAGCACAGTGTCTAGCATATAATAAGCATTGTGTAAGTTCATTCCTTCCCCTTCCTTACTGTATATATTAACAAAGGAACCTGAGCTCTTATCCTTACCCCTTTTTAGTCTATATTATCTACAGATGATCCAGGTTGAAGCTACAGGGTTCAATTCCTTATAAGGTTCCTCACAATATCTTCTTAAATGTGGAGGACTCTGAATGCCAGGTTAAAGGACTGAATTAATCCTGAAGACATTGGGAACTATTCATGTTTTTTGAGCCAGGGAATACTTATTATGAAGTAAAAGAAAGAACAAAATATGTAACAATCAAAATATTTTCAGATTTTTCTCAAGGAGCTGAAACATGGGTGCTTGGAAATGGAATGAAAGGAAATGGAAAGACCTCTGGACTTAATGACATTGAAGTTCTGCCATTTACTAGCCAAATGAGTATGGTCAAATCACTTTATTCTTCTAAGCCTCAGTGTTTTCATTTCTAAAATGGGGAAAATCATGCCTAAATTGTTTGCTTCCCAGATTTGTCGCAAGGAAAATGCCTTAGTAATTTGTAAAGTTCAATGTATCATTACAAACCATTCTGGACAAGCAATAGTCTGCCATATATTTAAATGTTTATTGTGTTTCTTTTATATTTACTGTTTGAGACCATTTTGCAGGATAAAAGAATGTATTTTTGTAATTAAATAAAAGTACTATGATAGAAAGCATCTTCTGGACAGCTCTAATAGCAGCCAGAATGATGAGATGATATGTATTTCTTTCATCTTGTTCCTCTCATATTGTTTTGATTTCTGTCCCTAGGTCTCTGTAGTTTGGGAATCTTTCATTCAACATAGTTTAACATCTATTTAAAATGCTATTCTTTATTTTAAAAAATAAAGGAAGAACCATGGTATAGTTAATCAGTAAACTTTTATTAAGTGCCTACTATTGTCCTTCATTTTCAAAGATAGTCATTATATCAGAGAGGTGACGCCATGACAACAACTGAATTGCATTTGAATGATGGAAGCTGTGCAAAGTCACCAGCTTCACTTTCTCCTCCAGAGCCATCTGGGTCCAGTGGCCAGATATAGATGAGGACGATTGGAGATGACCCTGGATGAAATGGGAGATCTGGTGCTAAGGTCTTCAGCAGGTCTCAGTTTGAGCCCATGCAAGAGATGAGGCAGAGAATGGCCTCTTTTATCTAGTCAGAAAAAATAAAGAATTAATCTGGGAGGGGAAGGCCCTCAAGGTTTCTGGTCAAAATAGAAACGATTGCTATTTACATTCCGAGCCAATCGGGTGTTGGGATACAAATCCAATAAATGATACAGTTCCTTCATATAGAATTATGAAGAAAATGTGAATAAATAAAAAGCTGTTAAATACAAGGTTATTTGAAAAAGAGAGCAGCAGCACTTATGGAGATCATAAGAGACTTTACATAGAAGGCATTGTTTTAAACAAAGATAGGGATTCCAAGAGACAGGAATGAGGATGGAGGAGTATATTTTAGGCACAAGAGGATAGCCAATTCCAAGGCAGAAAGAAAAGGGATGAAATATATATGTAGAACAGGCCACTTAGACTAAATCAAAAAGTATTCTATTATAATCATGTATAGCACTTTGCTTAGACATTTCCCAAATGATGGACAGCCATCTTAATTTTCAGGATTTTTCTTTTTTTCTTTTCTTTCTTTCTTTCTTTCTTTCTTTTTTTTTTTTTTGTTATTACAAAAAGTATTTCTGTGAATATTTTGAAACATGTAAAATTTTTCTTTCTGTCTTTGACCTCCTTACAAATAGATGCTCAGCACTAGGTTTGCTAAGTCAAAGAATGTGAATTATTTAGTGACTTTAATTGAATAATTCAAATTATTTTCCAGAATGATTGAATCAACCGACAGTTTGTTAAGTTAGTTTAGAAAATATAATTTTAGAAATCGTCTCATTGTCTCATCTTTATATCACTTTGATTTCTGAATATATTCTTCTCTTCCCTTCTTTTTTACTATCTGGCAAGACTTTTCTTTAAAAAAAAAAAAGATTAAAAAAAAAACCTTGCTCATGGTATTCAATAGCACATGTGACATTCCACATCTTAGGTTAGTTTTTGTTAAATATTTCCAACGGCTCTCCAAATAGTTTCAGTTTGACAGTTTAATTGCACCTCAAACTCAACAAGTACAAAGCAAAATTCATCACCTTCCTCACTAAATTTTTTTTTTTTTGCTCTGAATCTTCCTTATGTCTGTGTAGTGTGCCAGCATTCTTCTATTTATCCAGGATCATAAGCCTGAAGTCACCCTTCTCTCTCATCCCACATATTTCAATTTTTGATTCTACCTTGATATCTCTCCCATTTGTCTTTTCTCCACCTATGTGACTACTCACTACTTTAATTCAGGCCCCCATTGTCTCTTGCTTGGACTATTGTCACACCCTTCTAATTAATCCTCTGTGCTTTCTCTCTCCCCCACTTTGATCCATCCTCCCAATAATTGTCAAAAATAATATTCCTAAAGCATAGTTTGGATCATAGAACTCCCTGCTCAAAAGCCTACAGAGACTTCCTGTTGTCTCCAGGGTAAAATTTGAACATCTCAGCAAAATGCAGCTACTTGGTGTAGTGAATAGAACGTTAATTTTAAAGTCAGGATGATCTGAGTTAAAATGTTAGCTCAGACATTTTCTAGCTGTGTTTCCCCGAACAAGTCCACTTACATCTCAGTTTTCCCATCTGTAAAGTAGGGATAGTAATAGTACACACATCTTAGATTTGTTGTGAGCATTAAATGAAATAATATATGGGAAAAAACCACATTTTGCAAACTTTAAAGGATTATGTGAAAAGCTAGTTATTTCTATGACTCTAAAGGTTCTTTGTAATTTGGCACCCGTTTGCCTTTCTAGTCTTATTTCACGTTTCTTCTCTTGACACATTCTGTATTTCACTCAAACTGCATTAGAGAACCTCAAATTCTTATTCCATCTGCTGAGTTGGGTGAGTAGGCCAGCTGCCATGTCTACAATGCATACCTTCCTCACCTCCTTCTTAAAAAGCTTATCTTGTTCCAGGCTCAGCTCATCTAGGGCCTCCTCTTCATCTTAAAGCTTCCCTGATTTCTCTGTCCTTCCTTCCTTCTTTGTTAGGGTTGTCTCCCTCATGTTACACTTGCTTGTGGACGTGTTTGTATGTCCCAGTGGAATGAGGACTATTTGAAGACAGGGACTGGTATGGTCTTGTATTTATATCCTTAGAACCAAGTATAGAGATTGCAAAGAGTAATGCATTTGATAACTTGAAACCACATATTGTAGAGAAGGGCATTAGAACAGATTGCTCAGTGTTGAAGTATATGGTCTTCTGGTGTGGGTGAGGTATGGGATTGAATTTCATCAAATGAGTTCTTGCAGAAGAGCTGCTGAGTACTGAGTAGAGAGATATTTATACATACTTGGAGGAGAGAGAAGAAAGAAAACAAAATGGCCCATGGGAATTTCAGTTGATTTGATCTGGTCTGATATAACTGTACCAATGGTCTGTGATGGCCTTACTTGGATTTGACTCTTTCCACCAAAATTTGTGTTTCCTTTTTTTTTATATTTATCTATTTAATTAAAAATTCTATTTTATTTTATTTTATTTTCAGTTCCAATTTTTTTCCCTTACCCTAGCATCCCTCTACCCATTGAGAGAGTAGAAAATATAAAACCCATGATAAAGATAAAATTATGCAAAATATATTCTCTTCTGAAACTTCTCCCCCTGCCTATTTGGCTTCACAGAGAAGGTAGATAAGATAAAATTTGTACCTCAGGCAGTTTCTTCTGGAAATTGGTGGTATCAAATCTAGATTTCCCCCTTCTCTAAATTTTATTTTCCTTGCCTTCTCCAATTTGTTAATCATAATCCAAGGCGCAGGATACTTAACTGGGAGTCAGGAGATCTGAATTCTAGTCCTAGCATTGTCATTTATAAAGACATAATGTTTGGTTGATTTACTGGACTATATTTATTTATTAAATGGAAAAGCTGGCCTTGGGGTTAGGAAGATCTCAATTTAAGCTGTGATGGTGATACATGTTAATTTTATTACTCAGAGCAAGTCACTTAACTTTTCAATATTTAAAGCAATTATCCAAGACTGTAAATTTCCAATAAGTTGTAAATTTTGATTGGGAAAGAGAATTTCCATGCCAGGAGTTCCTTTTAAAAACTATGAAACTGGAAGGTAGGATAATATTTGTTATTTGAAGGTAGGGGCTATTTCTTATCTCTTATTTGTCTTGTCTGTTTACTATTTGTCCATTCATACATTTATTTAACTCAGTCCATAGACTGGATTTTATTGCCCATAAAAAGTCTTAATAAATGTTTCTTGGCTGATTGGATTAAAAAAAAATGAATGCCCTGCCAGCATCACAGGATGGTTTTGAAAATCAGATAAATTTCCCAGGCTTTGGGAAGGAAAGAAGTGCCTGATATCTCTGGGATTTCATCAGCCTTAATCATCTCTACCTGATTGACACTCTTATCTTTCTATCTCCTACACTTTCCTTCCACCCAGTTATGGATCTCTGACCAACTTTGGAGCTGTTTTAATCTGGTCTTCAGATGCCATCTCAGATACTTGCTAAGCTCCTCTTGGAGTGTAGGACCTTCTTCCCCAGCCATAGGTAGCTTGGATTTTGTTCTCTTTCTATTACCTGCATGCCTAAGGAGAGAATCCTTTCATTCTTACAATAGTTTCTCTTTTATTATGAACTTAGTCTTCAGTAAGCACATTTCAGTATATGAGAAACAAAACAAAGATTATATCTAAAAGGATTTTGTTGCATTATTTTGCTTTTTTAAAGTCAAAAATTTGGCAGTAATAAACAAAATTGCCCTTTTGTCTTGTGTATACTTTAAAAAAATGTCATATTGATGCCCTTTTTTCTTTTCATTTGTATGTCTCACTACTTAGTAAGTTACTTTCCTCCCTTTTCCCTTAGAAGCTCTTTCTTTGAGCAAAACCAATTCAATACATTTCTCCTGTCAGAAAATGTCTGTCTCATTCTATACCCTCTAGTCCATCAATCACTTCTGTTGAGAAGTAGGAAACATGCTTCATCTTTGGTCTTCCAAAATTATTGCAATGATAAGAGTACCATAGTCTTTGAGATTGATTTCTTTTACATGTTGTTTTTGTTTGTCCTTTTTTTCTTGAAGATAACCATGACATCAGAGAGATGACAGGTAAATGAAATGAATTTAAGTGAGGGAGAACTGGGTAAGGTCACCTGCCTCATTTTCCCCTCCAGAGGCTTCTGGGTTCAGGGGCCAGATATAGATCAGGACGACTGGAGATGGCTCTGGTTGTAATGGGAGACTTTGGCCTTTTTAAGCTAAGGTCTTCAGTAGGTCTCAGTTTAACTGAGACTGCACCCAATCAATGATCAAGGTTAGGTAGCAATTGAGGTAAAGAATCTTCTCTTTTAAGTAGTGTCCCTGCCTCTTCCTCTTCCTCCCTCCTCCCCCCAATTCTAATAAATCAATCAATCTAGGGGTATCTTCTTCCCTCGCTCCCTCCCTCCCTTCCTTCCTCTCTTCCTTTCTTCTTTCCTTTCTTCCCTCTTTCCTTCTTTCCTTCCCTCCCTGCTTCTTTCACTTTCTTTCCTCCCAACCTCTCTTCCCTTCCCTTTCCTCCCTCTATCCATTTAAGGTATTATACCTTTACCTATAGATGCTCTTTTAAAAAATATTTTTTTTTCCCCATTACATTATTATGATCATTGTATAAATTATTCTTCTGGATTGGCTCATTTCATACAAATTTCCCCTGACTTCATCATTTCTCATGATGTAGTCATATTCTATTACATTCTATACCACAGTTTATTTTTCCATTTCTTAATTGATAAGTACCTACTTAAAAAAATAGCTTTTTATTTTCAAAATACATGCAAAGATAGTTTTCAACATTCATCCTTGCAAAACCTTGTCTTCCAAATTTTTCTCCCTCCTTTTTCTCACCTTCTCCCCTAGACAGAAAATAATTCAATATAGCTTAAACATATGTGATTCTTTTATGCATATTTTCACCATTATCATGCTGCACAAGAAAAATCAGATCAAAAAGGAAAAAAATGAGAAAAAAACAAAAAGCAAGCAAATACCCCCCAAAAAGGTGAAAATACTATATTGTGATCCATAGGTAGTCCCCATGGTTCTCTCTCTGGGTGCAGATGGCTCTCTACACCACAAGTCAATTGGAATTGGCTTGAATCGATATGTATGTACCCAGTTCTTTTCTACAACATAAAGTGCTGCTATAAACATTTTTGAACGTGTGGTTACTTTCCCTTATCTTTAAGATAAGGGAATTTGTCTTTTTTCTATATCCTTAGCCCCTCTTTATTTATAAAATGGAGGGATTAGGAGAAATACAAATTGAGCAATTGAGTAAGAATAGAAAAAAGACACAATTAGAAAAGGTCTCAAACATGATTAAAACTGGATTTCTGTCTCAACCACACCTAAGTTGCCTTAGATAGATGAGACCTTTTATTGATTTATGGAATTTTACAGTGTTCCTCAATTTTTGTGTATTGTTGCAGGATCCTTCCAAGTCAAGAGTGGTCTTCTTAGGCTCTGCTCTAAATTCTTCCTGCTTATCTTTGGGCTGCTTTCTTATTTTGGTCCCTGGAGGAGATAGAAAATCATGGATTATCCTGTCTTCTGTTTAAAAGAAGGGATTTTTTCAGTTACCAAGTATTTACTGTATTCAAAATTCATCTAGTGTTGAGATACTATGATTGAATATGCCTTTTTCTGAAAGAAGGTTTAAAAGTTTCTTCACGTATAAAGAAATGACATGAAATCATCTTCACAACACTGGGTAGAGGAGTCTTGGTTAAATTATAGTTCATCTGAAAAAAAGATTCCAAGTGAATTGCACGCTTAATGTGAATCAATGATGTATGATAGCCAAAAAACTTAATTCAATCTTAGGCGACATTAAGAAAGGTATGATGTCTACATGGGAGATAATACTACTTGATAAATTATATTCTCTTCTGGGTGCCAATTTTAGGAAGGGCATTGATAATCAACAAACATTTATTAAGTGCTAGTAATGACAAAAATGAAGTAGTCTTCTCAGAAATCTTATAATCTATCAATAATAAGGTAAAGACCTTTTGGAGGATGATGCAAATAATGGTGACAGTGATGGTGAAGGACCTCAATCATTCCTACAGAGGTTAGGATGAAGGCGTTCTGGATATTTAGCGTGAATGAAGACAAGATTTATGGGAAATGTGACTGTTTTCTTCATTGAATCCAAGAGTTCTTAGACTTCCTTCCCTTTTTTTTTTTTTGGTATCACAGACTCCTTTGGCAATGAAATCTAGGGTCCCTTTTTCAGAATAATGTTTGTTACCTATGAACGAGATGAGGTGAGATCTTTCAAGACAGCTGTGAAAATCGAGTAAGGCTTCATCTACTTCAGAGTTTGCATAGGCCTGAAGATTGAATCAAGGGCATATCTAAGTCCCCTTCCTGCTGTCCTCCCATGACATCAGTGTTTCCCTATTTCAGTCAAATATGGGCAACTATGTACTTATTAGTCAAGTTCAATTTCTTGGGTAGTTCCCTCGTTTTGAATGTAAGACCCTCAGCCAGTGAGGATGAGGGTCAGTGGTGGGACCGGTATTTGTGTTAGGGATAAAAAGTGTTGGCCCTGCCCCCTATGGCGCTTCCTCCCTTCGATTGTTTGCTCCACGGTTGGGATACCGGATTCTCACAATATCGTATAATAAACTTTGCTTTGCTTCTAGATATCTCTCCACCTTTTTTTAAATTAAATGCTATCTGAACCACACACATCCATATTCATAATTGAAGGAGATATTAAATTTCAGCTAAAGGTTAAATGAAGTATATACTTTTGTTTCCATAAAGATTCACAGATTCCTTGGGAATCCATGAACCCCAGATTAAGAAGACCTAATTTAGTTAATGAAATACTGAGTATACAAAGAAAATTAAAAGCATAATCCCAGCCCCAAGGAACTCATTTTCTAATGTGGAGACAACATGGAAATAACTATATATGAAAATTATTTTAGAGGTTAATATGTGAAAGAAAAAGAACCTAGATTTCTCCTACTTGGTCCCAAAGAGAACTACCAGAAGCAGGGGGGAAGATGGGCTGGGGTGGGGAGAGGGGAAATTGCATTAAGGTAGATTTCCGTGGAATGAAGGTGAATCTTCCTAACAAAGTGCTATCTGAAGGTGATTGAAAGCTGGTTATCTGAAAGGTTGCTGACCTGCTGGCTGGAGGTAGGGGTTTCCTCCCCCACAAGAGCCCTTCCAACTATGAGATTCTGTGATTCTCTGAGGGCTTTTTTTTTTTTTGGACCATCAACATTTGTACTTTGTGTTTGTTTTTCAAAAACATATCTCTTGTCAAACTCTTTTAGGATTAACGGTGGAAGGAAAAAGCCATTATAAAACATTAAATTAATAAAGAACCAAGCAGAAAGAGCGTAATTTAGTGAATGGAGCTGAGCTGCTAGAGAAGCAAATTCAGTTTCCTGTTCA
Source organism: Sarcophilus harrisii (assembly GCF_902635505.1). Classification (NCBI taxonomy): domain Eukaryota; kingdom Metazoa; phylum Chordata; class Mammalia; order Dasyuromorphia; family Dasyuridae; genus Sarcophilus; species Sarcophilus harrisii. Next base: position 320,420,872 of record NC_045428.1, read on the forward strand.
GGTTTTACCTTTGACATGATATGTGACCTTGGGGCTGGATAATCTCACTTTTACCTCCTTCCCCCCTCATTTGCAGAGCTTTGGGGCAGTTCAATGAGATGGAAATTAGGAAAGGATCCTGGGACTCAGGTCAGTAGTGTGATGGTATTGGTAGTCATTGCCAAGGCTAAGGCTGTGAACTCCTAAGACTTCTCCAGAAGCGGTCACTGCTAACTCCATCCCTGCTGTGTTTCCAGGCTGGACCTCCCAGGGATTGCAGTGTTTATGCAGCTGGGACTCTGGAGAAACTGGAAAGCAAATTTATGGTTTTCACAGTGTCTGACCTTCTGTCATTTTTCTTTCCTTAACTCATTCCTTCCTTTTTACCCTTCCTCTTTCTCAATTCAGATCTGATTACAGTTTCTTCTTGAATGTGAGAAATGAGGGTGGGAGGCAAATATGCATTATTGTTGGTACAGATTGTGGAAACACAGATCCAGCAGGTTTGGCCACATGCGGAGGCAGGATAGGTAGAATACTTTAGGGTGGAATTAAAAAAGCACAAAAAATATCTCCTTCACTGCTACTATGCCTGAATCCCGCTATTAGTGCTTAACTCTGGGTCTTCTTGTTCTCTTTTAATATGTACATATCTTTGGAAAGGAAAATCAATTCTAATTCATGCGTAACTAACTAGTTGATAGTAGTGCTTAGAGGGAAGAGGGAAGATTATTAAATGATCATTTATTTAGAGCTGAAAGGATTTCCAGAGGTCAATTAATGCAATCCCCTTCATTTCATTGATAAGAAACTGAAGCCAAGAGAGGGTGGCCTGTTTTCCCCCAGTAGACAGGTATTCAGACTTTCTACTGTACCCAAACACGATTTAATTGTTGGTGGAGAAAAAGGAGAGAGAAACAGAGACATAGAGAAAGTATCTGGGGAGGTAGGGTGTCCAGACAATGACTTTGGTCATCTGTATGGGCTGGTCTCTACCTGTGTATTATTTTCATTCCTTACATTTCTGACATGTTAAAAAGTGACTTTGTGTCTACATCAAGGAACCTAAGAGCATTAATACAGTTTCTTTACCTGTAAAAAGAGAAGATGGGACAACATGGTCTTATGGCTTCTTGTCCTGCTTATGTTCTATATTTCTAATGAAATAATTTATAAATGAATGCCTTAAGATTCTGTGGTAAAGGCTTATATCCTTCAGCAGAAGCATAAAGAAATGATGGGCAGATATAGAGAGAGATATGCAAATGATGGACAAATCCAGGAGGGATACCTCTTTGGATACTTGGATGTAGCCCTCTGGAAAACCTCTAGAGTAGGTATTGTGTAAATCTCTAATGGTGGCAATAATTTCTGATTCAGCATCATGCATTGGAAAGTCCGTTGTTTCAAATCCTGATATTGCCATTTAGTAGCTTGTGTGACTTCAGTTTCTTCATTAGAATTGTGAAGGAGTGAACTAAATAGCTTTTGAGTTTCCTTTTAGTTCTAACTCTATGATCCTACAATCAAGGAAAATTTCAAACCAGTTTTGACATGGTCCCTTGGTATTTAGCATTTCTTTTATTACTATTTGAGTTTCTCTGTTCCCACCTTCAAATAGGAATCCCAACTTCTTTCTTAGTGAGTCAGACATTGTACATTTGTTAAGTGCTTATTATATGTGTCAGGCAATGCGCATACTAAGGTAGTGGTGCTACAAGGCAAGGCAGAGGAATAAGTTTTTTTTTTAAAAAAAATTTTTATTATAGCTTTTTATTTACAAGTTATATGCATGGGTAATTTTACAGCATTGACAATTGCTAAACCTTTTGTTCCAGTTTTTCCCCTCATTTCCCCCACCTCTCCCCCAGATGGCAGGTTGACCAATACATGTTAAATATGTTAAAATATAAATTAAATACAATATAAGTATACATGTCTAAACAGTTATTTTGCTGTACAAAAAGAATCGGACTTTGAAATAGTGTACAATTAGCCTGTGAAGGAAATCCAAAATGCAGGTGGACAAAAATAGAGGGATTGGGAATTCTATGTAATGGTTCTTAGTCATCTCCCAGAGTTCTTTTGCTGGGTGTAGCTGGTTCAATTCATTCCTAGAGCAATAAGCTTTTATTAAGATGTTTCTATTTGCCAGAAACTGTGCGAAGTTCTGGGAATATACATACCATAATAAAGAAAAGATAGTCCCTGCCCTCAAGGAACTCATGTTCTAATAGGCAAAAAATGGTAGGACCAGGGAAGATAAAATGTAAATAGCTAAGTTCCTGCATGGTGTATATAGAGAGTAGATGGAACATAATTTGGGAGAGGAAGATACTGGCAAGTTGGGGAATGTATAAAAGGCCTCTTAAAGAAGGTGAGCCATGAAAGAAGTAAGGGAAACCAAGTGAGAGAAGTGGGTGGAAAGGACACTCCAAATATGGGAAAACAGGCAGTGAGAATATATGGAAACAGGAGAGGGCATCATACTCAAGGAATTGTGAGTAAGTCAATTTAGTTGGATCATAGAGTTTTTTTTTTTCTCTCAGTAGTATTCTTTTTTCCCCGAATACATGTAAAGATAGTTTTCAGCATTCATTTTTGTAAGATTTTGTTTCATATTTTTTCTCACTCTCTTTCTTGTCTCTCCATTCTCCAAGACCACAAGCAATCTGAGATGGATTATAGCTGATACTTTTAAACATATTTCCATATTTCTCATATTATGCAAGAAAAATCAGGCCAAAGGGGAAAAACCTTGAGGAAGAAAAAGCAAGCAAACAAGCAAACAAACAAAAAGGTGAAACTATTATGCTTCAATCCATTCAGTCTCCATTAGTTCTCTCTCTGCATAGGGACAGCATTTTCTATCCCAGTTTATCAGAATTGTCTTGGATCACTATATTCCTGAGAAAAAACTAAGTCTAACATAGTTCTCATAATCTTTCTTACTGTGTACAATGTTTTCCTGATTCTGCTCACTTCACTCAGCATCAGTTCATATAAGTCTTTCCAAGCTCTTCTGAAATCAACTCATCATTTCTCATAGAATAATAATATTCCATTACCTTCATATAACATAACTTATTCAGCTATTCCCCAAATGATGGGCATCCTTTTAATTTCTAATTCCTTGCCACTGTACAAAGAGCTGCTACAAACATTTTTATACACGTGGGTCCTTTCCCTTCTTTAAGTTCATAGAGTTCTTAAAAGAAAATAAAGTTTAAGAAGATTGGAAAAGTAGGGAGGGCCAGATTATGAAGAGATTTAAAAACCAAACAGCATTGTGTATTTGATTTTACAGGTAATAGAGAGGAACTAGAGTTTATTGAGGCAGGGGAGAGGGTAACATAGGAAGAAGTATGTTTTAAAAAAGATCACTTTGGCAGCTGAGAGGAGGAGGGATGGGAATAGGAAAATAGTAGAGGCAAGGAGACAAATTAGAAGGCTAATGGAGCATCTTTTTTTTTTTTTAATAGCCTTTTATTTACAGGATATATGCATGGGTAACTTTACAGCATTAACAATTGCCAAACCTCTTGTTCCAATTTTCACCTCTTACCCCCCACCCCTCCCTAGATGGCAGGATGACCAGTAGATGTTAAATATATTAAATATAAATTAGATACACAATAATATACGACCAAACCATTATTTTGCTTAGAAAAAAGAATCAGACTCTAAAAATTTACAATTCTTGGAAAAATCAAAATGCAGGTGGCATAAATATAGGGATTAATTCAATTGGTTTTAGTCATCCCCGAGTTCTTTCCTTGGTAGTGGTTCAGTTCATTTGCTCCATTAGAAATGATTTGGTTGATCTTTCTGAGGGAGGCCCGGTCCATCGAACTGGTCATCATATAGTATTGTTGTTGAAGTATAAATGATCTCCTGGCTCTCACCTCAGCATCGTTTTGAAGTCTCTCCAGGCCTTTCAAATTATCCTGTTGGTCATTTTTACAGAACAGTAATATTTATTCAGCCATTCTCCAACTGTGGACATCCATTCGTTTCGTTTTTACCACAAAAGAGCTGCCACAAAGATTGACAACGGTCCCTTTCCCTTCTTTAGTATCTCTTTGGGATAAATCCCAGAAACCTCTGGATCAAAGGGTATCACAGTTTGATAACTTTTGAGCATCGCCCAAACTACTCTCCAAAATGGTTGGATTGTTCACAACCCACCAACAATGCATCAATTCCCAGGCATCCCCCAACAATCTATTATTTTTCCTGTCATCTTAGCCAATCTGAAGGTGTGTAGTTATCTTAGAGTTGTCTTAATTTCTTTCTCTGATTAATAATGACTTGGAGCATCTTTCATTGACTAGAAATAGTTTCAATTTCTTCATCTGAAATTGTCTTTCATATCCTTTGACCATTTTCAATTGGAGAATTTGATTTTTTATGAATTAAGTTAATTTCTATATTTTTGGAAATGAGGCCTTTATCAGAACCTTTGACTGTAAAAATATTTTCCCAGTTTATTGCTCCCTTCTAATCTTGTCTGCATTAGTTTTTTTTGTACAAAACTTTTCAGTTTTTTAATCGAAATTTTCTATTTTGTGATCAGTAATGATCTCTAGTTCTGCTTTGGTCATAAAGACCTTCCCCTTCCACAGGTCTGAGAGGTAAACTATCCTGTGTTCCTCTAATTTATTAATACTAATGGAGCATCTTAGAAAGGAGGAGAGAATGAGGGCAAGGAATTTTTCTTTTAGAATACCTAACCAGAAATGGATAGGAATGATTTTTGGTGTCATTTTTCATCCATGTTTTCCTTTTCAGTTCTGATTCTTATCTTTTGACACATTTTTTTTTTTTCCCCCAGATTATTGGGAGTGGGTCTGCAAGGGTAGAATAGTAAGGGAGACAGTTTAACTCGCCAACAGAAACAAAATGTTGGGGAGAGGTTGGTTGGCTTGCCAGGGACAGTATGACACTGGCTATGTGAATCAGTGGTGATGTCTGATAATTGTGCGTCATTGCTGAATTGGAACCAAAGACCTGCCTACACTGTCTTTCTGGATTTGACAGACGCTCTATGCAGATGACAGAATGAGAGGACAACAGTAAGCGACAGTAAGCACTAGGGCATTACAGATGGGAATAGCTTTTCCAGCCACTCAGGGGCTTTTGTTTACCCATAAGTCTCTGGAATTCAACTTAGAGAAGTATAGAATGTTGTAGTTAGCAGGGAACCAGAGAGGCACAGCAAGTTAGTTTCAGTCAGGATTAGAATTGAGGATTTTCTGACATCTTTCCTATTGCTCCATTTCTCTCTCTCTCTCTCTCTTTTTAAATTATTATAGCTTTTTATTTACAAGATATATGCATGGTTAATTTTTCAGCATTGACAATTGCAAAACCTTTTGTTCCAATTTTTCCCCTCCTTTCCCCTACACCTTCCCCCAGATGGCAGGTAGACCAATACGTGTTAAATATGTTAAGGTATATGTTAAATACAATATATGTATACATGTCCAAACAGTTATTTTGCTGTATAAAAAGAGTCAGACTTTGAAATAGTGTACAATTAGCCTGTGAAGGAAATAAAAAATGCAGGCCGACAAAAACAGAGGGATTGGGAATTCTATGTAGTGGTTCTTAGTCATCTCCCAGAGTTCTTTTGCTGGGTGTAGCTGGTTCAATTCATTACTGCTCCATTAAAAGTGATTTGGTTCATCTCATTGTTGAAGAGGGCCACATCCATCAGAATTGGTCATCATGTAATATTGTTATTGCTCCATTTTTTAATGGATTGTGTTAGTAATTCAGTTCAATAAATTTACTAAATACCTATATGTAATAATAATAATAGCCAGCATTATGTAACACTTTAAAGTTTACAAAGCAGTTTATAAAAATCATCTCATTTTATCTTCACAGTAACCCTGTGATAGATAAAGAGGTAGGTGACATTATCATTCCCAAGCTGATACAGATTAAGTGACGTGGCTAGGGTCACACGGCTAGTAATTTTCTGATGCAGAATTTAAACTCCCGGTCCTGTGCTTTTTATTCATGCTGCCACCTTAGTGATTCTCTTTGCCATATACCTTTGATTCATGAATGCCATGCTCTTGGCAGAATCACCGTGTTAGGTGGCCTACCAAAGCAGGAGAAAGGTGAGTGAAAATAGGAGATACTATTGCCAAGGATGATATATGAAGAGTAAAACATCATTAAGGACATGGATGTCCATAAAAGGAGGTGGAACAATCAATGGAATAGTATGAATGAAAGGGAACTGTTGCATTGGCATCTAGGAAATATGAACAGAACTAGAGAGAGGTCAACAGCATTTGGGGTGATTGAGGATTTATAGAAAATCATGGGCAAGAATTAGATGGGGTTAGTGGATGTTGTTAAGTTTCCCTTTGTATTGATAGATGGAGTAACCATGATCAGGAGATCAGATTTGAGGTCCCAGGGAAGGTTTTAAGCTATTAATGGTTTTAATAATTTTAAATTATTTTAATAGCTTTAATTAAAAATTTTAAATAGCTATTAATAGCTTTAAACCAGCTCTAAGACTTTTGGGACATTCTGTATATGTGTGTGTACTGTGCTGGGCACTGGGAAATATATAAAGATGAGATAAACACACAGATATTTTAGGAGAGAAATGGCCTTGGTATGTGAATGACCTGGCTTCCCATCTGGCCTCTGACACATATAGGCAGTGTGCTCTTGGGTAAGCAGCTAAACCCTTCCTCCTCATTCTGGACAAATCCCTAAGATTAAAAGTTTCAGAATACTTGCTGATTTATATTGGTAGAGAGTTTTCCTTACTTGGGAATTGCTTATGTTGATGAAATCACAAGTGCAGTCCAAAGGAGATTTAATGGGGGTAGGAATAAAGAGGATTGGGTATATGTGAGGGGTCCCGGACTTCCCCTTTTGGTTCTGTCATACATTCCCATAGTGATAGCAAGTGATCTGCTATATTTCCTTTGAACTTATTTTCTCTCTGTTCAGGGGAAAAAGACCCAGTTAGTCCCCTTGGATCTATGAATTTCTGATCTAGGTTTATATTTAGAGAGTACAGTGTATTTGGGTAGCAGAAAATTTGGGAGCTGGCTTTGAAGGGGCCATACCCAAGAGTGAAATAGAATTACTTATCATGTACAAGGCCAATTTTTTTTTTTAGCCCTTGGATATGTTCATATTTGACCATATTGCTCTTGGGGTCATCCATGTTTGAGGTTTCCCTGGTCTTTTGCTTCTGTCTCCTTTTCCCTGTCCACTCCACTGATCTAGAACCCCTGTGAATGACAGATGACAGAGGGAGAAGGAAGAAATTGAAGAGGATGTAGAGGGAAGGGATGGGGGATGGGAAAATAGAGACTGTCAACCTTTGCTATTCTCTGCCAGGTGCCTTTGCCAGAATGTTGGAAAACTAGACTCAGTAACCCCACTAAGAATTTCACAAGTATTTCCTACCTCAGTCTCTTTTCCCAGCTCCTCCTAGCCCGCCTAGGTGAGCACTTTGGTGCTGGAACCTGGGACTTGTGTTCCCCAGTTAGGTCAGCGCTCAGCTCCTTGGAAGGGAAGACACATTGCAGATATTTTTGCCTCTGCAATCTGCGTGTTAGAAGCAAAGTTTACTTCTGCCAAAAGAGGCCAGAGAGCCCCAGTCAGGCAGGCAGGGGGCCGACTGGCTGCTGCCCCAAGGACTGAAAAAGGACACGCTGACTGATGCTGGGTTTACAGGAAAGGCACACAGGGACAGAATTTATTGGAAACTTAGCTGCAACCTGGGTTTTTGAGTTGTTAAGGTTTTCTAGGTAGGTATCATGGTCTGGGCATTTTGTATACCTCCCACAGCCCAGTCAGATAGAGATGTTTCCTTAACCTTCTCTGGCTGTGCCAGCTTGAAGTAATCTTTCTCTTCTCTGAACTCTTTTAATCTGTATTATTTATATCAGTTAGGTTCCAAACTGTACAGAGTGCTGGATGTGGAGTCAGGAAGACCTAAATTGTCTCAAATCCTGATTACCTATATGGCCATGGAAAGTTACCTAATCTTTCTCAGTCTTGGTTTCCTCATTTGTAAAGAGGGGATGGGAAGTTAGGTTTGCTCAGTGGTAAGAGAGCAGGACCTCAACTCCATGAGTTCAAATCTGGTTTCAGATGCTTATTAGCTGTGGGACCCTGGACAAGTCACTAAACCTATTTACCTCAGTTTTCTCATTTGTAAAATGAGCTAGGGAAGGAAATGGAAAAATACTCCAGTCTCTCTGCCAAGATACTCAAGAGCTAGACACAATTAAAAAATGACTGAGCAAGAAGAGCAAAAAAGGAATAATAACAGCATCTATCTCAGAATTTTGAAGGTCAAATGAGATATTTGTAGAACACTTTGCACACCTTAAAGTACTATATAAATGTTAGCTATTATTGTCATATGAAACTGAATCGTTTTCTCCTTTCAGCTATGCAGTGAGCTAGGATGCATGTTTTATTATCTCTTACAACACTTAGTTTTTTTTCATAAGCCTGGGCCTTCAGGAGAAGCTGTATTTGATGTAATATAATCTGACTTTTAACTTTGACTCTTATTCTTTTCCTTAACCAATCCAATTAGTTATCATGTGCTCTCAATTCTACCTTCCTGGAATCTTAAATGTTTGCTCTTCTTCCTTTTCCAATTCTGCCATCTTAGTTCAGGATTATATTACTGCTTGCTAGAATTATTGAAGTAGCCTTGAGACTGGTTTTTCTACTTCTGCTCTCTAACTATCCTATAATACATCTTTTGTGACATTGCTGCCTTGTCATTTTTACCCTGCATCCAATAAGCTTCAGTGGTTGCTTCCTCCTCAAGGCCAGGATCAAATATAAGATCCTCTTTTTCCCCATTCAAAATCCATCATTATTTGTACCCATGGCCCTTCAAGTCTTCTTACACCTTACTCTTGTATTTTGTGATCCAGTGATACTAACTTCCTCCAGCACCATCCTCAATTGCCTTACATTTTCTCTCCCTGTCCTGAATATATGGAATTGTTTTTTCTCTTATAATCACTTCCTGACTTCCTTCAAGCCCCAACTGAAATTCCATTTTCTACAAGAAGCTTTTTCTGATCCCCTTTAATGCTAGTGCCTTCCTTCTCTTGATTATCCTTACTTTTGTGTAGATTTATTTTCTATATAGTTGTTTGCTTGACTCCCTCATGAGCTTCATGAGAGCAGGCATTATTAATTGTCTTTCTTAGCATCCCCAATGCTTAGCACAGTGTCTTGCACATAGTAGGTGCTTAATAATTGCTTATTAGCCCCACTCTTTTACTGTCTGCTGATACATTTTTCTTGCCACTACTAGACTGTAGTCTTTCTTATTGTAGACATTATCTTTCTGTGTAAAACTCTTCCATAACAATAGGCAACATATGTAGTGTTTACTATGTGCAAGACACTGTGCTAATTTTATACTTCACAATTATTACTCATTTGATCCTCTCAGCATCTTTGGAGGAAGATGCTATTATTATCCCAATTTTACAGATGAGGAAGCTGAGACACAATTTAAGTGATTTGTCCAAGGTCACAATGCTGGTAAGTATATATGAGACTAGAACTCTATCTATTGTGCTGTGTTGTTGTCTGGGTTCTCCTTTTTTACCTGTGGAGTAAAGTTAAAAATATTTAGCTTGCCATTCAATTCAAGATCTTCTACCCTCTGAAAGCAACCTCCCTTTCCAAATTTCTTTCATTCTATATAGCTTTTTGGACTATCTTATCATCCCTTCTATCCCTAATTGAGAAATCAATAAGCAAAACAAAATAAAACAAAGCCCTGTTAGAAATATGTACTGTCAAACAATGAATTCCTGCATCGCACATGTCAAAATCTTACTCTGAATCCATCACCTCTATCACAAGATAAGTAGTGTGTTCAATCTCAAGTCCTTTGAATTTTTTGTTGATTATTGATTTTCACCTATTCTTAAATGACTCTTCCAGAAACTGTCTCTGTTTCTAATGTTTCTCCCCAAGTCACATGGTTCTTTTTCATCTTTTTTTTGGTACTTATGCATTACTTTTTATTGTAAGTATTTGTGTCTATCTCTCTCCTAAATTTATTGGGATGAAGACCCCGTCTTCTCCAATCTTGTGCTTTCTCTTCTCTCCTCCCAATAAAGTACATGGTACTCTGCATACAAGTGTTTAATAAATATTTATTAGATTGAATGTAGCCAGAGGCATGTAATAATATTGCATCGATAACAACTCTTGATCTTCAAGGAAAGAGATTTCTGTTTTTGTTAGTCATTTAGGCAAACCCTTAGCTATTAAGGAGTGTTCCTCCTGTCTTTTCTGCTGCAGCTTCTCCGGCAATGTTCTCTCTTCCTCTGCCTTCTAGTGATCAGAGAACCACAGAAACATTGTATAATCTAAAAGTTGGAAGAGGTCTGATCTAGTCTAGCTCCCTCATCTCAGAGAATGGGTAACTCAAAGTCTCATAGTCAATGAGTAGCATTTCAGTTGTACCACACTAAAGTGGAGAGGGATCATTTTATGACTTTCCTTCTTCCACATTAAATAAGTTGCTTTAAAAAGCTGGTAGCTTTTAATTTTACTTCCTTCTATTTCCAAATATGTTCCTCTCCCTTCCCTTCCTAGAATACCTCTTCATAAAGAAAAAAGAAATGAAGAAGTTTATCTGAACTAATACATCAATCTAGTGTGATAGTGTATGAACTTTTCATAGCCAATCGAATCTCTCCAACTATTGCAAAGGATAGAGGGTTATTTATTCATTCATTCATTCATTTATGTTTCCTCATCTCTTTGAGACTGATTTTGCTCAAAATAATTAATTATATGCCATAAGTTTTGGTTTCTGGTTGTTTTTTCCACAACCTAGGAAGTCTTTTTTTAACCACTCCTAATTCTAGTGCTTTCTGCTCTGCTGATCATTTCTTCTTATTCTTTTTTAGCTTGCTTGTGTGTGTGTGTGTGTGTATACATACACTTACTTGTTTATCTCCTATTAGATTGTGAGCTTCTCTGAGGGTAGGGATTATCTTTTGCTTTTTTTGTGTGTCCCCAGCCCTTTGTACAATGTTGGGTAGTATTTAGTAGGACCTTAATAAGTACTTATTGATTGACTTACATTGTTGTGATTGTGTATATTGTTTTCCTGGTTCTGTTTACTTCCCTTTGTATCAGTTCACATAAGTCTTCCTAGACTTATTTAAATACTTTATATTCAACATTTCTCATGGGGCAGGTCCATCCCATTCATGTAACACAATTTGTTAGCTGTTCCTCCATCATTGGAGATTTACTTGGTTTTGTTCCTATTGCAGAGAATGAGGTAACTTTCTTTGTCAGAAGGACAGGGGGTTAAAGTGAGTTGTACTGATTGATTGTACATGTGCCTACACACATTTATCTGGCCTCATCCAGTGTAACCAGAAGCCTGGATCAGGAGGTTAACCCACAGCCACATATGGAAATAGCTTTGTGCCCAAAAAGCAATCAGAGATTATTTCTATTCTGCCTCCAGCTATGGAAGGAAATAGGATCCTACTTGGCATCTTGTCCTTAAAATAGGCTCCAGGGCAGGAAAGTGAGAGTTGAATATTTTGTCTATTTCTGAGCAAAGGACATCAGATGTACCACTAAGGGAAGGCATTTTCCAATTTGGGGTGAGCTTATTAATTGTGGAGTGGGGGAGATGAAAATGATACTCAGAGTCATAAAGCTAGTAAGGGGCTAGGGCAAAATTTGCATTCAGTGTTTTCTGACTCTAAGCTCATCACTTCACTACCTCACCTACCTGAATCAAAACTGGGAATGATACATACCTGTCTGATAATACTTAAATTTTTTCACTCTTATTAAATGGATGGCTTTTTGGCAAGTAAATGAAAGATGCTTTATCTTGAGCATAAAGTGCGGAGAGTAACATAAGTGAAAACCTTTCATATTCAAGATAATTCTGCTGTAGTTCCTTTGAATTTTAACTTAGTATTGTTAGGAAATCAGGGGAGGTTTGGAAATGTTTCTGGTTTGGAGTGAAATTCTCCTTTCTTTAACATGGCTAAACAGGCTTAGACCCATGCTAGTTTCCAGCCCTTGGACCTTGTTCATGATTGGTGGAGACTCTCCTGGGAGCTCTGGCTTCAAGTAGCAGAGCCCAAGATAAGCCATTCATCCATGGGGAAGGATGAAGGAAGGATGAAAAGAAAAGTGTGCGCGCTCGCTCTCTCTCTCTCTCTCTCTCTCTCTCTCTCTCTCTCTCTCTCCCCCTTGAGAAAGTACAAGGGAATTTGGGAAATGTGCCATGGGAAAAGGTGGTAAGTCAGGTTTTTGTCAGTCACTACTAACTGTGCTGTGTGACTGTTGACAAATTACTCCTCTGAGTTAAAGTGATGGTCACCAATGATCTTAGTGGGGGAGACAAAATTGTTTCTATTAGTTTTCTCCTCTACTAAAGGAATAGGTTGGACTAAATGTCTAAAATTCTTTTTTCTTCTAAGATCCTATCATCCTAAACATTCAAAAAATTCTTTAGTGAATTGAATCATGTCTCCATAATTTATCTGCTGGATAAATTTAATCCATTGGGATTTATTTCAAATCCTCTCTCTCCCACTCTCTCTTGTGATAGATGCCCTCTGAGTGGTGTTGGGCTTGGAATTTTTGTGTGTATTGATGGGGGATGGTAAAGAGTGGTTGCAGGTACATTGAACAACGATTTGGGGTCACAACAAAAAGGGATCTGGGAAGCAGATCCCTAGAAGAGGAAAAACAGAAATAGAATTTAAGTATATTCCCTGAATTTCTTGAATTACAATAACAGTAATAATAATTTTCATTTATTTTCTTCCTGGAGGTCTCCTCTGATTACTGCAGCCCACATCAATGACTCTTATCTTTGATTTCTTGTAACACTTTGTCAGTAATTAGCATTTGTTCTTCATTTTGTCTGAAAGCAAGAAATTTATTTTATAATTTTTTGTCCTCCTGTTTAGTTGGTACAGGGTTGGCCATACAGTTGGGCCTTAAATAAAGATTGTTGCTCTAATGGAACTCACAGTGACATATTTCCCTCCCACCAAAGTCTCCTGAAGGTGGACAAAGATGATCCCCCCCCCTTTTTTTTTTTACAGAAGGGGAAACTGAAGTTATTGAAACTAATTTGGGAATCGATCTTATGACCAGGGAGTAAGAGCCATAGCTTAAGGGAGATCTGGGGAGGTTAGTTGGTGGGGGAATTTGGCCCTGTGATGAGGGTGGGGCAGGTTTGACTATGCCCAGATTTTAGATCAGCATTTTCTTTCTCCCTTTCCACCCCCTGATATCCCTCCCTGCTGCCTGCCCGCCCTCACTCGACAGCTGCTCCTGCTTTCTTTGGGGGTTTGCTTGCTTGGCCCTCTTATCTGGGCTCTGGCCAAGATTCCTGGGCTGGGAGGGGGAGCTGGACCCTGGGGATTGAGGCCCAGGGAATCTGCTTTGGCTTGAAGACATCTATCCTGCTTGCTCCCTATAAGTTTCTCCCTGATTTTCTTGTCTGGGGAAGGACTAGCTTTATTAGAATAATGTTCTTTTCTGTCCTTTAGTAGTCTACTTTAGGGCTTAGGAGTATCTTTAGCTCTCAAGGCCCTTGGAAATGTTGACATTGCTTTGGCCTTGGAAGACCTGGACAGGCTAAAGTCCAGGCAAGAGAGAGAGAAGAGGGATTTTAGTGATATTTGTGTAATGGATTTTTCTCTTAACTTCCATACTATTAATAATGACTATATACAGTCATTTATATAATGCTTTAAAGTTTCCAAAGTACTTAACATACTTAATTAAATGAGATTTGTAATCTTTCTAACAGTTCTATGAGATAAGTACAAGTATTTATTATTCCTATTTTACAGATGAGCAAATTGAGGTTCAAAGTTTAAGTAATTTGCCCATGTTCATGATACAAATGTCAGTGATGGGATTTTAACACAGATAACTTTATGACTTTAAGTATTCTTTCTACTTTATATGCTATCTTTTATCTCAGTTCTTTCTTTCTTGGATTTCCTAAAGCACTTAGATATCACAAAGCTATATCCTTAATTATATTAAAGGAAAGAAGAAAAATACTGGTGGGAAGGGAAGAGAGAAAAAAAGACTCAGTAATTTACTGATTAATTAACTTTTCCTTTTCTGGAGAGGCATCGGCCTTAAGATAATTGTATTCTCAGAAAGTGAAAATTCCTGCTTCAGGCCAATTCCAATGGTTTTGTGATGAAGAAAGCCATTTGCATCCTGAATGAGGACAGTGGGAACTGAATGTGGACCACAGCATAGTGTTTTCACTCTTTTTTTTTTTTTTTTTTTAATAGCCTTTTATTTACAGGATATATACATGGGTAACTTTACAGCATTAACAATTGCCAAACCTCTTGTTCCAATTTTTCACCCTCTTACCCCCCCACCCCCTCCCCCAGATGTCAGGATGACCAGTAGATGTTAAGTACATTAAAATATAAATTAGATACACAATAAGTATACCTGACCAAAACGTTATTTTGCAGAATCAGACTCTGAAATATTGTACAATTAGCTTGTGAAGGAAATCAAAAATGCAGGTGTGCATAAATATAGGGATTGGGAATTCAATGTAATGGTTTTTAGTCATCTCCCAGAGTTCTTTCTCTGGGCATAGCTGGTTCAGTTCATTACTGCTCCATTGGAAATGATTTGGTTGATCTCATTGCTGAGGATGGCCAGGTCCATCAGAACTGGTCATCATCTAGTATTGTTGTTGAAGTATATAATGATCTCCTGGTCCTGCTCATTTCACTCAGCATCAGTTCATGTAAGTCTCTCCAGGCCTTTCTGAAATCATCCTGTTGGTCATTTCTTACAGAACAGTAATATTCCATAATTTTCATATACCACAATTTATTCAGCCATTCTCCAACTGATGGACATCCATTCAGTTTCCAGTTTCTAGCCACTACAAAGAGGGCTGCCACAAACATTCGTGCACATACAGGTCCCTTTCCCTTCTTTATAATCTCTTTGCGATATAATCCCAGTAGTGTGTTTTCACTCTTTATGTTGATGTTGCTTGCATTTTATTTTCTTTCTCATTTTTTTCTTTTTTGACCTAATTTTTCTTGTGTGCCATGACATTTGTGGAAATATAGAAGAATTGCATTTTAACATATATTGGATGACTTGTCCTCTAGGAGAGGTGGAAGGGGGAAGGGAGGAAAAAATACATACATTTAAATGCAAAAAAAAAAAAAAGAAAAAAAGTAATAATCTCTTAGGTGTCCAAAGTCCTAGGGACACTTTCTAAGATAGGAGTGATTGAGCAGGATGCTCTTGGTTACCATGACTTTCCTGGATTCTTAAGGGTTCAGGTGACCACTAAGTAGTGGAAGAGGTAAAAAGATGGTAGATAAGTAGATAAGTAATGGTATAGATAAGAAGAGCTTCTGTGAAATATAAAGTGAGTACCTCCTCTGGAGTGGATATTAGATAAGGTAAAATGCCTTGAGAAATTGAAAATATCAACAATACTAAGTTACTTTTCTTCCTTTGTCTAATCTCTCATTATGGAAGGTGGGGTTGCCTTGGAGCTTTTTAGGAGAGACTGTGTTTGTCTTTATCATAAAAGATAGCACCATATTGTGGGAGAAATCAAGTTTAAAAGCATTTGATAAACTGGAGTTGAGAGTGTGGAGGGACTAATTCCCACTCTGATAATTTTGATATGTATGATTTGGTCAAAAATTTGACATTTTTGAGCCTTATTTGCTACATCTGTGAATCGAAGGGTTTGAACTAGATGATAGGATTCTTGACCTTTTTTTGTATTATGGACTTTTGAATCATGACCAAGGTGTTGGTGGTCTGGCAAAACTTATGGATGCCTTCTCAGAATAATTTTTTTAAATGCATAAAGTAAAATACATAGAATTAGGAAGAAAGCCAGTTACTTTGAAATATAGTTGTCAATATATATTTTGTTTTTTTCCCAATTATACATGATAACTTTTAACATTCAATTAAAAAATTTTTGTTCCAAATTTTCTCCTTCCCTCGTGTACTTATTCCAGTCTTAAGACATTAAGCAATTTGATAAAGGTTACATATGTGCAGTCATGTAAAAGATTTCCTTATTAGTCATGTTGTAAGAGAAGAAACAGACTAAAATGAAAAAAAACTTTACATGAAAAAAATAAAGTGAAAAATAGTATGCTTTGATCTGCATTTACACTGCATTAGTTCTTTCTCTGGATGTGGATAGCATTTTTCATCATGAGTCCCTTAGGATTGTCTTGAATCATTGTATTGCTGGGAAGAGCTATCACAGTTGATCATCACACAATATTGTTGTTACTATGTACTGTGTCTTGATTCTGCTTATTTCACTTTGAATCAGTTTTTTAAGACTTTCCAGGTTTTTCTGAAATCTGCTTGCTCATCATTTGTTTTAGTACAATAGTATTCCCTTACTGTAATATACTACAACATATCAAAATATATTTTTAAAAAATCAGATCATAGACCCTAGGCTAAGAATCTCTGAGTTTCTTATGAACTAAATGAACTCTGATGGAGGTACCTTCTATCTTCCATTCTGTGATCCTATGAACCTCAGTTGATCTATGCTCAAGAAAAAGAAATAGAATAAGATAAAAGGGATCATTTAGTTAAAGTCTCTCATTCTACAAATGAGAAAACTAGGATTAGAGGGGAAAATGGCTTTCCACAGTCATATAAATAGTTATTGGTAGATCTGGGTTTTTAGACCCAGTTCTTTTGGTTTCCAGTCCATTTCCCCTCTCAATTTCATCATGGAAGTATATAGTTTAAATTATTTTGCTCTTTTCATTTGATACTACTCTTGGAATTGGATTTTTTCTTTTCAAAATGAGGATGCTTAAATGGGACGTCGTGGCGATACTTCACTCTTATATTCAAGATGAAAGAGAATTCAATTAATCTCCAGAGTTCCAAGTTCAACTCTTTGTAGGAAAAATAATTCCTTACGACAGCCCAGTAACCCAAAATAGAAACTTGAGAAGCACAATAGTGCTAGGAAATATCCAAGTGAATATTATAGTGGGAGTGGGTTGATTCTCAGATGATATAGGCTTAAGGTATGGGCTATTCTAATTCTGGCTCTGGTACTGATTGCAGTAGAACGTTACAGGGAATTGCTTAATTTCTTTGTATTCATTACAGTTCATTCTAGTAGCCAGAAACGAATGCTAGTGTGCAGACTATAGCAGCCCACACTTTTTAAAAATTACTTTTCACATAATAATATTAAATGCAAGTATACTAAATAGTGATCTTATTGACTATAAACCTCAAATGGGATCATGAAGAGTCAGAACAACTGAAAATGACTGAGTGACAATTGATGATGAAGCTTATTACTTAACTTCTTGATAGAGAAGTGGTAGACATAAGGTATTGAATGAGGTATATGTTTTCACTTGTTTTGCCTGACTATGCTTATTTTGAGAAATAAAGATTTTGTTTTTCTGCTTCTCCTCCTCTCCTAGAATAGATTTTTGTTAATTGAAAAAAAAACAAAACAA
Source organism: Sarcophilus harrisii (assembly GCF_902635505.1). Lineage (NCBI taxonomy): Eukaryota > Metazoa > Chordata > Mammalia > Dasyuromorphia > Dasyuridae > Sarcophilus > Sarcophilus harrisii. Next base: position 320,438,418 of record NC_045428.1, read on the forward strand.
AAGGAAGGCAGAAAAGGACAAATGTGATCATCAAGAACTATACACTATGATGTGATTGTGAAGCTGACTTAATGTAAAATGCCCTTTGTGCCAACAATAAACAAAGTGCCAGGGGCTGACTGGAGGGTAAGAGAGATGAGCTGATGTGTATGTCTAATGACCCAAGCTTGAGGGTAAGGAGGCAGAACAGCTAATATTGAAGTGATGGTTTTTCCACATCCTTCATCTCAATTTGGAATCTGAATGACCTTGGGGATGGAGCTGGGAGTTTGCAGCTGAGATTGGGGGTGAATTTGCTGAGCTGATTATTAACTAAAGTGATCCTTATGCTATTAAGAAGTCTATATTCCAAATTAGGCCTAGGCTTGCAACCTTATCTATGATAAGAGAAGTTTCAGGAATGGTTACTCTCGAATTATCAAAAAGACGTAAGTTCAAATCTGGCCTTAGATGCTTATTAGCTTTGTAACTCCTAGCATAACTTGAATCTAAGTTTCTGAATTGTAAAATGGGGAAAAATAGTAGCATTTACTTCCCAGAAGTATTGATCAAATTATATATTTGTAAAGTGTTTAAAATAGTGCCTGGCACATAAATGTTAGTTATTTTCATTATTACTGTAGATGTCCTTAAAAGGAAGCATTTTCTAGTTTTAAGGCCAAGAGAACAAATAGGTATTTTGTTATTGAACCTGAGTCAGTGGGCTGAAAGGATGAATGAGACAAAGAATGGAAATTTTGAGATATACTGAAGTATGTATAATACTTATTTTTAAGATAGCTCGAATAGAATAATTGATTCCTGATTATTGGGGAATATAAAAAATAAATCCATAACCTGATTTGTCTGTAAAAATATCATGCTTGAGATATTTAAAAGTATAAAGCCCCAGGGGGGGAATCTCACAAAGTTTAGTGAGAAAAATTTCAATTTTTGTTATTTTTTTAAACATAGCCTCTCAGATCTGGAATAAAACTCAGATCTTACGTAAAATTAAAACCATGCCTGATGAAATACTCTTAGTAGCATCCTTGAGAAGTTCAGCCTTCAATGAGGAAACTTCACTGCTTCCCAAGCCAATCCATTCTGGTTTGGGACAGCTTCATTGTTAAAAAGATTCTCTTTATATTGAATTGAAACCTGCCTGGGTAGTTTCTGCCTTCTGGGATAAAGCAGAACAAATGCAGTCTTTCACATGATAATTCTTCGATATTTGAAGGCAGTCCTGACAATTATTACCCTCCATACTCACCCTCTTCAAGCCTATTTTAGGAATAATATTCCTTGTTCCTTTTATACTTCCATGGGATGGTTTGGAGGCCTTATCATCCTAGTCACTCTTCTCTGGAACCAGTCCCATATCTTTCTTTTTCTCAAATGTGTTCTGACCACAGAAGTTTAACTTGCTTCATTCTAGATTGTTCTAATAATGGATTTTTTCTCCCCCACACCCCTCCAGCTCCCTCTACCTACCTCCCACCACCCTTTTTTTTTTCAGCTAGTGTCAATGGATGGAAATTGACCCTTATCAGGTTTTAGTTCAGTGCCATGAAGGACTTCTAGATAATTAGAATTTCTAATACTTAGAGCTGTCCTAAAGTGGAATGAGCTGTTACCTTGGAAGGTAAGTAGTGAGTTAATCAAGAAAGCCTGGGAGACTATTTGTTGGGTCTGGCTTAGTTTAGAAAATGACAGAGTTAACCTATAAGGAAGGGGCCCTTTTAAAATCCATCTCTATAATGCCTGCTTTGGGTAGAACTAGACCAGAACCCTTTAATCAACAAGCATTTATTAAGCACTTACTGTGTGCCAGTTATTGTGCTGAATGCTGGGAATACAGAGAATTCCAAACCACCTCTGCCCTCCAGGAATTCACATTCTGTTGGGGGAGACAGAGCTAGCATTTTTCCAGGCTTTAAGGTCTGCAAAATATCTGCAAATATATACTCTCATTCTTTAAAGTTCTTGGCAACTCTGATCCCTTGAACATCTTAGTATTAGAAAAACTTAAATTAAAGATAAGATTTGGTAAGGTCAATAGCTAGGAAGAATAGGGCTGATTCTCTTGAGTTTTTTTTTTTTTTTTTTTAATACCCAGCATCAAAGCATTCTATCCTATCAGTAATGCTAATTGAATTGAATCAGAAGTGAGTCTTAAAAGCATTCTCTCAAACTCCTTCTTCACCCAAGATTAGTGGGAAGTGGAGATTAGTGACCTAGGACAGTTCCTAGGGAGGATATGGCAATATCTAAGGCTACCTGGCCTTCATCCTAAGACCATCTGGCCTTGGACATGCTGTAGTTCCACAAACAATGTTAACTGTCAGATAACTATCTGTTGGTCAGTAATAACAAAGTTTCTGAGACTGTAATGAGATGCATACCAGACTACTTCTCAACTCCACCTCTAAGACCATTCCTCATTTCTACCTCCAAGCTAGGAAATTAGAATATTAGTGACTTGAATAACCTAATCTCTCTCTCTTTTTTTTTTTTGCTATAAATTTATTTTCTTGCTTTTGGTCCTTTGCTAAATTCTTTTGGAACTTAGTTCATTTTAATTGGTGTAACAATTATAATAAACTGCAAATTCTTTTGCGATACCTCACAACACTGATCTGGAACCCCAATCTTTTTGGAGTCTCCCTTGACCCCAATATTAGAAAGAAGTGTATTTGGCAGTATAACCAAGGGGATATAAACAAGAAGGGAATTCAATACACTTTTCTAAATAGCTGTTTCTCATGGGGCTTTGCATGACTGGTCAGTTTCTCAGATCTGAGAGGGAGGCTTCCCCTGGGGAACTAGGTGGAGCAGGATGGGGGATGCCTACATAATACTTTCTTTAGAAGCTTGTTGGTTTATGGCTGTGGCTAAATGTTTTCTGTCGTTTTTTTCATGTTCCCTTCTATCTTGCTCTCAAGAAAAAAGAAATTGTAATGCACTCTCCACTTAAAATGTAAACATGAAATCTTTAAAATATTTAATGGAATGTGTTGGGGATTTCCTTTAAATGGCAATATGTATTGAGAATTCTTAAAAGCGGAAATTGTGTAAGAGAGGATGGGAGTGGGAACAGGAGTCAAAAACCCTTTGTTACCTAGGATGCTGACATCCCCAGAGAATGGAATGGAGAAAAGGCAGGAACTAGTTGGGAAATAGTAGGTTGGAAAGTGCAGGTTTGAGAGGATCTTCCTCTACCCATTTCCCCAGGATCAGCGGATTCTGTTACTAGAGGAAATGCATTTGCATTGACTGTAGCCTGAAGAACAAGGTTAGATTCAAGGACAGAGTTTTGAGCCAAAGCTATAAGCCAAAAACTCCAGTAAGTGACATGAATGTGATGAACAAGCAATAAAACTCAAGTTGGGTAGAAAGCTTTTGGGTTTTAGCGTTCCACCTCTATTACTTGCAATATTACTATGTGACATTTTAACCTCCCCAAGGCTCAGTTTTCCTATTGGTAAAATGAAGGAATTAGATAACTAAGGCCCTTTTCAGGGTTAATATTCTATGACTTTGAACTTTTTTGGGACTCCAAAAATCAAAGTGTTCTGTGTACCAAATCAGTACTTGCTGGTTACGAGACAGTAGAATTTGGTAGTTTGGAGAATCTGTGAGAATGATGTTTAGGAACAGAATTGTTCTTCCTTGGTTTAAGCTGACTGGAGGATGAGGCAACTTTTGGGGAAGATCTCTCTCCTCTCACTCCTGATCCTCTGTGTGGCAAGAACTCCCAAGATATTGCCTGAAGGAGAAGATAGAGGATGACTGAGGGGTTGCTTTGTTTAGCTCCTAGGATTTTGTTATTGCTACATCAGCTGTATTGTATTTTTCTCTTTTGGCAAAACATAGCCCATCATCCTGCCTCAGAAGCTGGTTTTGAAACTGATTCTTCTGTAGCCTGACTTTGCCCTTTCATTCCTTATTGGGCCATTCATTGTGATGCTATGAATTGTTTTGCAGTCTCCTTTAGGAAGGACAGTTGGATAGAGCATTGGGCCTGGAGTCAGGAAGAGTCTTTCTAGAGTTCAAATCTATCCTCAGGCACTTATTATCTGTGTGATCCTGAGCAAGTCTTCTAATCCCATATGCCTCAGTTTCCTCAACTGTAAAATGAGCCAGAGGAGAAAATGGCAAATCACTCCAGCAGCTTTGACGAGAAAACCCCAGATGGAGTCACAAAGAATTGGACAAGATGGAAACAATAACAAAAGGAGTTGAAAGAAAAGAAGTGAAAAGTAAAAAGAGGCATGTGTGGAGAAAAATCTCTCCATGGGACCATAAATCTAGGGTTGGAAGGAACCTCTGGGGTCATCCAATCCAACCATTCTTCCTTTGTGGGTGAGGACCTTAAGGCCTAAGATGGTTAAATGATGTTCAGGGTCACATAAATTGTAATTATCAGAGAAAGGATTTGAATCTAGGTCCTCTGATTCTCTCCACTGTTCTGGTCTCTAGTCAGTTTGGTTTTTCATTCCAAGGATTTTTAGCAGAATAAAATTATTTTTTTGTTTTTAGCATTCTTAAAAAATTTTTTGTACGTATTTTTATTTTATTAAATACAAAATAAGAAAAAAAAATTGCCATATACACAGCAAACCATATAAAGGGGATTCAATATAAAACAGTAAATTTCAAATGTGGGATAAATTAATAGGTTCTCCAACCTTGGACAAAATGATGAAAATTTTCTAAAGATACCTGGCTGTTTGACCATGGACAGATCACTCCTGGGCTTCAGTTTCATCATCTATATGTTGGAAGAAATAATAATGTCCATATCCTGCCTGCTTTACAGGGTTATTGTGAGGTTCAAAGAAGACCCTAGAAATAATTTCATTTAATTTCCTCATTTTAAAAGTGAGAAAACAGACTTAAGAAAGTTGACTGATTTGTCTAAGGATACATATGTAGAAAGTGGGAAAGCTGGTTTGGAACTTCTTGTCTGAGAAGTAGTCAGGTTTTAGTGGAAAGTACTCCAAACCTCAGTTTTACCATCTATAAAATGTGGGAAATTATTATTATTTTTTAATTAATTAGGAGGAGAAGAGAGCAGTATAAAATTTAGATTAGATATAATCTAGTCTAGGAAAGTCACCACTATTAATAATTATTGTACAAAACATGACATGGATAAGTGTATTACAGAGTTAAAAGCAAAATATTCTGGAAGGTCAGAGAAGGAAGGATTTTATTAAGGGAAGGTCAGGGAAGACTTTATGAAGAAGATGGCATTTATATGGGCTTTAAAGATCATAATGTGAAGGATTGGGGAAGGAATAAACATTGGGCACAAAGTAAGAAATAATAAGGGGTTAGGAAAAATGCAGTTCATGTTACAGAAAGGCAGAGAATAGCCCAGGTTTGCCTGAGTAGAGAGTTGTTGTCAGGATCCATGGGAATAATTATAAAGTTCTATATAAATATTATAAATAATAACTGATGAAAATGTATTAGAAACATGCAAATATAAAAGGGTAGTTTTCTTATTGATCCTAGTGGGCTTAGGATAGGGTAGGTGAGATACTAACCATTTTATAGATGGGGAACCTGAACAAAGCCTTCTGAGGTGGGAAAAATTGAAAATTGACTTCAAAGACTCCCCTTTAGGTTAGTGCCTTTTCAAAACTGGACCCACACAGAAGTGGGCTTATTTGGACCACTATGTAAAATCAATACAGTAAACTTTTACTGAGTGGTAGGAATTGTGGAGAATACACATGAAGTAGATACCTGCCTTTGAGGAGTTGTCAAGTTTAATTAGCAGGTTAAGACCAATAAACACAAAACAGCTGGAGAATAAGACTTCAATGTGATCTCATTGGTGGGAACTTCCTTCACTAAAATAGATTTTAATATGCCAGTGCTTTCTGATTCTGTTTTGTGTCTTTTCATAAATGCTCCATATAGGATTCACCTAGTGGATTGGAACTTCCTCAGTTTTCAGTCTCACCATCTGTAAAATAGGAATAATGATAATAGCTACTTTCTAGGGTAGTAATAAAGATAAAATGAGATCATATTTATAAAGCTCTTTGCAAAGCTCAAAGTACTAGATAAATATTTATAAATGATTATTTCGTGGATATCAACTCTTGGACTATCCCATTCTTTGCCCAGCTTTCTCATTTCCTTTAAGTCCTATCTAAAATCCCATCTTTTACCAGAAGCCTTTCCTGTCTGTTCCCTCTCAATTCTAGTACTTTCCCTTTGTTAATTAATTCCTATTTATCTCATTGTAGCTTGCTTGAGTATGTTTGTCTCCATGTTGTCAATGCCTATTAAATTATTGGCTCCTTGAGGTTAATTAAGGTCTTTTTTTGTATCTCTAGTGCTTATCAAGATAACTGGCACAGAGTAGGTGCTTAATATATGCTTATTGATTGATTCTTGCTATGTGACTGGCCTATCCTTTTCCAATCATACAAATCCTTGATAGTGTGATTTTTTTTTCATACTTCTTCCTTGGCAATATACTGGTAGTACCCATCATAAATCTTTTTTATTCCCCTTTGGTTAATAATTTGGTAATAATTGTGTTAAACTGTGATTTAGGCAAAAAGCAGAATGAGACATCAGAAAAAGAGAGATTGTGTGAACTAGAGTAGAAATGGAAGGCATCCTGAAAGCAATGGCCCTTGAAATATGAATAGGATTTGGGAAGTAGAGAATAACTTTTATTAAACACCTACTATATACGAGGCACTAAACACTGGGAAAGTACAGGGAAAGGCAAAAGACAATCCCTGCCCTTAAATAGCTTACAATTTGATGGGGGAAGAGGTGTTTTAAAAAAAAAAAGTTGGAAAGGAGAGAAGAGAAGTTGGTTCCCCTCCAATCATTCTTTCATAGGCTGATTTAGCCATCCTACCTTTTATATGACTGGTAGTCTATTGATAACAAGAGCTCTTTCTCTTTCTGCAAGAGGCTGGTCATCCACAACTCGATCTACTCTCTCATCACTTTAGCCCGACATGCCCCTAGTTTTGACCTTGTGACTTGAGTTCTCAGTGACCCCTTCCCCCTCCTCCCCTGACCATCATCAGTGAAAGGTAAATAAATCTGCCTTGGGGACCTCAGCTGCTCCTTAGTCTATCTGACCTTTTTCTTCCTTTTCCTGCATTTCTTCTACACTTCCAAATTTCACTCTTATTAAAAGAAAAGAAAACTTAAAGAAAAGACTTCTGGTGTTTCTCATTTTTTTTTTCTCCTAAGCACAAGGTGAATGAAATGAAAAGACCCGAGAGGTCATGTACATTTTCTTTTTGACCATAACAGGGGGAATGATGCTACAAGAAGGTCCCTAAGTAGAGCTGGGTTTCAATTTTACATCTAAGACTGATTAAGTTATGTGATTTTGGGCAATCACTTAATCTTTTACAGCCTCGGTTTTCTCATCTGTAAAATGGGGCTAGTAAAACTATCTCAATTCTATTATGAGGATAGGTGAGGAGGTAAAGTATGTGTTATTTCTCAGAGTGATATGTAAATGTCAACCCTTATTGTTGGTCTGAGACCACAGATTATATGTATTAATCCTTGTGATCTTAAAAGTCATATGTCCCATCACTTTAATTCTAAAATTTACCATTTGTTTCATTCTACTTTCTGCCTAAATTTGTCATCAGACCCTTCTTCCTCCTTTTTCAGTGATTGACTCCTCCTTAGTGGAGGATTTCAGCCAGTTCAACACTTTTGCTGTTTTTAGACTTCTATATCATCATGGAATAGAAGTAACGGTGATCTCTTAGAGAGTATTCAAAAAAGCCCTTACAACTTTTAAGAACCTGGATCATCCTTAAGTATGGATCCAATGAGGCTGCTTTGTTGTTATCTGGTGCATTGGCAGAAAGCTGGCCATAGGGTGATATTTCTCAGTGAGACATATCAAGGCAATCTTATGTTGTTGCTGGGCCTAAAATCTACAGTGATAGGAAAAGTAATTGAAATAGTGATATTGAAGTAAATTGAAGTGTATGTTAAGCCCTCAAGGAAAGACAAAGTTAAATAAATGTCTGTGTCCCTGCCCTCCAAAAGCTTATAGTCTGAAGTCCTAAGTATATAGAAAGGGGGTTTTGTTAGATTCTCCAGACAGTATAGTATGATGGAAAAGATACTGGCTTATAGTCACAAGATTGCTAGCTGACTTTGGTCAAGGTACTTCAACTACTTGGATCCCAGTTCCTCATGTAAAACTGAGATGCATTAACTTAGAAAAGCAGGAATTAATATTATTTATGTTTTACACTGTTTTTATTCATTTTGTTATATATTTCTCAATTATATTTTAATATAATTCTGGCCACATTCAGAATTTTGCAGGTGCATGGGTCATGGGTTGATTATCTCTAGATTAGATGATTGCTTGAGGTCCTTCCAGTTCTTACATTGTAAGAGTTTTGATTCTCCTATCAGCTTTCTCCTAGGCTTTAGAGGGGTTAAATGTAACAATGGTAAAAGGCTTTGAGTGAGAAGTGCCAAAGTTGGCCCTCATGCAAAATAAATAACAAAACAATGGAGATAGCTTAGGTTGGGAAAGAGCAGACTGCATTCCTTTGATGGTGACCTGTTTTTTTTTTCCCCCTCAATTTCCCCCCAAAAGAGACCAGGCTTGAGCTATGAAATAGGAGGAATTAGGGTCAGACTGCTTTTCTCTTGCAGAGGGTTAGGTGAGCAATGTCAGTGACTATTTGAGAGAGGCTGAGGAATGTTTTGTCCATCCTTGACCTCTGAGATAATATGGTATATCTAGTGGAAGGAGCAATGGGTTAGTTTGGAATTCCAGACTAACCTTTGCTACCTAATTGTTGAGTGACTCCGAGGAAGTCACTTCATTTACCTTTCTGAAACTTTCCTCTTCTGTAAAGTGGAGATAATAATTATTCTACCTCACCAGCTTGTTGTTCTGAAGTTCTCTATCATCATTCTAATTTGGATGAAGAGAGGGCTTTTCTAGGGAAGACCAGGGGTTGGACAAGATCACTTTCCATTTCCTAAGGCAGGGGAATTCTTAACCTTTTTTTGATGTGTCATAAGGAGCTTTGGCAGTCTGGTGAGGTCTCCTTTTCAGAAGAATGTTTTTAAACACAATAAAATAATACAAAAATACGGAAACCAATTCAGTTACAGAAATACTTAAATCAACCAAATTTATGGATCTCAAAGTAAGACTTGCCTGCATTCTAGGTGTCTCAAGTTCTGAGATTCTGTGGCTGATCATATAGTAATCACCATAATCCTTCCATTTCTGTTGGACTTTCTAGTTCTGTTTCCCAAGGTATTTTAAGGTAGGGGGGGCAAAGGTTATTCTCCCCATTTTATAGCAGAGGAAGTAAGTACAGAGAAATGAAGTGATTTGGCCAGAGCTCCTAGCAAATCAGTGATGGAGTAAGGAATTCCCCCCTTTCCCCCTTATCTCTCTTAAAGCTCATGCTAAACCTTCCCCATCTCCCTTCTTGTACAAGGTTTCTCTCCCCCTACTTTCCCTAGTTCCTCCTTCCCCAAGATGGTCTTTGCAGTGCCAGCCAGTAACTAGAGTATGGTCTCTCCCTCCTCCCTCATGCTTCTTTAATGCAGAGCCACCACTCAATCGGGAGGAGGGCAGTGTTGGATTACCGAGAGGAAATAACACACCAGCTCAGCTCTGCTCCTCTCTAGCCTGAGAGTTTAATTAGAGATTAGGATGGGGGAGGGAGGAGGGCTACAGTCCTGTTTTTTTCCAAAGTGGACAGGATTTCAAAGTAGTGGGAATGGGCTGCTGCGGGCATCTGCCCAAAATCTAGTTGATTGATTCCCTGGGAATGTTACCACTGCCAGAGTGAGGAGGACAGATGGCCCTGTTCCCCTCTCTAGTCACCCACTTTACCCCAGCCCTCCAAGCAGGGTTATCTGGTGGGACTATGCCCAGAAAACCTTTATCATTTCCACTGCCCAGATTAGGGAGGCCCTATAAGTCTGAAGTTTGAAATCAGATTGGTCTGGGAAATGAGCAGGTGCTTCAAATTGACTGAAAGTGACAGGGATAGGGATAGGGGTAAAGAACTTGGAAAAATAACAATCCAGGGGTAGCATAGTGTAGTGGAAAGAGTATCAGATGTTCTCTTGTAGCATTGACATTGGTGACTCAGTTTAAAGAACCTTTTAATTATTAGAGCTGTCTAAAAGTGGAACAGAATACTTTAATAGTTAACAAGTTTCATATCCCAGGAGGCCTTCAAGCAGAGAATGTATGATCACTTGTAAGGGCTGCCATAGCACCTGAGGGTGCTGGGCTTGATGTTTACAGTGGTCACAATTATTCTCCCTCTCTCTTTCTTCAGCCCTTCGAAGTCTAACTTTATTCTACAGCTCTGTTTTCTTCCATATGGTTTCCACAAGATGGTGATTAGGATGGTCCAGAGGCTTGAATTCAAATCCCATTTAACTTTATTGCTTATTTAGAGGCATCATGGGGTAGTGGGTAGAGGGCTGGATTTGATGTCCAGAAGACCCATGAGTGAAGTCCTGCCATTTATTTCCTAATTCTCTGAGCAAGAGCCAGTCACCTTATTTCTCTGATCTTTTAATGTTCCTTCTTTATAAAGTAGAGGTAATTTCTCTGGTTTTCACCTCTCAAGATTACAGTGAAGTTCAAATAATATAATGTATGTCAAGTGGTTTGTAAATCTTAAGGCACCCTAATGAATGCCATTCCTAGTAGAATGTAAGCTTGAGACAGCTTTGTTTTAGTTTTGTTTTCCCCAGTGTTTAATGCTATGAATTTCATGTTGTAGAGGCTTGATTAATGCTTAGTGACTTGATCTGAAGGTAGTAGGTACAATTCAATTCAATAAAAGTTTATCTCTCAGGTTTATTATGAAATTCAAACCCCAGCATATTGATCCTGGGGACCAATAAGAAAAAAGTAAGATGGTCCCAGTGCCCCTCGGGGTGTTTGTAGTCTAATGGGGGAAGTCAGTACATGAAAGGAAGCTGGAAAGGGGTGTGTTTGGGCCACCTCTCTGCATCTGTCCCTTGAGGTTCAAACCAAGCAGAACTGTAAAAGGGAAGTATAGAGAGTGAGCTGGAGAGTCCAGATCCTGCTTTCTCTAAAAGAAAGCTTTGGGGAGAGTTTAGTGCTCCACCGAACAGCCCTTAGGGAGGAAAATTGGGAAGCTGGAAAGGTTTTGAGTATACAAGTCTCAATTAAACAGCTCTCAGGTTATCTGGCTGAACTAGAAGCCTCTGAGTTCTCTTAAATCTCAGAGTTAGGTCCTGCTATGATCTTGGACATGTCACTTCATTACAAAGGGCCTCTTTTCTCTCATCTATAAAATAGAGATAAGAACACCTTTATCTCTCAGGTTTATTATGAAATTCAAATAATTTATTTAAAGTGATATAGAATTGTTAACTGTTATTGGTGGTAACCAAGTGTTACATACACTGGAGTTAGAAAATCTAAATTCGAATCCCGGAATCTGCCCAGAGTTGGCTAAGTGTCACAAAAGCTGGGACACTAGGCTTAAAACGAGGAGTTCAAATCCCGTCTCAGACTTTTTTTTTTCCCTCAATAGTATTTTGTTTTTTCAATTATGTGTAAAGATAGTTTTCAGCATTCATTTTTGTAAGATTTTGAGTTCCAAATTTTTTCTCCCTCCCTCCTTTACCTTTCCCCTTCCCAAGATATCAAGCAATCTGATATAAGTTATACATGTACAATAATTTTAAACATATTTCCATATTTATCATGTTGTGAAAAGAAATCAGAACAAAAGGGAAAAAAACATTAGAAAGAAAAAGCAAAAAACAAAAAAAGACAAAGTGAAAATAGTATGCTTTAATTTACATTTAGTCTCCGTAGTTCTCCTTCTGGATGTGGATGGCATTTTCCATCCCAACTTTATTGGAATTGTCAGGAATTTACCATCTCTCTGATCCTGAGCAAGTTATTTCACCAGTGCCTGCTTCATTTTTCTTTATTTGTAAAATGAATATAATAATGACATCTATCTCCCAGGGATGTTAGGAGGATAAAACAAGATATGATATTTATAAAGTGCTTTGCAAACTTTAAAAAGCTATATAAATGTGAACCATTATTTTTGTTATCATTTTTTGACAGGGTACCGTGGGCAAATAATATGACTTCTTTGTGTGTTCTCGCTCTCTTTTTTCTTTAAAAATGAATAAGTCCTGTTCTCCTTAACTTATAAGATTATTGTGAAGATCAAAGGAGATCAAAAATTTAGAAGTAGTTTGAAAAATGTCAAATTCAGTATAGGCTGGGGAGCTGATGATGTATATGGTTTGTTTGTGACCAGTTATTTGCAATCCCTTGTTTTGCTATACTAGGATTTTCTTAGTATTTCCTTATATTTGATCTTTTTTTTTTTCTGAAGAAATTTATTAATGAGGTAATATTGTGTTCCTGGGTAGCAGGTAGTCAGGGCAATAACTGGTGCTATTTAAAGTTCTGAATACAGGAATTGGCTGCAAGAGATAACTAGCCTTTTGGGTCTTAGAAACTTCCTGACTATCATCACAGAAATGGATAGCTAATAATTAGAGAGGGAAGCAGATGAGCTTTAAAGGGGACTGACTTCTCTTAGTGGGACTTATCCTAGCTGCCCTATCCCCATTTTACAGATGAGGAAATTGAGGCAAACAAGATTTAGGTGACTTGCTCAGGGTCATATTAATAAGTATCTGGAGTTGGATTTGAATTTAGGTCTTTCCAACTCTAGGTCTTGGACTCTAGCCACAGTACCACTTAGCTGCCTTATCTGAAGACAGGCATTATGTGAGCAATTAGGGTATTAAAAGTCATGGTCCTAAGGAGAAAATGACTGAGAAGATAATAAGTTAATAAGCTTGACCCTTTCCAGTACTCATTCTCTGTGGGACAGGAAAGGTGACATTTATGAGAGGCAGGAAGGAAAACTTCCTCAACCCCCCTGAGGACACAGCTGGACCCTAGCACTATCAGTGGCTTCCTCTTCCCCATCCAGCATAGTCATCCCCACATCTGTAGCATTCTGCCTGCACAAAGCATCTCCAATTTGGTGATTGCTCAAAGCTTTCTGACTTCTAGCCTGCAGACAAGTCTTTAGGGTTTCTCCTTACAACCTCCCTCCAGGGATTTCTCCCTTCCAAACTACCATCCCTTACTCCAGCTCTGCATTGTGTGATTCTTGGTACATTCTTCCCCAGTGAGGTTTGTTTAGATCAATCAATAAACATGTATTTATGTATATTGATCTATGTATATACACATACATCTCTTGTACATATACACATACGACATATATATGTATGTATGCATATAAATGTATGTGTTTAATTTCTGAACCTGTTAAGAATGGTGATTAAAAGATTAAATCCCTGTTCTGTACCAGCTGAGTTATAAAATGGGAACGAGTTGGAGTTGCAATCATTGGTCTGCCATTATTTAGATAATTTGAAGAAAGATAGAAGGGTTGGTGATGGATTGGATGGGAAGAATAGTGGGGAGAGTATAGGGTGAAAGAAAGAACAAAATGTGTTCTTTGTACTGTATATAGATCCTAGGAGTCTTGGTGGAAAACAATAAAAATTGGGTTAAATTAGGTGGGCTCTAGCTGTGGGTAAAATGGTGAAGGAAGTATGAAGAGAAGAGCCCTAAGATCTAGCCCTTGATTTGAAAAATTTCATTTTGTGCAAGGTAACATTTCATTTTGAGATGGCAATGTGACTTAAGTGGGTCACTTAAGTGACTTTTACAACCTGAGGGTCTCACCTGGAATCTTAGAATCCTAATTAGCGGAATCTTGTAATTTTAAGCTTAACTTTAATCCTATCCCTGTACCTTTTCCCCTTCTTAATTATCTAGGTTTAAAGTTTTGGAAGTAGAGTTAGTCTTTAGTTAGTGGTTAGTGTTAGATAATGGTTGGTTAGCAGTTAGAGATTAGATAGTGGTTAGTGATTAGATAATGGTTAGTGATTTGGGCTTAACTTAACTTCTCAAGAACTTAGTATCCTTAGATGTAAAAAAGGAAGGATGTTGAATTAGATGGCCTCCCAGATTTATGAGCCTTTGAAGTTACTTATTTATTTTGGATCTTAGTTTTCTCATGTAAAGTGAAAGAATTGGATGATTTCTTAAACCCCTTTTAACTCTGAAACTTAGAACCCTTTGTCTTTCACAATATTCTTTATCAACTTGGAACCTCAGCATCCTCATTGAAAAAATGGAAATAAAGAGAGATGCTTTTTTCTCTCCCAACATGATTCACAAAGCAATGTGTATTAAAAATAAATAAACTTACTACAATAACAAAAAAAGAGTTTATTTATCACTTCTCAGGGTTGGAAGGATCAAATAAAATTATGGAAAGGAAATCTTTTAGATTGTAAAGCAGTATAAAATATAAGATATTGGGTTATATTTCTATTATATGCTTCTAAATTTATAAGAAAGCACCATATACTTTGGAGGAGAGCATTATAAAAATATAAGGTTTTCAAGTGTAGTCAGTCTAGTTTGGAGAGGTGGTCCAGTTTGAATATGTAAAGTGCCAGATGGGCAGCTAGATGGTGAAATGGATTAAAATGCCTAAACCTGGAGTCAGGAAGCTTCATCTTCCTGAGTTCAAATCTGGCCTCAGACACTTACTAGCTGTACCATTCTAGGTAAGTCACTTAAGTTGTTTGTCTCATCCCTTTAGTATCTTTGCTTAGAAAGCTCTAAATGGGACACAAAGAGTCAGACATGACTGAACAACAATAACAGATGCGAGAGACTAGGCTAAACATATGAAACAACATAAGAATAACTGATATTTGTTTTGTGCTTATGGTTTTCATTTTACCAAGAAATTTTCCTTTGAGAGGGAGTAGTCCAAGTTGACGAGAAACAGAAATGGAAGCTTAGGGAAGTGATTTGCTCATGGTTACACAATTTGTATTCTATCTGGGGTTTGCATTCCCAGTTTCTGAATTTGGGCAAATTAGGAGATTGGATCTTTACCTCAAAACAAGTAAATGCTAAGTCCCTTGATATAAACCAGAGCTATGGTTCTCAACCTTTTTGATCTCAGGACCCCATTGCATTCTTAAAACTTATTGAGGATTCCCCCCAAAAGCTTTTATATTGATTATATCTAATCTGGATTTATTATAAGTGGAATTAACATCTTAAAATTATTGTGAAAATAGTTTTGACCTATAGAATCCTTTAAAAGGGTGGGTCTGGTTTCTAGACTTAGGAATGTGTTGAAGCCAGTTTCTCTGAAAATATTACAATTTGGAATTTGATTTATTGTTTCATTGATTGTCCAATTTGAGAAAGTAATGGAGAAAATGTTAATAATAATGCAGATTAAACTGCACTGAGTGTGTTGTGGACATATTTCTCCTTCTTTCTCCCTACCCCCAACAAACAAGTTGGCTATCTATTGTCTGGACCACATTTTAAGAACATCTGGACTAGAGGCACTATGGGAGGTTTAGAGAAGTGGGGGGAGATGTTTCAAAGGGTCCACTCCTCTCCTCCCTGTGAGGGCAGAGGGGCCTGAGGAGACAAGGATTTTGATCTGACAGACTCTCTCCTAGGGATAAGGGATCAATAGTGACTAAAAGCACTTGGAGAATATTGCTTATTATGCTTTTGTGGAGGAGCTTGAGCTAATGGGGTAGGAGGAGAGGGTCAGTCTCTCCACCCCTAATCACTTCTCTTTTCAGCTAGTCTAAGGCTATCCTTGGGAAAAGGCCCCTGTAGCCCATTTTTGTTTCAAAGGCTTTTTGTGGGATTCGTTTTAGTAATTATATTAACGAATTAATATATATGAATCTTTTACATCTTCATGCCTGGAAATCTCTTTTCTAAAACTGACCTCCCTGGGTTTCTTTAAGTCCCAGCTAAAATTCTACTTTCTAGAAGACACCTTTCCTAAACCCTCTTAATTCTAGTGCCTTCCCTTGGTTAATTATTTCCTTTTTATTTTGTATATATCTTTGTACATACTTGTTTTGTTGTCTCTCCCCTTAGATTGTGAGTTCCTTGAAGACAATGAATGTTTTTGATCCCTTTTTGTATCCTTAGCCATTAAAACAAAGCCTGGCACATAATAGGTGTTTAATAGTGTTTATTGATTGATCTGTATGATACTTGATACTATTCATTCATTTGTTTCCTGAACAGCTGCTAAATACAGTGGACTGTGCTATGCATAGAGAAGATACAAAAATAGTTTGAAACCTGTCTTTGCCTTCCTATATCTTACAATATGTTTCTCCTTCACATTCATTATATCCTGTGATTCTCATAACAATGCACGAAGATTGTAGGGATAAGGATGATATTGCTGTCATTTGAGGAATAAGTAAACTGAAGCCCAGAAAACTTAAGTGGCTCCTCTAGAAGCACACAGCCAGTCAGTGGCAGAGGTGAGATTAGAATTTAGGTCCTTTAATCCCTGGTTCAATGGGTTTATAATTTACAAGGACCACTAAACTGACTTTGTCTTAGGTTTAGACGTTCTGCCAATGATGATTCAGTAATCGAACCACATCAGCTGGAAGTTGCAATGAAAGCCAGAGGGCTTTGCCTCTGATCTGTGTGTCTGAAGGGCAAATAGTAGGGGAGAGAGCCAAACAAGTTTAACTGATTTCATTTTCACCTCTTAGTGGTTTTTTTTTTTTTTCCAACTACCTTTATCTATTTATTTATTTACATTTATTTGTTTGTTTTTTGCTGAGGCAATTGGGGTTAAGTGACTTGCCCAGGGTCCCACAGCTAGGAAGTGTTGTGCCTGAGGTCAAATTTGAACTCAGGTCCTCCTGACTTCAGGGCTGGTGCTCTATCCACTGCATCACCTAGCTGCCCCCACCTATATTTATTTCTATGTAGAATTTAACAGTGATCAAAATACTTTAGTTCTTGACCATTCTTTCTTCTTTCCTTTCCTTCCTTCCTTCCTTCCTTCCTTCCTTCCTTCCTTCCTTCCTTCCTTCCTTCCTTCCTTCCTTCCTTCCTTCCTTCCTTCCTTCCTTCCTTCCTTCCTTCCTCCCTCCCTCCCTCCCTCCCTTCCTTCCATCTATCCATCTGGGACTAATTTATTCCTAGCCCTATTGAACTAGGAAGGATTAAATAGATTTTATTTATTTGAATTTATATGGAGTTTGAGGCCATTCAATTAAACAGTTCTTAAACAGTTAATATGCTCAACCTAAGGCTAAGAGTTAAGAAGAATCCTTTTAGTTTGGTTGGGGAGACAGATTCAGTACACATAAAATAATTAGGAAACAATTCAAGATAGTATACAATCAAGGGCTAGGCTGTGTGGTTCATATTGTAAATGTTTCAGGAATTCAGAGAAGAGAAAGAGGAAATTGGAGTAGTTAGGGAAGACTTCTAGTGATAGCCTTTTGGACAATTGAAATCTCTTTGCCCCTTTCAGCTCTTCGGCAAAACATATCATTATTCTTTCACTTTGCCTCTCCTCCTCCCTCTTCCCCTCTTTTCAACAACTCCTCCCTCTCTCCTCAAGCCTGTTTTCTTTTTGTTAAAATGAAGGGGTTTTGACCAAATTATCAAGACGCTTAAGTCCCTTCCGGTTTTGGCAGTCTGTAATTCCTTTCCAATTGTAACCATTAGCTAAATATCTTCTAAAAACAGATTTTCGACTGCTGCAGGTAGTATTGGTTTGCTTTTTTTCTCTATTCACACCCCATAGAAGAATTGTGACTCAAGCTGAGTCTTGAAGGCTGGATTTGATTACTTGGAAAGGGATAAATGGGATTAAGTGGATTTGATTAGGTGGAAGGATTTCAGTAAATTCCATCCAAAAATCATTTCTTAAGTGTTACATGTAAGGCTGGAAACTGAAAACAATTTCCTGTCCCCAGGAAACTTACATTCTCCTAAAGATAATCAATCATTCACCAATCAATAGGAATTTGCTAAGTGCCTGCTATGTGCCACACAGTGCAAGGAAATGTGCTTTGATTTCCTCTGGAAATTATTTCTCATTTCATTTCAGGAGTATGGTAGGAGCTTGGATGCAGCAGACTGCAGTTGTTTACCATGGGACTTTACCTTATTTATCCTATTTCCAGATCTTCCAAAAATTTTAGAGAGCATGAGAGAAATCAGTGGGATGGGGGCTAGTCCCTACCCCTGGGTAAAACCCCATAATATATGATCCTGGATGTGGCTTGGTGCTGTAGCTCCTGTCTCTAATGATCCCTTTATTTGATCTGCATATTGAAAAATAATGTCAGGTAGAACTTACAAAGGGTCAGTCATATAAGGAAGAAATGGAACCCTGTCAAAGTCGAGCTTGAACTGTCATCCTTTTGCCAGGAATGGGAGGTTAGAAGTGTGTTTTGCTCACTTGGGTTAAAGGAAGGTACTTGACGGAGTCTAGAAATTTAAGTCCTGATTCTGAGTGTCCTTCCAAAAGTTACTCTACCTCCGGACCTCAGTTTCTCTATGTATAAAATGCCTTCTTCAGGTTTTATCTGATCTCTCACAGACCACTGCTCCAGCCCAAGCGCTGGTCCCCACGTGTGTGGGCCCCCAGGGCAGTACGTGGGAGGCAGAGATTTTCTGCTGTACTTTCTTGCACAAGCTGTTCTAGAAGCCAGACTTGTCCTCCAGGGGCTGGGGAGAGGGGAAGGGTGGGTGGGTAAGTGGAATCAGACCAAGCTCTAGGCCCTGGGTTAAATTTCAGGCCTTGTGTTTTTATGATTCAGGCCCAGAGTACTGTGTCTGAGAATAGATCTCACACTTGCTCCTGACAGGTGGCTAGCTTCATCATTCCTGGCTTTTCTCAGTCTTTGAGGGACAGTGATACCCGCAGACCCACTGGCCTTTGGGCAGCCTCTCCTGACGTTTCTGGACAGGTGCTTCAGCACAGAGTGGCCCAAGAGTGGGTGTGCCTTTTAAAAACAGACTGTGTAGGAGACATTGCTGTGCATGCAGACACACGCTAAAGCCCACCCTGGGGAGAGTTAGAACTTGGGAAAAGTGGGACAGCCTGATGATCTGGAGCCTGATTCTCAGTGAAGGTCACAGGATTATGGATTTAAAGCTGAACTCATCATCTGAACCCACCCTTGTTCTGAATGGCTCTATTACTGTCAAGGGTACCTCCCCCAGGCTCTGGAACCTTGGGGCTACCCCTGACTCCCTCACTGGCATAAAACCACATATTAGAGCTGTTGTCAAATCTTAGCACTGCCAGCTTTATATTCTCTCTCCTCTGTTTTCTCTATTCTTAGAATTTATGCTCTTCTCATTTTTTTTTCCTGTTCTCTTGTCATTGGAACTTCTTTTTTATTTTTATTTTTACTTTTTTTGGGGGAGGCAATTGGGCCTAAGTGATTTGACTAGGGCCACACAGTGTTAGGTGTCTGAGGCTGGATTTGAGCTCACATTCTCCTGTAATTGTAACTTCTAATTGTTCTTTACCTCAAGTCTCTCTTCAATTCGATCAATCCTCCACGTAAGTTCCAAAGTCATAGTTCTGCCTGTGTCATTCCCTCTACTCAGTAAATTTTAATAACTCCCTATTACTTACAGGATGAAATATAAATTAGAGATATTAAAAATAATACTTGTAAAGAACTTAGTACTTTAGCCAGGACCTGGCACGTAGGAGGTGCTTGATAAATACTCCCCCCCCCTCCTCCCCAGTCCAAAGTTCTTTGCAACATGGTTCTTGCTTACCTTTCTAGCCTTCTTATGCTTTGGTTCCTTCAGTGTTCTGGGATATTTTGGCTGAGCTAGCCTGTTTGCTGTTCTTCACTCATTCTCTCATTTAATCATCTCAAAAATTAAGAAGTTCATCCTGAAATCCAACTTAAAACATTCCATCTATAATACCAGCTTCTTTTCCAGGCAGCTTGGGTGCATGACTCATATAGAACAGTAGATGCCAAGTGCCAGGTGAGCAGTGGAGACAGTAAGTTCTACAGGAGGAAGAGGAAGCTTCATTAAGGCTATGAGAGGCTAAGAGAAGATGAATAGAGCTGCCAGTCATGGGTGAGGGTGATGAGGCAGGGCTGACTTATGGGAGCCAGGAAGCTAAAACATTTTGAAATTTTAAGGGCTGGCCTTAATCCTTGTCTTGTTGTGTCAGTCTCTTAACAAAGTGAGTCAGGTCACTTTTAAAAATTTCCTCCAAGATGTTCTGGGCTGAGATTGGGAAGAGTTATTGATGGGAAGGACCAAGGCATTATTATGGACAATGGAATTGACACATTCGCCTTCCCAGGACTCGGTAATCTTCTCAACCTGAGTCAGGTCACTTTTGAAAATTTCCTCCAAGACTTTCTGGGCTGTGATTGGGAAGAGTTATTGATGGGAAGGACCAAGGCATTATTATGGACAACTACCTTCTAGTTCTAGATTTTTTGTTAATGATCTGTGATTTCTGCAAATCATTTCACCTTTTTGGAGTTCAGTTTCCTGATTTTTTAAATGAAGAGGTTACTTATCTAGAGACTTCTCCAGATATACTAATAATTTCCCTGCATACCCCATTCCCTGATCAATTCCTCCTTTGTTTCATTCAGACACGTCACTTTTCCCTTTAGAATAGAAGATATTTGAGGGCAAGAACTTTTTGCTTCTATTCATATACTTAGCTCTTAGCTCAGTACCTGAGACAGACTAAGTGCATAATAAATGCTTACTGACTCAAGTTTAATTTCTTGGCCCCTCCAATGCAGCCTACAAGCTGTTTGCAAAATTAATGAAGTGTTTTGTGTCTGTTCTCTTCTGGCTTCCATATCTTTTCTCTTATTCTATTAGTTTTTCTACTAGACAGCTGGAAAGGTTAGAAATGATATTATGTTTATAAAGCACCGAGCTAGGAGAGAGAAAGTTTGGATAAGACACTTTCCAGTCAGGGGGTATAACAAATTCACAAATAAATGCATGACTTATTGTAATTGCATTATATAATAAAATGCACTTGTGAGGCTGGAGTAACAGGAAACAACTGAGGTTGTTTCTTAAAGAAGATAGCATTTTAATAAGGTTTTAAAGAATGGTGAGGGAAGCCATTCAGGGCATGGGGAACAATGTAAGCAAAGCCCATGAGGCTAGTCTTCCTTGGCTGGAGTATAGAATAGCTGGAAGATATCCTATGAGTTAAGGCAGGTAAGGTTGGATGGTATCCT
This sequence comes from Sarcophilus harrisii, assembly GCF_902635505.1. Classification (NCBI taxonomy): domain Eukaryota; kingdom Metazoa; phylum Chordata; class Mammalia; order Dasyuromorphia; family Dasyuridae; genus Sarcophilus; species Sarcophilus harrisii. The sequence goes on from NC_045428.1 coordinate 320,459,568, forward strand.
ATTATAGAGGACTTTGAATGCCAGGCAATTCAGTTGGTAAACACTAGGAACCTTCTGAAGATTTTTGCTCAAAGAAGTGACATCAGATCTTTGCCAAAGGGAATAAATTTAATAAATACAGCCTGTTCAAGATCTTAATCTCTCTTCAACATACTTATGCCTCCGTCTCTTACCTTTCTTCCTACTACTTCAATTCTCCATCTAATCCTATTTCTGTTTCTTTCTTTCTTTCTTTCTTTCTTTCTTTCTTTCTTTCTTTCTTTCTTTCTTTCTTTCTTTCTTTCTTTCTTTCTTTCTTTCTTTCTTTCTTTCTTTCTTTCTTTCTTTCTTTTAAAATTAAAGCTTTTTATTTTCAAAATACATGCATGGATCATTTTCTGCATTCACCCTTACAAAACCCGATGCTCCAAATTTTCCCCTCCCTTTCCTCCCATCCCCTTTCCTTGATGCAAGTAATCCAATATATGTTAAACATTCTGCATCTTTCTTAACATTTTTTTCCTGTCTTGAGATTCTTTCCCCCATCTTTTTTCTCTCTAAGGAAAGTCTCTGTTTGTCTCTTTTATGAAACCTTCTTAGTCTGAAGTAGTCACCCGAGTTCCTTTGGCCCTATAGCCCTTGGTCCAGCCATTTAGACTCTGTTTACTGATTCCTAACTCCTTTATATTAGAAGTCATGTATACCATCTCCCTAATTAGAGTGTAAACTTAAGACAGAGACCTGGTTTCTATTGTATAAGCATATACTTTGTGTAATTCTTTGTATAAGCTTATCTTACATATTTTAGTGCCTCAGCATGTCATATTGCAGTGATGTTGGTGATAAATTATAACCAGATCCCATTTATTCTGATGAAATACCATCCCATTGTCCTTAGGGAACTAACTGATCCTTGGTTATATTATTTTACCCATCTTCCCTTTTCCTCAGAAAATATTTATGGAATTAAGGAAAATTGTTTCAAGAGGGCAATTGCATATTGATGAAGGACTTTTTTTGAAAACTGAAAAGCTGATAAGACACAAGAAGAATTATCTAATGAAGGAATAATGATTGCCTTGAAGAAAGCAAAAAGAGTCTATTTCTGATTGTGGGAAAGGGTTCAGAAAAAAAGGGTTGCAGAGTATTACTTCACAGTTTTGCCAATGGTCCCCTGGACATAAGGGCATTATTCTTCAGACCCAAATATTTTTCTTCTCTTATCTGGGGAGTTTGGGATTCATTTGAAACTTGTGAGGTTTCTTGTCTCTTCCCTTAAGTCATTTGTCCTCCTTCAGACACAAAATCTGAAGAGAGTAGGGGGAATGCTGCCATTTCTTATGTTGAACTTGAGAAGAGGTGAGGGAGATTTCAGAGGGATTCAGGGGAAATGTTTAAGTCAACCCAGCTGGTTTATGGAGAAAAGGATGATCAGACTTTGATTTATTGTTTAAGATATGGGAATGAGATTAGCAGAAACAATTTGGGATGGTGTCTTTGTCCATTGCTTGAAGGAAAAGAGGGGTGCAGTCAGATTTATATGTTCTATGGGGAAGCAGGCAGCCAGAGAGAGGCAGCCCCCCAGAGCTCAGTCCTGTGGCTGACTCAGCCCTTAGAGGCCTCTGAGAACAATAGACTTCTGTGCTCAGCTGGGGGCTGATGACTTTATTCATATCAGCAAATTTGTTCCTCCAACCCCCCCACCCCTACCCAAGGGGACACTCTGGCAGACCTTGATAATAAAATTCTTTGGCTTCCAAGGCTGATCAGACAAGGGAACTAGGGATGGAAACTCAAGTCTCTTGCTTAGATATCTTGCCCTTCCCTCATGATTTGAGAATCTCTCTTCTTTAACTTTCACAAATATCATAAACTTTGAGTGGGAAGTTGAGGTGGTATCTGTAGCTACAATGTGAGAATTGTGAGGGGAAAACTAAGAGAGGCAACCCCTTGACCAGGAATTATACAAATAAGGAAAAGAGTCTCCTTTCATATAATGTCTAGGGAATATAATAATATAATATAATAATATGAATGAAGAAATGAAAAGACACTATCAGAGACAGATAACAAGCAAAAAGCAGAACCTGGAAAAAGATGGGAAAATCAAAGGGAAAAGGAACTGAGAGAGATGGGGGTGTGGAGGGAAAGACACAAATCCAATGCAACCACTTAGGATGATGGGAAGTAGTTTCAGTCTTTCTTTTTCTTTCTGTGTTTGCCTGTGAAAGTATGCATTTGAGTTTATCAGAGAATCTTTAGGACATTAAGAGTTGGAAGGAATCTTTTGGGTTCCTCATAACATTTCTAAGTGCATAAAATCAAATTAGAAAATTTCAAAGGAAACCAGTTATATTACTAAAAAAACAAAATAAAACAAATTTATGCTCTGTAGGATAAGAATCCTAGTTTAATCTAAGCCTTTCTTTTTCAGATGAGGGACCCTAACATTTGCCAGAGATAGAATGGCCAGATATGGGTTTCTGACTGCCCAGTCTGCTATACTTTTTATTACAGTTGTGTTCTTTAATATACATGTAAAGGAAAGCATTGATAGATCTGTGAAATGGCATTGGGATTAGAATTTTTATGTGTGAAGTGTAGGACTTGTTTTGATACAGTATGGGATCTGGATTCCTGGATCAAGGTCAGGGAGATCTGTGATCTAGCATCAGTCCTGCCCCTTGTGGGACCTTCAGCAAGACATTCTGTTTCCTTCAGTTTCCTCATCTGTAAAATGAGGATATAATGCCATCCCTGCTTATCTGCCTCTTGGGGCCTCTGTGAGAAGCCAGTGAAATACAGTGCAAGCAAAAAATGATTTAAAATGTTGTACAAGTCCCCGGCTGTTCATGTGGGAGACTCTGTGTGTTTATGTGCACTATTGTGCCTTTGTGAAGGGAATGTGTGTTTTTTCTCATCCTCTTATGGGTGAAATGTTGTCTTTGGCCCTCTCCTGAGCTTGCTGCTTCAAAATTTATTTTTTTTCAAAGAGTCATCTTGCTGCTTCTGACTCTTTTTAGAAGTTTCAAGGCAAAACATGATGCTCATCAAATTGTGTTACCCCTGAAGAGGGGTGATTTATTGGTTTCCTGGTGGGGAGCTCCTCTGCTGTGTTTTTGTTTTTTTTCTCTCCCATTTAAGTTCACTGGGCCAGATCTTGAGCACTTTCCCAGCAAGAAACTTCATTTTTCCTCTTTCCTTTATCCTACCCTTGAGGTTAAGACTGTTATAGGCTCTGAGAAGCAGGAGGAGACATAGTTTATTAGGGAAGGCTGAATCTATCTCCTCAATTTCCCAGCCTCCAATTCCTTTTCTCCATTTCTCTTCTGAATTTTAGCCATTGACTTTCTTTTTTATTTATTTATTTTTAATTGATTGTGTGTCTTTTTTTTTTTTTTAATTTAATAGCCTTTTATTTACAGGTTATATGTATGGGTAACTTTACAGCATTGACAATTGCCAAACCTCTTGTTCCAATTTTTCCCCTCTTACCCCCCACCCCCTCCCCCAGATGGCAGGATGACCAGTAGATGTTAAATATATTAAAATATAAATTAGATACACAATAAATATTCATGACCAAACCGTTATTTTGCTGTACAAATAGAATCAGACTCTGAAATATTGTACAATTAGCTTGTGAAGGAAATCAAAAATGCAGGTGTAGCCATTGACTTTCAGTGTTACATGCAGGGCTTTGAAAATCCCTAGCCCAAGGATTCCTAATCTATGGTTCATGTATCCCCAAGGATTATGGATAGATTCCAGGGGGTCTATGAACTTGGATGAGAAAAAAATTTCTTATGCTATTTATTTTACTTTATGCATTTACATACATTATTCTGAGATGTGGTTTACAGGATTTACCAGACTGTCAAGGGGGTCCATGACACAAAAAAGTTGGGCTCCTGATTTAGAGGAATAGCCAGCTCCTATAGCTGTAAATTGAGGGATTCAGGAAGGCAGCAGCTTTCTCTTGTATCCCAAAGCATCATTTCTGCCTGATTATATTTGATCACACCGTTAGAGATTATTACTTTGGATTAAAAGGTGTCTCAACTAAAAGACATCAACAGTTGCCTCTGCAAAAGGATAACACGTTAAGTCCTTGATGCTTTAGTGTAAATGTGTTTATCAAATACCTTGGAACTCTTGAGTTTTGACCATAAAAAGAAAACTTGTAAAAAAAGAAAAGCAGATGAAAACCCTTCTCAAATTCTTCAATATGTTAGAATGGATATAGCTAATCTTGATGAGAGGAGGAAGATGGATAGCCAGAGTTAATGAGCATTAGGGCTAACTGGAAACCTTCCTAGAACCATTATCCCAAAGAAGTTCCCCAATCTACTTCAACCTGGGTTGATTTCTCCCTACAATGGGACCTAGGAGGCCATTGAAATTGAGGGCATTTAGGGGATAGACATAGGTCTCCCTTTCTCAAATCTAGATGACCAGGACTAGGTATGGAAGGAGATTAATCCAGCTACCCTTGTGTAGATTTTTTTTCCTCGCCCCATTCCTTATATTAATGCATCACTAAGGCCTTCTCTCTAACTATCTTTCATTTATTTCTTCTTTTCTCTTTCTATTGCCAATCCCAAGGCAAGCCGTTATTACCTCATTGCAAGAATCTCCTAATTGGATTCCCCAACTTTAGTCTCTCCTCCCTTCCATCATACCTTCTGCCAGAATCTTTCTACAATACAGTCCTCCTTCCCCGATCACAAACTTTCCTAGAATATCAGTAAATCTACAAGTATTTGTTAATTAAAATAAAATAAAATAAAATAAAATAAAAAATGTGTGTCTTATTTTGCATACTTAGGCCATCATCTCTGTCAGCAGGAGGAGCAGCATTCACCACCCACCCTCATTTCAATGATCAAAGCTTGTAAGTTTTTTACGAGACCTAAATTAGAATCTGATTCCAGACCTTTCCTTATTAGCTGTGTGATTCTCTTGGCTTCATTTTTTTTTTTTTAAATCAGCAAAGTGGGATAATAAATATGCCCACTTCACAGGAGTGCTGTGAGGATCAAATTCAATAATTCATGTTAAGTGCTTTTTAAAAAATAATAATAGGTTTTTATTTTTCATAATACATACAAAAATAGTTTTCAACACTCAACACTGCAAAACCTTGTGTTCCATATTTTTCTCTCTCCCTTTCCAATTTCTCTAAACAGCAAATAATCCAAATATAGGTTAAACATGTGGAATTCTAGAATATATCTTGTAGATGAAAAAGACAGATACAATGGGGGGATAGCTTTCTGTGAATTTGAGAAAGCTATAAATATTGACCCAACAAATGAAACTCCCTCTCTCCCCTTCCTTATTATCAATTTATCCTTCTCTGACCTATGGGGGATGCAGATTCACTTCATCCACCATGAATAGGTTTTTTGCTCTTGCTTTGGTGAATTTGAGGGGAGGAGAAGAGAAGGGGTAGTCAGATGGGAGTTGGCAAGGAACAGACACTCATTCTGGGCTGGTATAAGGGTGCCAAGGTTTTTAAGCAGGAATTGAGCAACATACTGGCAATTAGACTGCTGAACTGGAGCTTGGGTCTAGGTCAGGGTTGGGGACTGAGGTTCTGGGAAAGGTGAGAACCCTCAGTTGCTTTGATTCTCTTGTGGCTGTGGGGCAGTAACAGCTGCAGGTGTGTAACAGGAAGTGAGTGGTCTTCTGTCTCTGAGTCAAACACTCAAAGTCTTTAGAGTAGAGGAATTGACTAGACAAAGCTCACCAGCCATCTGTCTTGGACTAGCCTGACTATCAATTGGGAGATTTTCTATTTACTTCATAACATTATAGCGAGACTCGTCTCCTCGCTGTTTCACTCTCTCCTACAATGGGTCAGTCTTATTTTGGACTCTTCTCATTTGCTCCCTGTTTTCTCTGCCTCCTCTGACCCCCCTCTGACCCCCCTCAAATCCTTCTACCTTTCAAAAATCAACTTAAGGCTTGCTTCTTTCAGGGGGCCTTCTGTGAGTGATGACATGTATTTTTTATTTTTCCCTCTTAAGAAAGACAGCTTAAACAAGAGAACTGTTTGGTTCTGCACACATATATTGTATCTAGGATATACTGTGGCATATTTAACATGTATAGGACTGCTTGCCATCTGGGGGAGGGGGTGGAGGGAGAGGGGAAAAATCGGAATAGAAGTGAGTGCAAGGCCTAATGTTGTAAAAAATTACCCTGGCATGGGTTCTGTCAATAAAAAGTTATTAAAAAAAAAAAAAAGAAAGACAGCTTATTGATATGTTTTTCTTTTTTAACATCATAGTCACTTCTGGACAAACATCCTTGTGTTATTTTAATTATTAATTAAAAATTAATTCCCAGATAATTTTTTAAAAAAAATTATTAATACTATTTGTTTTTATATCAATTTAGCTTTCTAATATGCACTTTCCCTCTCTCCATCCAAAGCTATCCTTCATATCTTTCTATCATACCAACCCCCCAAAAAACACCCCACCAAAAAACCAAAACAGCTTAGTAAAACCAATACGACAAACAAGTATAACAGCTTATGCAGTACCATTGAAAGAACAAAAGCAAAAGCAAAACCCTTGTAACCAAAACAAATTCCCATCTTGTTGTTCATAAATGAAAATGTACACTTCATTCTGCACCAGGAATCTTTCCTATGTCTGCCAGGAGGTTGGGTAGCATGCATGCTTCCATTACCAGCCCTCTGATATTCTAGTTGGTCATTGAATTGATCAGTCCTTAAAACTTTCAAAGTTGTTTGTCTTTATAATTTGTTGTTATCATATGAATTGTTTACTTGCTTCTAAGTCACTACACTTCATCAGTTCATACAAGTCTTATTTGGTATAATCATATTCAATTATATTCACATACCATTATTTATAGGAAGGTGACATAACCTACCTCTTATTTTCAAGATTAAGTTTGATCATTATAATTACATAGGGTTTACCATTTTTTAAAACATTCTTTCCATTCCCAGGTAATAATTTTGTATATTTAGTCTGTTTTATTTTATATCAGTTTATAAAAGTCTTCCCCTGGCTCTCTGTAATCTTCATATTTATTGTTTCTCATGATAATAAGAATAATATTTTTGTTGTTGTTGTATTTTCCTTGGACCTTTCCTACCTCTGAATTCCTATAGCATTCAATTTCTGAACCATGGTTTCATATTGCTGTGTTTCATACATCTTTGTCTTTTTTCCCTTTGATTAGATTGTAAACCATTTTCTCTTTGGGACACATAGTAGGTGCTCAAGAAAGGGAGTAACCATGACACTTAGATATACCATTCAGCGTTAGGAGAAAAATACGTGAGGGTGGCTTATATACCTAAAAATATTTGTCTGTCTGAGAGGGATGACATCATAGTCTTCAGAGTGGATCCAACCACATTTTAGCTTATAGCTAAATCACAGAATCCTTACATGTACCCTGATAAAATATAAGCTCCTTGAGGGTGAGGACTATTATATTTTTGCCTTTGTATCTCTATTACTCAGCACAGTTCTTGGAATATAGTATGCATTTGCTAAATACTTTAAAATTTTGATTGTCAGAGTTCTTGTGAGGGCATATTTATCTTTCAAGACAGACAACTCCTAGCTCATTCCCATAGCTAAAGCACAGAGGAGCTGATTAAAAAAAAAAATTTTATCTGGGAATCAAGAGAATGCATTCTCTCTTTTCCAAAGTCTGATAGAAATTACTTGTGTGACTAAGTCTCTTCATCTTTCTAGGCCTTGTTTTATCATTTGTCAAAAGATGGGGTTAAATTAGTGTGCTAACTCACATCATACTGCAAATATTTAAATTTTCTACTAGGGGCCACCAACTTCTAGAGTTTATGTGGTTCTCCAGGGCTTAGGGCGGGTAAAACAAGACTTTGGATAAAGAGATTCAGGAGTGGGAGATTCAGGTCTCGGTCAGAAGGGGCAGGAAGGATAATGATTAAGTGAGAAGGACTGTGATTGAAAGAAGCAGAATTTAGACAGAAGAGATAGTTTAAAAGTAATAAAATTAATAGTACATGGCAAAAAGATTTATTTCTGCCCCGATTCCTTCTGCTAATCTCCTTTGAGTTTTTCCATAAAGACCTCTCTCCTATCAATATTCTCTTGGCTAGATTCAAGATTTGTCATAAAGCACCTTCATTGATCAGGTGTGAAGGGTTCAAGGAGAACCTGAATAATTGAAAGACATTCTCTTCCTCTGATTCTCAACCATTCACTATAACTGCCAAGGGATAATAAGTCTTCTTATCATCTCTTTCCTTTTCTTCTGAGTACTAAATAGATTTTTAAAAAAACTCCAAAACTGAGAGGATGGTATGGGGAGGGATCAAGTTTTGGGGCTTAGTTTCTTAGGCCATGTGTTCAGTCTCTGATTCTGTGAGGGCAAACAAGGGCCACCTCAGTGTCTGTAAAATTATGGGAATTGGACTCAATGATTTCTAAAGCCCCTTCCAATTTTGAGAATTCAGTGGTGTTTTTAAAACTATATAACTGTCCACAACCTTAGAAAACCAGACTTTTGTCACAGAGAATTAGAGGTTTTATGAATATCATAGAAATTTCATAGTTGGAATGGACAAGTCATCGAATACAACTCTCATAATTATACAGATGAAAAAACTTAATTCCATTTGTCTGGCACTTTAAAGTGCTTCCATATACATTATTTCACTGGCTCCTCATGACAGTTCCATGAAGTAGGGTTATTGCTATACTCATTTTCTAGCTGGGAGAATAGAGATTTGAAATGTTTCTTGCACAGGGTTGTCTGCATTCCAGTGGCAGATGGAAGACTAGAACTCAGGTTTCCCAACTCCTAGTCTAGACTTTTACATAGTCTCCTGTGTAATATAAGTCCTGCCTTCTGCAAAAATTCAACCTTTGATATGAGTTCAGAGACAAAAGTGAGGGGTTTAGGCTAAATGATCTCCTAAGATTACTTTCATCTAAGTCTGTCTCCCTAATTAGTGACAGAGATAAGACTAGAAGCCAGATCTTGTCTCTTATAATCATAGTGCATAGTAGTATGTCTTTTGAGTGAATTCTGCCAGATCTCCATATATGTTTTGGGTGGATAGAGCGTAGGTAATTTAATTGTTCTCTGGTTATGTACCACTGTTTCTGTGGTCCTCTCAGACCACAAACTATGTTGAGCTGACATCCTTTCTTTGGGGAGGAGGAAGTGATAATTATTTAACAGTAGATGATAGTGAGAGCCCACAATTCAGTTATCTTCATTTTACTTTTTGCCTCATCCAAGATCTCCAGAAACAAGTCTACTTGGAAAGGGGATGAAAAAGATGCTAAAGGTTGGTGGCTCCCTCTGAGGACTTCAGAAATTGTCAGATTTTCTGAGTGTTTAGATTTATAAAATGGGATGGACAGGAGAGGAATCTTTATGAACTTTTTTTAAAAACTGGATATGTTATCATTTGTATATAGTAGATATTTGAGTATCTACTAAGCAATCCACTTGCTGGATTGCCATTCTCTAGAGCTGGGCCCTTGAAGTGTTTTTTTCTCATTAGCAGCTGATGAGTTGTGTCAATGATAGTGGGGGTAGGGATAGTTGGAGAATTGGAGGATTTTTAGTAATTACTTACTTTGAAAGTATGTTTTTTCAAGGAAGGGATTGTTTAATTTTTGTATCTGTATTCCTATCGGTTAGACCAATGCTTTGCCCTTTGGAGGTATTTCATAAATGTTTATGCCATTGAATTGAATTCAATAAAAAGTACAGCAGAAGGAACACTTGCTTTGGAGTCAGAGGATTTCGGTTAGATCTCAATCTCTTGATTCCTGAGCCATGCTGAGCAAGTAACTTAATTGAAATACATAAGGCACTGTTTGAAATTGGGATCAAGTAGATTAGATATCAGTAAGGCATTTATTAAAAAGATTCCTATGTGCCAGGTACTGTATGAAATCCTGGAGATTACACAAACTTTGGGGTCAATTTATATAAATTAGCAAGCCAGTCTCTGCCCTCGTGGAGCTTATATTCAGAGAGGAAAGTTAAAACATCTACAGGTTGGTGGGAGGGAGGAAGGGAGAAAGAGGGATACCTCTAGGGCCACAGTGAGAAAACTTCTGGGAAGTAGAATTGGAAGTCTAGGAGCCTGCATGATAAGGCAAAAACTTATATATCAGAGTTCTGAGCTCTGAGAGGGCTTTCCCAGGTGCAGATGATCAGAGAGTAAGGCTATGGTGAACAGCTATTCAGGAAGTGGCTTAGATTGAATAGAGAATTTAGAATTAAGATCTTGTTAAGATTATGTCTGATTCTTTATGACCCCATTTGGGCTTTTCTTGGTAAACTTTACTGGAGTACTTTGTCATTTCCTTTTGTAGTTCATTTTATAGACGAAGGAGAAACTGAGGCAAATGGGGTTTAATGACTTGTCCAGAATCACACAGCTAGTAAGTATCTGAGGCTAGATTTGAATTCAGGAAGAAGTCTTCCTGACTACAGCCCTAGCATTCTATCCACTGCCCAAGAATTAAGATGTCTTAATTTCAAATTCTATCTTAGACACATAATAGGTGTGTGTGACCTCTGCCAGTATTTGACCTCTCTGGGACTCAGTTTCCTCCTAAGTAAATGAGAGGGTTGAACTCATAGGCCTTTAAGGTCCCTTCAGACTCCAAACCTGTGGTCTTATTATGATCTACCTGTTTCATCACCTGTAAAATGAGGGGTTTTGATTGGTAGTCTGTGACATCCCTTCCAGCCTAGATCTATGATTCTGTGAATTGACTTAGCCAGCATATCCGAGTACTTTCTGAATTCAGAGCATTGTGTTATGGACCACAGGGGGAAACTGGAGGAACAGAAAGTCCCGGCATCCTCTTGTGAGAGAGATAAGGCAATAAAGTCATTTATCAAAATGAAATGTGTGGGTGGGGAGGAGTCTCAGCATTCCAGTCTCTGTCCAAATGCATTGCAATCTGTCCAAATGCATTGCAATCTGTTCCTCCTCTATCAGTAAATCAGCAGGTTTTTACTGTGTCTCCTAGCTAAGGACTGTGTGGAACCAAAAAGAAGTCATGGTCCCTACTTTTAAGGAGTTTACCATATGGTTGGGAAAGTGCACAAACTTATAACTAATGTGTTGGGGGAGCCCCAAGAGATCAGTTAGTCTTTTACAGATGAAGAAACTGAAGACCAGAGAGAGAGCAATCACTTGGGCACCTAATGAGTAGCAGAGGTAATTAGCTACTCATGGGTAGAGCACGGACTGGAACACAAGCCCCAGACTTATAGCTAAAGGCATTTCCAATGCACCTGCAAAGAGAATTAACAACAAAAGGCCTTTTGGTGTTTGGGGCCTGTGTGTGCTTATATGTGGTATGTGATTACATACTTGTACATAGGTGTCCGTTTGGGCCTGTGAGCTTGCTGGGCTGTATTCCTTCAGCTGCTGTAGTATCTGCCATCCTGATCTCTCCTGACAGGCCCATATAGGGGGATGGTAGAGAGGAGCTACAGGCTGGTGAGGAGGAAATGTGGCTTGGGCAGCAACCTAGATAGTTTAGCCTTCCCCAGCTGACTCACTGAGGGAGTGGGTAGGCTCAGAGATATGGCTTAGAAGACTGCTTTTCATTTAGCAGCCAGAAAGAAGAAGGATTAAAGACCACAGGGGCCTAATGAAGGTCATAGACTGTCTTCTGTGTTTGGGACATTGTGTTAGGGGCCTGTGGAACATAAAGTACAAAATGATGTCCTTACCTTCAAGGGACTAACAGTTAAACTGGGGAGTTTGGGTTTGAAAGGATGATTAAGAATACAAAGTAATATGTATTAAGTATGGGCAATGAGTATGGACTAATACAGTCTGGCCTGAGGAAAGAGAGCCTTCATACCTTAGTAAGGCAGCCTCCCACAGATCTGGTGGTCTCCTCTGTCAGTCAGTGAGCATTTATTAAGTGCCTACTATGTCCCAAACACATCCTCTCCGTCTCTTGTCTCCTCTCTCTCCCTCTTGTCTGTCTGTCTGTCTGTCTGTCTCTCTCTCTCTCTCCTCTTCCTAGAGAGAGAGAGAAAAGAGACAGTCAGACAAAGAAACAGAAAGACACACACACACACAGAAGACAGAGGCAGGCAAAGAGACAGAGAAAGACAGAGAGAGGATAAATTCCATTTTGGGAGTTAAGCAGACCCGAGTTCTGGTCCCATGGTGACCTCTGGAATTCAATTCAGCAAGCATTTTACAAATGCTTGCTGAATTCAGAAGCCTAGGTTTAGATCTGTGGTAGATACAGAGTTTAGTTAAGATAAGTTTCACTTTGACTTCCTGGCCTCCAATGTTCATATCTATAACATAAAGGTGATAAATATCTGTTGCTTCTGCAATCCTCCCTCAAGTAACAGAACACCAGAAGAAAGAAGCCCATGTAAAACTCCTCTTCCTTCAAAAAACAATCTGTGCTGATAAAATGAGATAGTACTTAAAACATTTGGATCATATAGATGCATGGTAATATTTGGAAAACTGAAAATCTGAACAGCAGGCTTCTCAAAATGTAGATAGGAAGTCTGAGTTAATATGTTTGGAAAAAAGTAATGAACTAGGAATGCTGGTCATTACTCTATTCCAAAAGGACTTTGATGACCTAAGGCAAACTACTTAATTAATCTTTCTAGTCCTCTATTTCCTTATATCATCAAAAACCTCTATTGATCCCTGATAAGGATTGGGTGCTGGAAATACTAAGAGATAAGAAGGGATGTGAGAGTGTGTATCTATCTATCTATTTATCTATCTGTATATAAATATATACATATATATGTGTATAGATATGTGTGTGTGTGTGTGTGTATGTGTGTGTGTGTACACACACATATATACTCCAATTAGGTAGAGACAGAATATGCACATGGATGAGTATTTAGGCTAAGTGCCAAATAAATGGTTCAGACCCAGAAGACGGAGACATCACTGTGGGTAATATTGTGGGTTGGAATATTGTGGAATCAGGTTTTGCCTGATGTGTTGGAACACTGTAGGTTTGAATAAATAGTCAAAGGAGACTTCATGGAGGAGGTAGAGCTTGAATTGAGCTATTAAGAGTAGGCACACCATAGAGAGAAGAAGGAATGATATTGTGGAGGGGAGGATCGAGGAAAACAAAGGCACAGAGGTGTAATGATATATGATATAGATTCTGCTTATTGCACTCTTAGGTAAATTTCTATAGAGCTTCCAGTGCTTCTCTGAATTGTTTATATTTGTCATTTCTTACAACACAGTACTATTCATTATATTTATCAGATTAAGTTACTTTCAAGATTTAATTTTTTGGGGGGAGCAGGAGCACGTGTGGTAGCAGCCTGGTGGTGAAAGCAAAGAAGCATGTTGCGTTAGTGAAATCAGGGACAAAGAGGGGCTAATGAGAAGGACTTCCTCATTTTGAGGGGAGTTCAAGTGGTTGATTAGGGGTGGCTGATTCCTATGTATGAGAGTCAGAATGAGGCTGTGGGCTGAAGCCCAGCAGGCCCTTTTGGACAGACAGCTTGGCAGGAAATTTATCACCATCTTTCTTTATCTGGAGTTCCACTCAACACATACTCAGTCCTGCTTTGAAAGTTATGTGTGGTTGGAGGGATCCTGAATATGGAGGCAAGAAGGGTCTGAAGAACCCCCCCCCCAAAAAAAAAAAAAAAAGGTTTAAAGGTAAACATTCCTGCAGGTTTGGCAAGAGACACTTCCCCTGCTCCAGACACAAATCTGGCAGTTCTGGAAGTATCATCTGGAGAGACTGGATTCATGTAGAGTAGGGGGATGGAATACTGTTGGAACACTGTGGGTTGGAATAGCTAGTCAAGGGAGACTTCATGGAAGAGGTAGAACTTGAATTGAGTTAAGGGTAGGCATGCCATAGACAGAAAAAGGGATGACATTGTGGAGGGTAGAAGCGAGAAAAACAACAGCACAGAGGTGGAATTGCTAACCTCTGTTCTAACCTCTTTAAAAGAGTTTAATATTAATAATCCTCTGCATTTGTAGAACCATTTTATATGTTTTAAGGTGCTTTCCTGTCTGGCATCTCATTTGAGTCTCATAATCTGAGGTTGTTATTATCTTCCTTTGTCATTGACTTCCTTCTCTAATTAAGCTCAAATTATTCCTCTGCTCAGACTCCTCTGTATTCTGGCCATTGTTCTTCCTCACTTGCCTGGAGATGATGGACCTGAGATGCTAGGACAGTGGGGAGGGTCTCATTATGGTTTTCTAATCTGGAGAGCATGATGGGGGGGAAGAAAACTACAGTATTCAGATGCATTTGTGGTTTTGCCTGATGTATATAGATCCATACCTGCCATTCTGTGGACAAAAGTGTCTATGTTGTTCCCAGAGTTTGCCACACATCAAGAAAATCTTCATGGTCATTTCTAGAAGTATTTTGTAATTTTATACCCCTTCTTTAAAAAAAACAAACACAAAACATCATTTTCATTTCCCAGTTATACCTCTTCCCTTTTCCTTCTCAGAGAGTCATCCCTTATAATAAAAATGGCAAAGAGAGAGAGAGAGAGAAAGAGAGAGAGAACGCACGCGCGCGTGGGGAGTGGGGAAACCCAGTTCAACAAAAGTAGCCAACACTTTAACCATGCCTGACATTACATGCAGTCTTCCACATCCATAGTCATCTACCTCTCAGGGCTATTTTTAATCACTTCCTTTGCTATGCCCTGCTTTGAAAATGTCTTTGTTGCTTTTTCAGTTTCCCCTGAGAGAAGCTTGCTGCATTGCAGAAGCCAATTGTCCATCTGCCTCTACCTCCCCTTGTCTCACACAGAACCTTGTTTCTTCTGTCACTGTCTCTTTGTTTTATTTTTCTTCTGTCTCTTACATCTTTCACTCTTCTTTGGTCAAGAAACAGCTGAGGGCCAGACAGCTGAGACTTAGAAGAGAGAGAGACAGAGAGTATGTGTTTACTCATGCTTGTTGAAGGGTGGGGAGGAGGACTTGAGGAGGTTGCCAGTTGAGCCTTAAAAAATCAAGTTCTGAAGTTTGGGAACTGTCCTCATGGTCACAGAGATGAAGGAATAGACTATATGAGCCAGTTTTATCCTATCCTTATCCTCTTCAGCACTCTCACTATTACCTCAAATATCCAGACTTATTTTCTCCCTAGATCTCCTTTCTTTATTATTATTATTATTATTATTATTATTATTACTATAACTTTTTTATTTACAAAACATATGCATGGGTAATTTTTCAGCATTGACCTTTGCAAAACCTTCTGTTCCAACTTTTCCCCTACTTCTCCCACTCCCTCCCCCAGAAGGCAGGGAGTCCAATATATGTTAAATATGTTAAAGTATATGTTAAATCCAATATATGTACACTGCTACACAAGAAAAATCTCATCTAGAAAGAAAGTAAAAAACCTGAGAAAGGAAACAAAATGCAAGTAAACAATAACAGAAAGAGTGGAAATGCTATGTTGTGGTCCACACTCATTTCCCATAGTTCTGTCTCTGGGTGTAGCTGCTTCTCTCCATTATTGAACAATTGGAACTAATTTGAACCTAGCTCTCTTTTCTTAGGTTCCACACAAGAATGCTGACAGTTTATGAAGAGAGATGGGGCTTCTCACCCAGTTCCTCTCAATCCTTCTTGCCTAGCACTTAACATAGGCTGGATGGAGCTTTGAGAGGGTCATATGGACCTTCCTGAAGTCCTGGTGCAGTCCCATGGATTGGGGTGCCTTTGGGTCTTCTCTCTGCCAGGAGAGCTAGTTAGCCAAGGCGTGAGCCAGCAGGCTTCCATGGAGGGGGGACTGCCTTGGGCCAGTATTGGAATCACAAGGCACACAGGAAGGGCTGCACTTTGGGCTGAGGAGGAGTATGTTTCTTGTGGTTGGATTTAGGAGAGGGGGATGAGGAGAAAATAAATGTAATGGTTTTAAAGGACAGGATCTGGACCTCAGGGTTTTTTTGCTGTTATAACATCTTTCCCTCTTTTCTTTTCTAGGTCCTACAGAAATTAGGGAAGGCAGATGAGACTAAGGATGAGCAGTTCGAGCAGTGCGTCCAGAACTTTAATAAACAGCTGGTAAGTTCATTTAACCACGCTACAGGATATCAGTGAGCACCCACTCTGGGTCCAACCCTATGCTAAGTGCTGTGAGGGATGCAAGAGAAGAAGGTGCCGTCTGTTCATTGCCTTCAAAGGGTTTATGGTAGTAGCAGAGGCAAGCCATATGCACCTGAAAATATAACTAACAATACCAGGCAATGTTGGAAAACAGTGTGGATTCATGGATAGAGTCATTCCCCAAGGTAACATGACCTGGATTCAAGAAAATTCATCTACTGGTTGTGAGACCCTGCCAAGTCACTTAGTACCATTACTAATTCTCTAAGAAGTGCAGTTGCAGAGAAAGTGTGGACTTGAATGGGTAGGAGGAATTTCCTCATTGAGGAATTCCCAATAGTAATGAAATCTCCAGGTCCAGTCCCTCTCAATGAGATGAGACATTAGGTATTATTACGAGTATTGAATAAATTATATAGAGAATAGGTTCTGTGGTAGTTCAGAGTAAGGAGAGATCTCCTTAGGCTGGGGACATCTCTGTGAAAGGACTAGGGACATAAATTTAGATACTTTCTCAAACTCATTACCTTCAAAACAGAATAGGGATAAAAGTTGGGTCTGTGATTTCATTGTGTTGGGAACTCCCAGGTGAAGAAATTCCTCTCCTACCAATCTTAAAGACTTGGCTTAGAGAGTTTTCAGGGAGGGCCCAGACTTTCACTCTCCAGGATTTTCCACCATGTTTCAGCTTCTTCTTCCCTCCACCCCATGACTGCTTTCTCCCATTGGTGATTTCCTCCTGGAGCTTCCATTTCGAGGAAGGGCCCAGAGAGTCACTATGCCCTTACTGTTTTTTTTTTTTTTTTACTGATGATTTACTCTTGAAGCTTCCCTTTTGAGGAAGGGCCCAGAATAGCTCTTCCTCATTTTCTGGATTTCATCACCATGGATGCTTACTTTTTTCTCTCCCCTTTTCCCCCTTAATACTCCAAGCTTTCCTGCTGTTGGATGCAGGTTTCTTGGATGCAGGAGCTGTCCCTTTGCTTATAATTGTACCCTCACCACCATTGTCCAGTCTAGCACATAGTAAGAGCTTAACAAATTCTTGTTAATTCAATTTGACTTGCTTTGCCTAGAGTACTAAGGGATAAAAGGGCTTGCAAATGGTCCCATAACCAAAAATATGTCAGAAGATGGATTTGGATCCATGTCTTCCTGACTCTGAGACCAGTTTTCTATGCTGCCTCTTGGACTTACACTTTCCCCCTAAAAATTGAACTTCCTTTCAGCTTCCCTATTTCTGTCTATCACATCATCATATTCCCAGCCTTCTGGGTTTGAAACCCCAGAGTCATTTCTGACTTCATCACTCCCCTTATCCAACCAGTTGCCAAGTTCCATGGATTCTATCTCTAGATCATCTCTCTCATCTGGCTCCTTTTCTACACTCACATGGCTTTCATATTCATAAGCATTCATACAGGGACCATTGTAATAGATTCTTAACTGGATTCCCTGTCCCTTTTAATTCATCCTTCAGACAGGTGCAATTTTTTTTCCCCTGAAGCATAGGTCTGACTGTCTGATCCTGATTTTAAAAACCTATCTATTAGATTTTATTATAATCTGGTACACCTTTATGTCCAGGCTTATTTTATACTATTCTCTTTCACCCACTCGATATTCCAGCCAAAGTGGACTAATGTTTGTTCCCTGATCTTGTTTTATGTGCTCTCTCACTTTTGTATTTATACACACCTTGCATCTGGAATAAACTCTGTCCATATTTCTGCCTAACGAACTCCTTTTTCTTCCAGCTCATGTGCCACCTCCTCCAGGAAGCTTTCCCTTATTGTATCTCAATACCAGTTGAAAGTGATTTCTCCCTCCTCAGATTGTTTTGTCTTTTGCTCTCTTTGCAGTCCACTTTGTATCATATATCTAAAATAGATCTTTCTCCTCTATTACCTTATAAACTCCTTGAGGAGATGGATTTTGTCTTTGTATTTCCAATGCCAAGTACAGTGACTTACAAGTAGTAAAAAGAAGCAAGAAGAGAAAGAAATAAACATTTATTACTTGCTCACTATTTGCTAGGTACTGTACTAATAAGCACTGAGGAGATGTAGACACACACATCTATATATACATATATGCAAATAAATATACATACTTGTACACACATATACATATATAAAAGTAAAAAGAAACTACCCTCACTTTCAAGGAGCCTACATTCTAATGGTAGAAAACAAGCCATAAAAGGGAACCAAGAAGGTGGGAAGGGAGATGAAGGATTTTATTTTTAATTGGCCTCAAACCAGTTAAGATTTTTTGGAAATATACTGAGAATTCTGGGGGAAGATACTGAGAATAATAAAGGAGGAGAAGGGGCACCCTCCATCGAGGCTCCTACTGAGGAGTCCTGTGTGTTTCTATGAGAGGATGTTGAGAGTCCTAGAGCAGATAGGTGAGAGGAGATGATCTCCCTCTTGATTCTCCCAAGGAAATGATATAGGAGAAGGAGGCTATTTGTTTTACTAGACCAGCAGTTCTGAAATCATGATCAGGGAGCCTGTGAGGATCCTCAAGACCCTTATGGGGCCTGCAAGATCAAAACTATTTCATAATCATACAAAGATTTCCTGCTTAAGGTGATAGAGAATTTTTAGCATAAACCCTTAAATAGGGATGATTGCTGTAGACAATGAAAGTTTGGGAGCAAGAGTGTCATGATGAAAGTGGCTTATTTCAGCATGTAAGGCAGATTGGACAGAGGAGAGATTTGAGATGGGAGGGAGGCCAGTCGGGAGGCCAGTGTGGAGTGGGGAAGGCCTGAAATCCAGTGATAGTAGTGAGATAGGGAAGTGAGAGAACTTAAAATTTGGTTACCAGTTGAATTTGTGAGCTTAGGGACAGAGTGGTGGGAAAGATGAGGTTTTGATGGGGAAATAATGATACTATTAATGGAAACAGGGACATTGACAGTGGAACATGTTTGGAGGATTGCCTAGAGAAAGAAGAGATCTGAAGACCAAATGTTGGAGATCATGCTCAGCTGTGCCCCATTAGACATGAGGATGATGACTCAGAAAAAGAAACATAGAAGGGTCAATCTGAGGTAGAAAGAGAATTTGGAGAGCATAGTGTCATGAAAGCCAAATGAACAATTTCTGTGAGGGGTTGGATAAAAATGTCACATGTGAAATCATGGACTAGATGGAGGTCTTCTAATTTTTAGCCTGAGATCCTTTCCATGGACCTTATAACTATGGAATTTTGGTGAGGTAACCCTGCTTCTAAGACTATTCTTAGAAAAACTGCAAGAATCCATGTTAAATGTAATATATACTTAAAATAAATCAAACTATATATTATAGGGATTACATTGTTATAAACTATTTTTATTTTCTCTTTTTTCTATGAGGAAATATTTGCATTTGTTGTTATTTGCCAGTTTAAGACTAATTTAAAAAACAAAATTCAATAAAAATTTGGAGGAAAAAGAACAGCTATGTAACTAAAAATCCTGTTTTTGAATTGTTCTAAGGAAAAAAAAAAACCCTTTTGTTTTTAGGACACTCTTAAAAATTATGAAGGTTAAACCTCTTCCATAAAGAGCTTTTATGTGGATTATTCCTATAGGTCTTTACAATACTAGAAATTAAAATATCTTTGTATGATTATGAAATAGTTTTGATTTTGCAGGTCCTCATAAGGGTCATGGGGATCCTCACAGGCTCCCTGATCATGATTTCAGAACAGCTGGTCTAGTAAAACAAATAGCTTCCTTCTCCTATATCATTTCCTTGGGAGAACCAAGAGGGAGATCATCTCTTCTCTCACCTATCTACTCCAGAACTCTCGACATTCTCTCACAGAAATACACAGGACTCCTCAGTAGGAGCCTCAATGGAGGGTGCCCCCTCTCCTCCTTTATTCTCAGTATCTTTCCATAAAACTCTGGTGGAGGTTCCCTTCTCCTAATAGCATATAGGCCAGTCTCTCTCTTAAGACATTTACACTTGGTAAGTGATGCTATTATACTTTTAAAAAGGCAACAATATTCAAAATTTAACCAGGAGAAAAATGGAAAGGGATGGGGAAGAGGAGTACCCCTGGGAAAAGGCCAGTTTTCTTTTGTAGTGTTTGGAGGGTTTTCTTGTCACTCTTAAGGAGTTGAGGGGCTGACTGACTGAGATGAGAGATTTGATTAGGGCTCATACATCTAACTAAATCAGAGGTGAAATTCCAATAGACTTGTGATGGACAGAGCCATCTGTATCTAGAGAGAGGACTATGGGAACTGAATGTGAATCACAACATAGTATTTTCACCTTTGTTGTTTGCTTGCTTGTTTTTTTCTTTCCTTCTCTTTTTTTTCTCC
Source organism: Sarcophilus harrisii (assembly GCF_902635505.1). NCBI lineage: Eukaryota > Metazoa > Chordata > Mammalia > Dasyuromorphia > Dasyuridae > Sarcophilus > Sarcophilus harrisii. Next base: position 320,480,003 of record NC_045428.1, read on the forward strand.
CTCTTTTGATCTGGTTTTTCTTGCAGTATGATAAATGTGGAAAGATGTTTAGAAGAATTGCATATGTTGAACCTATTTTGGATTACTTGCTGTCTAAGGGAAGGGGAGAGGGAGGAAGAAAGAAAAATATGGAACACAAGGTTTTGCAAGGGTGAATGTTGAAAACCATTGTATTTTGAAAAATAAAAAGCTATTATTTAAAAAAAGTAAATTGGAGGCGAATGGAAGGGAAGAAGTGAGTACATGGGAGTACTCTATTGCCAAGGTCCTAGGAAGAGAGATTTCCTTAATCTTAGCACCTTTATTTAGGCCGAACTACATATATTGATTTACTTTCTAGTTTTTCCTAGAGTCCATATATATTGCCATATATCTTAAGGTCGTTTAACTGCCCAGACATAATCATTTTATGGTGGATAAAGAAGAAACTGTTAGATTACTGAAAAGTCCTTATTTGAAGGCTTAGAATTGGGATGGTTTAGATTTAAGGTGGGAAAATTTGGGAATGACTTGATATCTTTTTGGGCATAAGCAATCAGGTTTTTATAGTCAGTTATTATTTTTTTTTAAATAGTGGAGTTACAAAGAAAGTAAAAAAAAAAATACAGTGTTCTTGCCTTCAAGGAGACAAGATATAAACATGAATGAGGAGACACGTTAAAAAATTTAGGTACTGTTAAAAAAAATTAGGTACACTAATTTAGGTACCTACAAGATACAAAATAGATGGATGGTCATCACAGAGGAAAGACTTCCTGAAGAACAAAAGAGAAAAGATGGGATGAAATGAGGTACAAAGATCTTTTAGAGCCCAAGGGGTGTTGATATTCTTCAAAGTCACTGCTATTGAGCTGCCTTTCCCAGAGATCTTGTAGCAAAGAATAGATATCCTCCTATTTCTTTTGATGAGCAGGACATGGCCTTAGGCCTCATACATCCTTTTAACTATCTCTGAAAAACATAATTCTGCAAAGAGAAAGTCATTAGTCGTGGGGATCATTTGCAGCCCCTCTCTACCTACCAAGAGAGGCCAGGTCCAGTGATGGAAGGATGGATGGGACCTTGAGTAAATAACAACATCTCTGTAGCTTCAGGATTCTCTGTTGTGCTTAGATTCTGGGAGTATTTGGGGGTCTAAAATTTGGGGTTCAAATATGGATATAAAATTACTTAAGAAATTTATACTTGATAAGTGATGCTATTATACTTTTAAAAAGGCAACAATATTCAAAATTTAAACAGGAGAAAAATGAAAGGGCATGGGGAAGAGGAGTACCCCTGGGAAGAGGCTAGTTTAATTTTGTGGTATTTGGAGGGTTTTCTTGTCACTCTTAAGGAGTGTCGAGCAGCTTCTCAGACTTTTGAACCTGAATCTGTTATTCCTCAACTTGTCAGTCCCCTTGTCTGGCAGTATCTTGGTCTCTTGTACCTTGTTACATGCAAGTCAAATTATCGACTTTAAGTAATGACCACTTATTTAAGTAAATCTCTGTAAAGGTAAAAAAGGGTTTTTTTTTTTTAGCATGAAATCTTAGATATATATATTTCTGAGATGAGTCCTTGAACTTTGCCTTTATTTTCACTAACTTTTGGCTTTTTTTGTTTGCAATCTTGTAATTTTTTTAACCTATTAAAAAACATTTTTCCCCTCAAAGAAGGGATATATTGATTTCTCCAGACTACCAAAGGTTCTGTCACAAAAATGGTTAAGAACCCTTGATTTAGACATTTTAGCTGCACTGGATATTGTATAAAGAGGCAGCAAGTCATGAGGTTTTTGATTCCATTCAATAAATCTTTCTTTAGTACTAAATATATGCAAAGCACTAATAATGTTACTTGTGTAAGGAAGACCCTGTTAAAGGTATTCCATAACTCAGGGTGGGCCATTCAAAGCTCTCAAGTCCTTTCAGAGATTGCTACTCCTCTGCTTTTTGTTGATGTGGTAAAAAATTGGCTATTCAGGAAAAGGGATTCTTGGGACGAAGTGCTGATTTCTTTGCTAGTTAAGTGATTTAAGCACAGGAGGGGAGGAAGCTGGCGAAGTCTTCCTGGAGTTCTTATTTGAGAGTCAGGTATAACCAACCTTGTATATAGGTGGAGCAGGTGGTTGTCCAGATGGTAGGATTTGAAGGTGCCCTCACCACCTGTTACAGGGCCTGAAATGCCACTATTAGCGATTCCTTCCTTCCAATGAAACATTGTCTTATCCAGGCTCCTGTTTAAAATGCCAGGACTCCTAGGGAGTGAGTAATAAGGGACAGCCTTGACATCTCAGGTTGGATAAGTTTCTAAAATTCCTTTCCTTCCAAAAAGAGGACCCTGGCCAAAAAAAAAAAAAAAAATAAAATAAAAACACTGGGTTTTTATAGGGGAGAGGGATGGAGGAATAAAACGGGGCTATCAGGGAGGCAAGGTTCCCCAAAGACAACTTTTTGGGGGATAGAGACTATACTCCCAGACCAGTAATAATAACAATAACAACAACAATAATAATGATTTATATATATATATAGAGAGAGAGAGAGAGTGCTGGACCTGGAGTCAAGACGACCTGAATTAAATCTAAACTCATTGTAAGGACAAATTGAAAAAGTAATTGTAAAGTACTTAGCACAGTTCCTGTGTGAATGTTAGCTTTTAGTTATGATTATTTACTATGTCATTTTATCCTTACAGCAACCCTGGGAGGTAGGTGCTATTGTCCCCATTTTACAGATGAGGATACTGAGGTAATCAGAAATTGTGTAACTTGCTTAGAGTCACAGAGCTAGTAAGTTTCTATTACAGGACTCAAGTGTAGGTTTTCCCCACTAATTCTAGTATTTTACTTTTGTACCCCATACCCTTTCTTCCCCCCAGGACAACAGGGAAACAAAATAATATCTCTTTTTGCTTGGCTGCCGAGCCTGAGTCAGAGTTATACTCGCTTCTGGGGTTTTAGATGAGGTCTTTGGAATTTGCTTTTGATCCCCCCCCAATATGCCCACCCCCTTTCTTTCATAACCTCATGGCTTCCTGTGTACAGCAGTGTTTATTCTCCCTTTGTAGGGAGTCCGAGTATTAGGGCTTTTAATAAAACTAGAGCACATTCCCCTTTCCATTGGGCTGCCTCAGTGCTTTGAATGCTGAGCCATATCATCCATGCCCCTGAAAGGAGACAGAAACATTTGATCCTCAGTGGCAGGGGAGGGGTGAGGTTCATGCAGAGCAGTCCTGGGCTTGGGTGGGGCAGTGAGACAAGGGCTAAAGTTAGCTGAATGACTGCTTCTCATGTGTGCCAGGCTGTAGCTCTCCACCACCTGGTGTCTGTGTGTGTGGGGGGACAGGGGTGTGGGACTGGTTATCTGAGCTGTTCAGCCATTATAGTTATGTATAGGTTCAAGGGGCATAGAACATTTTGGGAATGATGGACTAGATGGAGATAGAACTATGTCCAGCAGGGTCTATGGGCAGATAATCTGGAGGAAGATGTGGGGATTGGACACAGAACTCTGTGACCCTTCCTTTGGCATGAGGACGTACATCATTCACAGTTTTCCCCCTCACTTGTAAGGGATCTTGTGGGTCTGACTCTGTGAGGGACTGGGTGGAGAGAGATGGAATGGGTTCCTCTGGAAGGGAAGAAATGATGGAGAAAAGGAGACATCCTACTTATTTTCTAGGGTTGCTAACAAACTTGTCAGGAGGTAAGGGGAGATTCTTTTTAGGTAGTGTATCCAGCAATGTGAATAGTATCTCATTAGTTCCCCTAGAACTTGGTAGGCTCTTGAAAGGAGAGACACTTCCCTTTTCCTTAACCCAAGAATAAGGCCATTTCAAGGCTTTCTTGTAAAGCTTGACGTGTGTTGGGGAAGTCAGAATTAAATTCTTATTAATGTTACTGTGGTTTGGTGAAAGATCATTAGAGTAGAAAATAGGAGATGTTGATCCTACTGACAAAATTTGATCCTTAGTGACAAATTTGAAAAGTCACTTAATCTGTCTTGGGAACCATTTGTAAAAATCCATTCATTCAGCAAATGTTTATTAAATAAGCACTGCTGTCTGTAGAACACTGTTAAGAATTCAAAAGAAAAAGAGGGTTCTCACACCAAAATATAGTTTATTGATGTTCTTTGTCCTTTTTTAAAATGTTGAAAGTTTTTTTGTGGAAACCTCCTTATATTTGATAATTACATTATCAAAGAGTTATATTTCCTTTTCCCAGTTAGGTTAGAGTCTTTGGGTGCCATAACATTCTTCTTGACTGTGGGCAGATCAGCAGCCTCCAAAAAGTTGGGCTTCTAATCAAATGCCACACTTTGGTTTCCTTAAATGTCAACTTTTTGTGACTATGATGAACTAGAGAAAATATTTACTTAGTAAGATAAAGGGCCTAGCTCTTGAGGGTTACTAAAAGACAATCTGACTTTTTTTTTTTCTTAACTTGTAAAAACAAGATAAAACTTATTCCACATTTACTATCCCCATTCAGATTGAACCCTCCCTTAAGACAAAAAAAGAATTAAGCAAAAAAAAAAATCCTACAGAAACATGGTTTTCAATGATGTGTATAGTATTCTGATTCAGTAGGCTTCTACCTTTCTGTTTATTAGGTCATCTTTTTTTTCTGAATCTTTATTGCTCAGAGTTCTTCCTTTTAGTAATCTTTTCATTTAAATTGTTCAAACATGCTGTATATTGTTCTTAATTTTGCTTATAGCATCACAGATTTTGAGACATCCAATCCAACCTGCTTCTTTTATAGCCAAGGGACCAGAAACTCACAAAAGTTGTCTAAGATCATATAGCTTTTGAGCGGCAGAGCTGGGATTTGAACCCAGGTCCCATGACTCCAAATTCAGCATGCCTTCCATGACACTTGCCTTATTTCACTCTGCATTGGTTCATACAAGCCTTTCCAGAGAATACAAACTTGGCTAAGGCATATTGTCTATCATCATGGAGTTTGTGGCATAGTTGGAAAATAAGATATAACTGTAGACATAAGATGCAAGTACAAAATTGTGAGAGTGTAAAAGAACCTCAGAGTCCATCTTAGTCCAAGCCATCATCCTGACTCCATGCTGATGCTCTATCGACTTCTCTCCTTAGCTGTCCCTTAATGTTCTTTATTCCCTGCCACACACATCAGTGCTTCTTCAACATCCTTGTTGCAGTTTGGAGGACAGTTCAGAAAGCCCCCTTCCTTTATTTGTTAAAACAAGGGTTACTTCCTATATATTCGCAGATACCTTCAGGGATTTTTCCTGAATTCCACTAAGCCATAAAAATTCTTAACATGGGGCCTATAGAGATATTAAAAGTTTTATTTTTTATAACTATATTTCAATCTAATTGAATCCTACGTGACTAGATAAGTCACTTAATTCCTGTTTGCCTCAGTTACCTCATTTGTAAAATGGAGATAATATAATAATACCCGCTATCTCCCAGGATTATTGTGGGGATTAGATAAAATAACCATTATAAAGTCTTAGCACAATGCCTGGCACATAATAAGAACTATATGAATGGTAGAATTAATTTTTAAAAATATATTTCTATTTTTATACATTTTAAACATTATTCTGAGAAAAAATCCAGAGATTTTTCAAGACTGCCAGAAGGGTCCATGACACAAAAACTTTAGCTATGAGCCTGAGAGAACCGCTCATTAGCTCGAGATCAGTGATGCAGCTTATTAAGGGTTCATTCTTCATAGGGCTCTGGTCTATGTAGGAAAATTGCCCATGTTATTAGGGTTAGAAGGTGATGAATCGGGCTTTTCTTTGTGCTTTGGGAAATCTTCCTTCTTGTGTGAAGGAACCATTACTGGGTAGTACATTAGTTGGAGGTGGGTTCATTCAGCAAGAAGGAAAGGGTTTTTTGGATTTTCATGGGGCCTTGGAGACGAACTGGTCGCTATCTTTTGAAGAGCTGATCTGAGATTGCTGGCTAAGTTTGGAGGCTCACCGCCAGGTGTTTGGCCTTGACCCTAGAGATAATTGGGAGCCGGGGGGCTTTGGAATTGCCTCCTTGTCTCTGTACCTCATCCAGATTGTTTCAGAAGCTGATCACAGAATTCTGGCCTTCTTGGTCCTGAGTTTGAACAGCTACTCAATAGAAACTGGTCCATCTAGACTTGACTCCAGGGCAATTTAGGGAGCAGCGGGGTGTGTTGTGAAGGACAGTGTGCTCTATTTAGATACAGTTGGCCGGATTGTTTGCTGCCCTGCTTGAAGTTGGGGGTTGGATGTGATCAACTCATGGTGAGAGCTGGATGGGTTGACTTGGGGGAGAGCGTTGCAGCTGGCCCTGACTTTCAGGGGAATCCTCAGACCGGGTCTCCTTGCACATCTGTTTCCTGCTGACAGAAGATCTTTGTTCATGAGCACAAGGGGAACGTGACGGGCCCTGGTACAGGCCCACAAGGCTCCCCGCTCCTTGTGAGCTCAGTGTGAGGCAGCAGTGTGCCCCTTCAGTGTGTCCGGGAGCGCGCCTGCCACGGGCTTGGAGGCCATTGTGTTGGGGGCTTCTCTTGTGGGGGGCAATCATTACAGTTGGCATTCTGTATGTTTTTGAGTTTACGAAACCTTTACATGCATTATATCTGAGCTTACAACAGCCCAGTCAGATACAACAGGTATTATTGTTTCCATTTTATGGATGAGAAAGAAAGGGACCATCTGGACTCTGTTCAGTAAGGCAGGAGTTGGAGTATCAGGAGGGGAGCCTTGCTCATGGTTTTTTCAACTTGGGCCATCTTTAATCTGACACACAGAAAAGCAAGACTTGAGGATATAGAAGGTTAGAGAAGGAAAAAAGGACAGAGGCTGTGTATGGGATAATGGGGAGAGGATGTGGGGAAATGAGAGAGGAAAAATGATTTGTAAGAATTTCTGTGCATTTGAAATCAGATTATCTACATTTAGGCATTGGACAAAACACAGGCAAATCAATAACTCCTGTTTTTGGATCGGTTTGGCAGCGGGAATCAATCAGTCTCTAAACTCTGGGGAGCCCAGCCAGTGCCCCTCAGAGGTCTGAGCCAGCGTAGTGTATAACTAGGATATTGTAGAAGGTTTAATTCTTCAAGTAGAGGATAGTTCACACTTGTGTAACACTTTGCAAAATACTTGTCTAAAGTAGTAAAGTAGTAGTATTTTATAGTTGCAGGCACTAAAGCCTTAGGAACTGAAGTGAATTTGCCCTTAGCCATACAACTGACAAGCACTGATCTCCTAGCTATGAGTCCAGTATTAATATTTTTTTCCTTTTGAACATTTCTGTTTTTTGTTTTTGCTGCCTTTTATTTTGGGGTCACATTTCATCCCTTCAAACTTCCCTACCAATGATCCATTCCTTCTAATAAAGATTAGAAAATAAAGAGGAGGAAAAACCAGTACAGCAAAACTAATCAACACTTTGACCATGTCTCATAGTTGGTGCGATATTCTATACCCATAGTCCTGTAACTCTGCAAAGGAAGGAGGGAGATAAATTTTTTCAGGCCTTATCTAGGTCCAGGGTTGGGTATTAGAAGCACACAGTGTTCCATTCTCCCCTTGGCCCCTTTTACCCTCTTCTCCATAACAGTTTATAAAGTAAGTAAAACAGTTTGATTATAATAATTTTTGAAATGAGGGACCTGAGACATAAATTAATGGCTTGCTGATGGATCTATAGCTGGGGAATGGCAAAGCCATGCCTTCTAATTTTCAGATCCATTGCTACACCTACTGGCACCCTCACTGGCCTGTGCTTTAATAACAACCAAAAAAATAGTGGGTTTTTTTTTATTTTTTAATCTTGCATTTGTGCTTTATAATTTTTCAAGCCTGTTCCATCTCATTTGAGTCTTACAGCAGCCATGTAATGTAGGCAGACTGGCTATGATTATCCTCATTTTATAGATGAGTTGAACTAATTTTCCCAAGGCCCAATAGCTGGGAATAGTTGGCACAAATTCTGGAATTCCAATCTTGTGAATCTGGAATGTAGGGCCCTTTCTTCCATGACACACTGTCCCTTGGACGTGCCACGGGCAACAGTGTCTCTGTTATTGCTCAGTATAATTCCTGGAGTGACCCCCTGATTCAGATTTGACCTGTCCTTCCATTTCATAATGGAACCATGTGATGGTTGTGACATTTTTTCTGCATTTATTGTTACATATTAAAGGTCTGGACCTGAAGTCAGTAAAACCTGAGTTCAAATTTGACCTCAGACTCTTAATTAGATTTGTGATCCTGATAAATTACTTAACCTGTTTTCCAGTTTCCTCATGTAAAATGGGAATCACAATAGCATTTACTTTGAAGATTGAGTATCAAATGAGATAATATTTATATATTATATATTATTATATAATATATAATATATCTATCACATATTTATATAATAAATATATAAACATTTATTATATATTATATTTAAATATAAATATATAAAGAATAATAATATTTGTAAAAAATACTTAGCACAGTTTCTAAAGCATAGTAGGCACTATGCAAATACTTAATCCCTTCCTCCTCTTCCTAAGGCACTTGGTTCTGCACTTCCTTGTGTAATCCTTTTGCCATTCTCTTTTCATGTACATGTTTTGTGCTCCTTGAGGATGAGGATGCTTATACTTCATTTGTATATCCCATAGCACCTTCTCCTTGGCTGAGCACATATTAGGTATTTTATAAAGACTGAATGAATAAATAAATAGGAAGGACATGAATCAGCTCATCCATGTACAGAGATTTTTTAAAATTAAATTGAATTTTTTTATTTTCAAGACATCTGCATGGATAATTTTTCAACATTAACCCTTGCAAAATCTTGTGTTCCAATTTTCCACCCTTTCCCCCACCACCTCCCTTAGATGACAAGTAATGCAAAATATGTAAAACATGGTAGAAATATGTGTTAAATCCAATATATGCATACATATTTATACAAGTATCTTGCTGATGAGCAGAGATTTTGACCAAGTATTTGTGTTTGTCATTGCAGACGGAAGGGACCAGGCTGCAAAAGGATCTCCGCACTTATTTGGCATCGGTCAAAGGTAAGGGACTTTCCCTGGGGGTCCAGCCATCAGTATGGCCTATGTTTTGGCAATGACTTGGGGCCCAGGTATCTTCTCTGATATTTCCTGATAGATGAATGAGAGAACTTGGATACTTTGGTTTAGGTATATTTGGTTCAGTTCTGGTTTATTTTTGATTCTGATGCTAATCTGGGAGGACAGCCTGAAGGTAAAGGCATACGAAGTTTGCTGCTGACCCTGGTCCCCTAACAAGTATCAGCCAGGGCGGGCAAATGGCCATGGTCCGGCAGGCCCTCGCTGGGCAGCCCCCTTCTCCTTTTGGTAGGAACCACGACTAGGACTGGTCACCGCCAGAAGCTGGGGAAGACCGACCCATCCTTTAGGGGTGGGATCAGAAGGAATCTGAGGGAGTGGGAAAAGGTCTGAGGCTGGTGGGCAGGAAGGGAAGGAGGAGCCCCCCATTCTTCCCCTTGGGGTTCTGCATCCAGCTTTTCTGTGTCCATTTCAGCGATGCACGAAGCCTCTAAGAAGCTGACAGAGTGTCTGCAAGAAGTGTATGAGCCAGACTGGCCCGGGAGAGAGGAGACCAACAAAATAGCAGAAGTAAGACTATGGGCTGGGGCTGGGGAGCGGGAGAGTGGAGGCCTGGGGAGAAAGGAAATGATTTTTTAAAATGGAAGAGCCTGCCCTGGGATAAAGATGGAGTTAAAAGGCTTAGTCATTTTGGTTAGGGAAAGAGAAACAGCTGGCCATGCCTTTATTTCCCTATTAGGGAAAACATATTTATCCCCACATTTTCCCTGCCCTGACTCTCAAGTGTATATCTTCTTTTCTCTGAAAGGATGGGGAAGAAAGAGGGATTTAAAAATAAAAAAATAAAACCTGGTCAGGAGTGAAATGTGGTAAGAAGACTGGACTGGAAGTCCAGAGATCTCAATTTTAGGTCTAGGAAGTACTAAGTGTTTGAGGTCATATTTGAACTTGGGCCCTCCTGACTTCAGGGCTGGTGCTCTATCCACTGTACCACCTAGTTGCCCGAGTCCACTTTTTTAAAAAAACAATTTTTTTTTTTATGGACATCTCCGTTTTTATGTCACCTAATTTCCTTCCTTTGATTTCTTTACCCTCCTCAGAGGAGCCATCCTATATAACAAAGAATTTTTTTTAAAAGGAGAATAAGAAAAAGAGGAGGGGAAATCAGCAAAAGCAATCAGTATGTAGGGGATAAAATATAATATTTGCAATATCCTCTCTACTTGTGGTCCATTTTCTTTTCAATGTTTTATTTTAAATAACTTTATGTTGATGTCTTTTGGTTTTTTTACATCACCAAAAATTTCTCCAGTATTGCTCTCCCCCAATTCCAGAGAGCAAATCTGTATCTCTCTGCCTCAGTTTTCTCATTTGTCAAATGGGAGGTTTAGACTAATTGGTCTCTAAGGTTCTTTTTAATTCTATTGGGTGTATGTGGGTGGAATTTGCTATCATTTAATGTGTGGGGTTTGGAACCTCAGCTTTACCAGCTTCCTCTTTGTAAATGATAGATAGGGTTCCTTTCAGTTCTGATCCTATATATATGAGTATTTAATTTTAAATGGCCTTAGAATATAAAATATAAAAATAAAGTGATTAGATTCAATGGTCTCCAAGACAAATTAAAATTCAGACTTGGTTGAATGCAAATGTTATCTAAAAGCAATGCGGCCTTCCTATTTCATGAGCTTGGAGATGACTCCCATGGTTGATTGTCTTTAGCTACTCATAGGCCCAAACCATCTCTTCCCAGGTGTGGCTGGTAAAAAGAAGGGCAATTGTTTTGAGAGGAATCAGTGCTGTTTTTGTTTTATCTCAACTGCCAACTCAACATTACAGTTTTAAATTGCTGTCAGCCCTGATTCTTGTTGGTACTTGGATGTTACTGCTCCAAAGGCTAGCCTGAGATCCAAGAGTCCTTCCAAGCAGTTAGAATATTTCTTCATTAGGGATTTTTGCACATTGATATGACCAGGCCTAATTTGCTTTTGTTGTTTTTGTCATTGTTAGTTTTAACTAAAACTTTTATTATTTTTTAGTGACTTCAATAAATAATAAACAATAATGTTTTTGCCTCTTTACAATGGTATTTGAGTTGGATGGATCTGACATTTTTGCAGCAGGGCCCAGATATAAGCCCTTAAAAATCAAGGTCCAGGGTTTTACTGAAATCTAAGACATGATAGAATAGAAGTATAAATGAGACCCCATGTCATGAATTTGCTAATTGCTCTTTGCTGTTGCATCTTTAGTTAAAATATAAAATTGTTATAGAAGTAGTGTGATGTCATGGAAAGAGTACCGGATATTGGAACTAGTCGACCTGGGTAAGGCTCCAAGATCTTGAATACCACCCTCACTAGTTATATGACTCTTGTCAGTCCACTTTATATCTCTCTTACTCTCTGTTTCCTCATCTTTACTGGGGAGAATCCATGTGAGAAGATTATAGGACAATTAAACATGTACTACACTTTATAGAGTAGTTGTAAAGAAACTGCTTTATTAAAGCATACATAAATGAGAGTTTGTATTACAGAAACTTGGAGCAAACCTATCTGTGTGTGCATTTGTTTTTCTAGGACAACCATGGGGAATTCTGACTGCCCATCTCCTACCCTCTTTCTAGTCTCATTTATTCGCTTAAGCCCATTTTCAGACTCCTGGAGTCTCTCAGTTAAGAGTTGCAGTATAGAATTGAAAAGATTTCCTAAGTGTCTCTATAGTCCTTGTTAACTCTGGAGCCTCACTCACAATGAAGGTGGGTAGGCTGCCCACTAGAAAGGCCCCTAAAGCTAATGGGAAAGTCAAACATGGAGGCTTCTTGACTGCACAAAACAGATCTGGGAATGGACCAGCTTCTCACTCTAGGTTAGTTTTCCAGAATAGTTTTCCAGAAAAACTGGAATTTCTGGAGTTATCAGTTGAGGAACTAAGATTGAAAATTTTATCCTGCAAAGCTCTTGACATTTAGCAATTTCTGGGCTAGCAAACATCATGAAACATCATCGTGAAATGTGAATATGCATAATGCTTAATGTGGCTAGAAGCTCAGGTTCTAGTCTTCCCTCAGTCACTGACTTATAATGTGACCTTGTCTGACATACTCTAAAAAGGAAAGAAGCTTGGAACACAACTGGGAGAGAATATAAGATCAAAAATATAAAAGCAAAAATCACTTTGAATATTTTAATAATCTCTCAAAATAACCTCTCAGAAGGTCTTGTTTCCTTTCTCCAGATCAGAATTTGTCTCCTCCATCTTTCCAAATAGCATTCATCCTTCAAGTGCCAGCTTCTTTGTGATGTCTTCCCTGACCACTCTAGTCCATACTGATCTCTCCATTCTTTAAACTGAAATTATTCTGTTTTTGGCCTAAACCATACACAGATCAACAATTGATTATAAGTAGAGTCAACAAGCATTTATTAAACATCTCCTGTGTTCTTGGTACTGTGTCTTCATAAAGGAGCTTTGGAGTCCATTTTTAAAAAATTTTTTATTTTTTATTTCATTTATTTTTTGCTGAGACAATTGGTGACTTGCCTAGGGTTATACAGCTAGGAAGTGTTAAGTCTCTGAGGTCACATTTGAACTCAAGTCCTGACTTCAGGGCTGGTGCTCTACCTACTGTGCCACCTAGCTGCCCGAGTCCATTTTTTTAAAAAACAATTTTTTACCGACATCTGTTTTTATATCACCTAATTTCCTTTTATTCCTTTATCCTCCTCACAGGAGCCATCCTATATAACAAAAAAAATTTTTTTGAAGGAGAATAAGAAAAAGGGGGGGGGGAAATCCGCAAAAGCAGTCAGTATGTTGGGGAAAAAATATAATATATTCAATATCCTCTCTACCTGTGGTCCATTTTCTTTCTTTTTAATGTTTTATTTTAAATAACTTTATGTTAATGTCTTTTGGTTTTTTTTTTACATCACAAAGATTTCTTCAGTATTGCTCTCTCTCCCAATTCCAGAGAGCATTCCAATATAGTATTTTTTTTTATTAAAGATTTTTATTTTCTGACCATATGCATGGATAATTTTTCAATATTAACCCTCTCAAAGCCTTGTGTTCCAAATTTCCCTCCCCCTTCCTGCTACTCTTTCCCCTAGATGGCAAGCAATCCAATACCATATAGTATTTTTTAAAAAGAAGAGAAAACCCCAGAAAATATTAATATATAAAAAAGTCTGAAGACATATGCAATGTATTACACACATAGACCTCCTATTTCTACAGAGGAGTAGGATAGAGATTTCTTCTCAAAGCTCTAGGTCCAGCCGTGCTTATTCTTTGTAATTTTGTTAATGTTTACATTGTTGTAGTCTTTTTGTTTTCAGTCTTTTTCCAGCTCACAGGAGACTATTTCTCTTGGACTTTAGTTTCTTAATCTGTATGAGTGATTTTTCCCATACCTATCTACCCAAAGCTCACCAGGATCAGTAAGAATATTAATTGCTTATGTGTGTATATTTTTTCAATTCACTAGATAAAAATAAACATACCATGAATAATCTTGATGACCAAAGTGGTAGTGAGGAGTTGACAGAGTGCATATTCTAACCAATTCTGTGTCTGTTGGCCCATGTTACAGAACAACGATCTATTATGGATGGATTATCATCAGAAACTGGTGGACCAGGCACTTCTGACCATGGATACTTATCTAGGACAGTTTCCTGACATCAAAGTAAGAAGACCACCTTGATCTGAAATTGCTGTTGTTTCTGGAAATGGAGGTGGAGAGAGTGGGAAGAGGGAAAACAAAACGTAGCTTTGTGGGTAATCCCATTGGCTCACCAGTTGTTGCCTTTCCTCCAACTTGAGAACATGAAACCTGAAAGGGCCTGTTTTTTCTTCTTCAACCACTGGACTAGGATTCCAGGTGTTATGTGGAGCTCTTTGTTCCTTCAAGCAGTGCTTAATTTCTTCCAAAATGCTAATGTCCATGGAAGGTCCTGATAAACTTAGCTGAAACTGGAGGGAAGGAACTTGTGGTTTACTGTATTTTAAGGTGGGACAAAGATAGTTCAAACAAGAAAGTTGGGCCTCCTTCTTTAATTAGTATCATGGTCCTGGCAGGGAATGGGATGGTGTGGGGGAAGGTCAGAGTATTACCTGGAAACTAGTGTAGAGCAATTCAGAATCATAAGACCGGGCCTAATGGAGCCAGGAATCCTGTACTGTTACTGCCTTTAGCCTGAGACTGAAAATTAGCACAAGTCTAAAGGAAATAAAGAGGCAGACCAGGAAGAATTCTAATCATATTGTAAATATGTACTTTAGCCTAGTCCTCTGTCCTTTCTATCCTTCTCTAATATCCATATCTAAATTTTCTTCTCCTTTTTCTTTTTTCCTTCTCTTTTTCTTTCTTCCTTCCATCTTTTGTGCTTTCTTGCCTTCTTTTTTCTCTTCTCATTCTTTCAATCTCTTTTTGACTTCTTTTTCAAACAATTAAGCCAATACATTCGCATCAAGTTTCATATTCATTGCAAATTTCTATAAATTTCAGGGCATTCACTGAGTGATACAAGGGACTAGGGAAAGTTAGGAGTTTGCATAAAGAGGAGACATCACCATCATTCATTCAGTTAGACTAGAAAGACTTCTTGGACAAGGGCATTTTTAAGAATTGTTTGGTGTATTTGCTGTGAGCTTTTAATTATATACCATTTTTTCAATGGATTGTGCCTGGATCTTTCAATTGAGAGAAATAGTCAATGTCCTGGTATAATTTGAAAATGAAAACTACTGGAGATTTGAACTCAGCTGGCTTTCTGAGCTTTTGGTTTTCACCTTCATATCTGTGTATGAATTGGAAGTGAAGGTGGGGATATGGGCGTTAAAACAGAAAATGGAGGTACTATCTCAAAGAAAAGCCTATTAGCTAGCTTGAAGAGTGGATTGGATTTTCTGCAGAGTGACTGGGGGGAAGGTGGAGATGAGAGAAAGGTAGTTAGTGTTCATTCTTCTCCCCCTCATATTCTAGTACTGTCTTCTTCAGCCTAATCAATGTAATTGAAGTGATTATGTTAGCATAGACGTTATTTCTTTAAATGTCTGTACCATTGGCCATTCTCTCTCTATATCTTTTTAAGTTAATTTGCATTTTTTAATTAAGAACAACTTATTTTCTTTTCTTCCAATCTTTCCTCATTGGAAAAACCCCAACAAAACCCTTTAACAAATATGCAAGCAAAAAAAAAAAAAAAAAAAAGATCCCAAATTGTCTGTATCCAAAAATAAATATTTCATTTTACAGTTTGATTCCATTATCTCTCTTTTTCTCTCTTTCTTTGTTACTCACTCGCTTTTCCCTGCACTCTCAAATTATTTCTCTCAGTAAGCGTGGGTTCCTCGGACCTGTTAGTGACTATGTCTGAACCCAGCCTTTCACCTTAGGCTCAAACTCTAGTAATGAGATAAATTAGTAGGATGGTATCAGCCTATGTAGGCTAACTATTGGCTGCTCAGGGGATCATGGTAAGCATTGAATTCTCCAGTTACAAAGGCTGAGCCATTCTCAGAGTTTCTAAGCATCTCTGGAGCCTCTGCTTTGTGTTAATTAGTTTTAGTGATTATTGCATGGACTTCATAGGGTCGGATTCATGGAACAGATTTCCCTTCAGTCTTAACACCTCCCTCTTTCCCCACCCAGTCCTGGCTTAAAGTGCTAGTGAAATGGGCTAATATACCTCATGTTTGAATGATCCAGCTGTACCTCCTGCTAAAATGGTCCCATTGATACAGCCTTTTTCTTACCTCAAATCTGGCTGTAGTTCTTAGAATCCCTTGGCACTAGTAAGCACTAGAAGGAGGATTGGAGGAAAAGAGGGACAATTCCCATCACAGAACTCAAGCACCTTGTGCTTTTACATTTACCCCCTTATACACTGAATCAGTCCCTTGGACAAGTCCAGGGGGATTATCCCCAGTGATACTTCTCCAGGACTCACCCAGAGCCCACGGAACTCCCATAGAAATGGAGATGGGATAACTATAAGCAGGGCACCCATGCAATAATGACCTTTTGGCAAACGTGATTTAGATGACCAGCTTGTAAAGCCTTCCCAGAATTCAGCCATTCAAAGTTTGCAAGTTTTTACTGAATACCAGCTAGCTGTCTGTGGTACTGAACACTAGGTGTGATACAAAAGGACAAGGGACACCTGCAGCCCATCCTCAAGGAGTTAATGGGGAAGGCTGGGGAAACAAATCAGACAGATAAATGAAATAAGAATGATAGGCTGTGTTTATGTCTCTTTCTCTCTCCCTCTCCCTCTCTCTCCCTCTCCCTCTCCATATACATAGATGCAAATACGCACACATATATAGACACCCACATATATATGTATACACATATACACACACCAGGTGTTAAGTTGGGTGTTAAGCACTCAGTGAAACAGGAATTAGTTCAAAGATGTGAGATGTGTGAATTAGTCATCAGAGGAGTCTTCACGAGGCAGTGGGAGTTGTTTGAGTCAGTCAACAAGCATTTGTTCAATGTCTACCATGTATGTGCCAGGACTGTACTAAGTGCTGCTGATATAAAGAAAGGCAAAAATAATTTATGTCTTTAAGGAGCTCACATTCTGAGTGGGAAGGAGACATGTAAATAACTATGGACATTGAAACTATATGTAGTGTAAGAAGATGATGTTGGAGAGATCTCTTGAGCTCCTGATATCTCAGACCTAGAGACATTGGCTGCAAAGTCTCTTGGTACTAGTAAGCACTGGAGCCCAGGGAGGAAAATGGGGAGGACTCAGAAGTTTATCACAGAACTCGATGACCCTGTACTTTTACACAAACCTGTGGTGCTCTGTTATCAGTCCCTTGGACAAATCCAGGGTTATCCCTAGTGACACTTTGCCAAGACTCACCCAGGTCCCAGGAGACTCCCATAGAAATGGAGGTGGGATAACCCAAAGAGTAGATGCAGGACTTCTTAGAGAAGGTAAAATCTGAGCTGGATCTGGAAGGAAGTCAGTGGTCCGGAGGGAGGAGGGAGAACCTTCCATTTAGCAGGGGTGCTCAAACTACAGCCCACGGGCCAGATGCGACAGCTGAGGACGTTTATCCCCTTCACCCAGGGCTATGAAGTTTCTTTATTTAAAGGCCCACAAAACAAAGTTTTTGTTTTGACTATAGTCCGGCCCTCCAACAGTCTGAGGGACAGTGAACTGATCCCCTATTTAAATAGTTTGAGGACCCCTGATTTATGGGATATGACCAGTGAAAAAACAGGGATTCAGTGCTAGAGCCTGAGAGACGGGTAGGTTTAAGTAGGCAGAAAAGAAGCATATTCCAGCAGCGAAGTGAATCCTGTTTCTGAGAGAACATGATTGCTCTTTCCCTGCTCTATCCTGGTAATGATAATACCTTGGTCAGCCTTATAGAGTATGAACCTGAAGGAGAAAGGTCGAGGGGCTTTTGGTAATGATCTGAGGACTTCTTGTCCACAGAATAACCCTTGTGGAACTGGCTGGGATTACGGAGGCTGCAAAGTTCTTCTGTGACTCCCTGTTAAGTTTTTCTTCTCTCTCACTTTGTGCTCCCTCCAGTCTCGAATTGCTAAGCGTGGGAGGAAGCTGGTGGACTATGATAGTGCTCGCCACCATTATGAGTCTCTTCAGACCGCCAAAAAGAAGGATGAAGCCAAAATAGCCAAGGTAAAGGCTGGGGCTGGGGGGTGGGGAGGGTGGGGGCTGGGCGGGTGACCAGTGTGTATCGAATCGGCAAGCCCAGGACCTCTTCCCCTTCTGTCATCTAGAGAGAGAGGTATATTCTTTTGGGGAACAAGCGGAAGAGAATTATAGCCTGGCCTCGAGTTTTGCTGGGCCCTGTGATGTGAGGGGAGGTGCTGATTTGACCCCCTCAGAAGATGCCTTCCCTTCTGTATGAAATCCAAATCCATTTAATTTTTCCAAAATGTTTTCCCATCCGCTCTTGAAGACGCCTATTCAGTAGATGCAGCAGGTGTTTTATTTCCCATTTTAAAGGTGAGAGGATAGGACCTGCCCAAGCTCTTCCAGCTTCTGAGTGACAGCTGGGGGAGAATCTGAGTGCCCCAGCCCCTGAGGAGTTTGGACATTGTAAACTTGGGCTGGGCTCTGTCCCTCCCCTCCTCCCCCATGCGGCTTGCCCTTCTCTGTGGCAGCATCTTCTCCCATTCCCTTTTTGGGAAAATGCCCAGCTTGAGTCCTGGTTCCCCGTCCCCTTGATCCCTCCTGAAGTGACTTTCCTGAATAAGAACAGTGACCCAAGGCTCCAGTTTCATTGAGCCAGATGTCACTCCCCCCTCCCCCCCCTCACTCTCATTTGGGAACTGGCCCATGTGTCCTGCCCTCTGTCCTGAGAGAAATTCTGTCTTAGTGACTTGATACTGCCCTTTATGGAACTCGAACTGAGCCCTCCTGTGGCCTGGGCAGGCCTGTGGAGGTCCACAGTAGTAGCTTTCTTGTGTGGGGGGTGCTGCAGGTGAAGATTCAGGACTGAGCCCCCCTCACTGCCAATGACCCCCCCCCCCCAGTTCTCCTCCACCATTAACCACACTTGTATTGGCTTTCTCTAGCTGGAGTTCTTCATAACCCCCTCCCCCCAAGCCAAAGTCTTAATTAATCATCCCCTAAGCTGGGCAGCTGGAGGACTCCCCTAACTGCGGGGTTCCTGCCGGTTTGGCTGGAGGTTTGGGGTGGCCCGGTGGAGATCACTGTCTGTAACTGCATTGTGTTTGGATCTGTGTGTCTAAAATCTGTGTTTCTGTCTCTTCTCTCTCCCTCACCCTCGCCTTTTTTCCCTCTCCTGTTTTTTTGCCTTGACCTTGCTTCCCCCATGTCCCACTCCCCCCATCCCCGTGCCTTCCATTCCCCTTGATTCTACCCTCACCCCTCAGCCTGTCTCGCTGCTTGAGAAAGCTGCTCCCCAGTGGTGCCAAGGGAAACTACAGGCTCATCTCGTAGCTCAAACTAACCTGCTCCGAAATCAGGTGATGGCTTCCTAACCTTGCTTGAGTTGCCTTCTGGCTGCCCTCCCCCTGTCCTTTTCTCTGAGGTCCCACGTCACTAGTTCTTGCCCTCTCTGCCTCTCCCTGCGCCCTCCGAGGTTGTGATTTCATCTGTCTCCTTCTTCTAAGAAGCTCCCAAAGTTAAGTTAGATAAACTTGCTCAATATCACACAGTCAGTCAGGAGCCAAACTTCTTGACTCTCAGCCCAGTTCTCCCCTGCTAACCTTGGCTTATTTTAAAAAAATTACTCTGAATACTAAACTGAGATATTTAGCCTGCTTATTTCTCTCCACTCAGCCTGGCAAATCCTGATTCTATGAGTGGTTTCTTGCTCTGCTTTCTTTTCCCTGAAATCTCATTCTTCCTTGCCCCAGAGGTCCTTTCCAATGTTAAGAGTCAGTGTTTCAAGGACCCTGAGTCAGTTTGGGGAATCTACTCAGACAGGTGGACAATAAATAAGCATTTATTGAATACTACCTTTGTGTGCAGTCCTGTGCTAAGTGTTGAGGGGTTAGAGTGGGGGAGAAGGGGCTGGATAGAGAAAGAGAAGTTAAAGTTTTTGCCCCAGTGAGCTTTTTTTTTTATTTTATTTTTTTTTTTTTCCAGATATAAGGCTAATCAAAACTAAACAAGTAGAGAATAGTGCAAGATCTTGCACCAATCCTTGTGAAGTTGTGTGTGTGGTTTAGAGGGGAAGTGTATAGGAATTCAGAGAAATTAAGATCAGTTTGGTCTGAAATAGTGTTGGAAGGCTGTCCAGAGAAGGAGGATCTGAGCAAGGCCATACTTTGAATAAGCTGCCTAACCAAAAGCTTGCAAAAATGAGCAGAGTACAAAAATCCTTTGAATTCCAGAATATTGGCAAAAGTTTATCTAGTCAAGTCCCTGTCCCCCTTCCATAACCGCATCCTCCCACCCCCAACTGTCTCTTGGTAATTACCCCTCAACATTAAAAAAAAAAATCCTTGAAACAAAGAGACATCATTAACAAGTTGCCTCAACCATCACTTTAAAGATTTCTTTCCAGATTACTACATCCCCGGTTTTATGATAGATCTGATGTTGTTGCTATGTTTTGTTATAAACATTCAGGGAAAACTCAGCCTGGGGATGGGTTGGGTGGGAGTAGAATAGAAAAATAAAAGAAGAGAGGAGAAAAGAAAGTAGAAGGAGAGGTCAGATTTTTCATTTAATCCACTGTTTAGTTTTCCCATTCAGTCTGCTACTGCCTGATTTCCTAATTCTTCTCTTAAAAAAATTATTGAATACTTATTGGAAATACTGATTGGGTCTCAATGCCTGAGCTCTTATATATTTGGGGGCTCAAGAGTCAGGGCTGATTTTCACAGATCTGCTCTAAATACAAGTGGGAGACAACTCTAATAGAATTGGATAGTTAAGCCTTGGGAAGAGAGGTTGAAGAATGTAACCAGTCCATCATCTCTTTTCTCCGCTGATGTCACCAGCTTCATCTGGAGGCAGGGGGATGACAGAGTGACAGGAACGGGCAGTAACTTGCTTAGGTGGTCCCTTTTAGAACATTCTTTGTCTATGACTCCATCAATACATGTCATTTGGGAATATGAGGGAGGGGAAGTGGTGAGAGGACAGTCTCATTGCCTGAATCAAATCAAGAAACTCCTAGAGTATTCTTCGGGGCTGGAGAAACAATTACTGCTGACACAGGGCCAGATTTTTTTTTTTTTTTTTTTTTAACTTTTCCTGAAACGCATCTGGCTAATGGCCAGACCTTCCCAGCGTAACCTGTGGCGAGGGATTCTTGGGGAGAGCTCGCCAAGAGGCGGGTCTTACTCTGTCCCTAGGGTAGAGAGGCTGGGGAGGAGTGTCTCTGACCTGTTTTCACTGCTGCTATCATAATGAGTATGGTTGGACTGGGGTCCTTGAGCTGGTTTTACCCTACTGCTCACTTCTGGCATAAAGTGTTGGTCAGAGCTGAGGGTAGGAACGAGTGACCCCAGTAAAAATTCCCCCAAACTGCCTATACACATAGACACACATACCTACTCATGTCTTGTTACAGATGTTATGCTTCCCTGCCAAACTGGCTGCCCTATTTGGATCTGTTTTTTATTTAACCAGAGCAGATTTCCCACCCCCAATCTGTGCAGTCTAGATGGCCTTTGTAATTAACCCTTTTGTGTCTGGTTGCCTGAAATTAGACATTCTAGCAACTCAGAGCCATGGAGCAATTCCAGCCTGACCCCTGGGTTGATCCAGAGGAAATCTAACTTCCTGTGAGGAAACTCTTAAGGTTGTTGAATTCAGATTCCCTCCCCATCCAGCTGGCATCCACCGGGTATTAGTGCAGGTTACAGATGTAGAGACTCTGACCTCATGCTTACTTTGGTGGCCCTTTTCTTCAAAGGTGACAGGCAGCTTCCTTTTTAGCAACCTACTTTCTATGTCTCTGATCTCACAATCATTAGGAATTGCCTGTTAAGTTTGTGGCAGCCCAACGCTAGGGCATCTTCTTCCCTTGGTTAGAAAGGGCCTCCAGACAGAAGGGGTTCCAGCTTAGAGAAATATTTCTCAAAAGGGATCACCAGACAGGGCCGAGAAGCTTGTTGTTTCGCGTTGCTGGGAATGCCCATGATTCATTCATTCAACAGATATTTACTGAGCAATGAAATGCAAGGCCCTCTGGTCGGTATTCTGGGAGGGAGACTCAGGAGTGGTTAGGGGATGATCTGTTGCCCAAATGAATGGTATTGATAACTAGTATGCTGAGAGTTCAGAAAAAAGTAGAAGGTTAAGGGAAAAAAGGAGGAGAAAAGATAATAATAATAATAATTCTCATTTATAGGATTAGGGGCTAAACCTATGATTCCACTGATGTGCAGTTTGGTACCTCCTCTATAATTGAGAGTCTCAGAGATTAGCCTAAAGCTCTCAAAGGTTAAGTGACTTGTTTCGAGTCCCATAGCCGGTCTGTTTTGAGGGATAGAACTAAAATCCAGGTCTTTGGGGCTTTCTCTGCATTTATATACTACTTCACACTTTCCTCACAAGGACCCTGGCCGGTCCATAACTGCTGGACCATGAGGGATAGATGAATCTTAGGGGTGGGAAGGAGCGTCTCTTCCCTGGTCTAGAAGGTGCTGAAATTCTAAGGCTGACCCGGCCCTCACAGTCAAGGTCTGACCTTCTCTTTGGTGGGGGCAGCAGGGACCCCAGAAGACACGCGCAGACTTTTGGGGTACTGGAAGCAGGAGCCAGTGTGGGCTGGGTTCCCAGGAATCACGAGTTGAGAGGCATATTTACCTCCCAGCTAGCGCTTGAGCATGTGTGCCAGATAGAGGAAAGTGGGAAGGCTGGCTTTTCTTCTTGGGTGGGGCACAGCAGAGTACTGTGTAATGACTCAGAGAAGCCAGATCCCTGAGTCACCCCCAGCCTGTGAGCTCATAGCCTTTCCCTCCTGTCCCCAGGAAGTGAGTGACTCATTCTCTCACCTGGTTTGTTTACAGGAGGAAGGGCTGAGTTGCTACACTTGGGGACTGGGGAGAAAGGGAGAAAAATGGTGCTGGGGGTGGGGGCGTTGCCTGTTTCCTTTTGGAGCAACCAGTATCCTAGAATGAGATTGCATTATTTGGATAGTTGGCTAAAGGTCACTGGGTGGGGGGGAGAGGGGGAAGGGGAGAACAATAACCCAAAAATGCCATTTTTGAATTTGAGAAATTCTTCAGCCTTTATGTGAGTCACTGTGATAGTACAGAACAATGTCTTTGAAGTGGAGTCAGGGGTAGCCTGGGGATCAGCTCGGGCAGGCAATAACTCACAGTGACATCTTGGAATGATGGGTTGAGGTACTCAGGAATAGACTCCCTTCTTTAGGGATGCTGAAGAACAGATTTCTATTCCTGGGAGTGGGACCGAATCCTTTGTTATAGTCATTTGCAAGTCTGAGATTGAATAATTCTGATATTCTTTGTTATAGTCATTTGCAAGTCTGAGATTGAATAATTCTGATATCTGAGTGGCCGATTTAGCTGCCTTCCCCATCCACCTTCATAATATTTCACTATCTAGGATCTGTTAGCCACCCTTACCTGCTGGTTCTGTCCTCCTCACAAGGATGGAATGAATGTAATTTTTGTAGCTCCCCTCTGTGTTTGAAACTTTTGCAGCTGTTGCATCAATTTTGAATACTTGGCTGACATCAGGTTTGATTGACTCAGAGTCAAAAAGTATTTTTTTACTTATTTACTTTTAATAGCATTTTATATTTTTCCAATTCATGTAAAGACAATTTTTAATACAGACTTTTATTTATTTATTTATTTGCTTATCTATCTTTTTTTTTATTTTTGTTGGGGCAATTGGAGTAAGTGACTTGCTTAGGGTAACATAGCTAGAAAGTATTAAGTGCCTGGGGCCATTAACATAGACTTTTAAAATTATTATTAAAGTCTTTTATTTATAAATCATATGCATAGATAGTTTTTTCAATATTGACGCTTGCCAAACTTTCTGTTCCAGATTAATCTCTTCCTTCTCTCCATCCCTTCCCCAAGAAGGCAGGTAGTCCAATACATGTTAAATATGTTAAAATATATTAGCATAGATTTTTAATAAAAATTTGAGTTCCAATTATTTTCCTTCCTCCCTGAAGTGGTAAGCACTTTGATATAGATTATACACATACAATCATGTAAAATCTATTTCCATATTGGTCATATTGTGAAAGAAATAACAATTTGCAAAAAGGAAAAAAACATAAAATATAAAGAAAGTGAAAATAGTGTACTTCAATGTGTGTTGAGATACCATCAGTTCTTTCTCTGGATATGGATAGCATCATGAGTCTTTTGGAATTGTCGTAGATCACTCATTAAATACTTGCAATGTACCAGATACTATACTAAGAGTGGGGGGATATACAGAAAGGCAAAAACAAAGATAAAAACCCAACAAAAATCTTCAAACTAAAAACAACAACAACAACAAAAAAACCAATCCTTGAAAGCCAGTGAACCTACTTGGAGTCAGGAGGTGGAACATCCTATGAGAAAAACAGCTAGGAGTCCACTGATATTGGATCATAGAATACATGGAGCAGTATAAGGTATAAGAAGACTGGAATAATAGGAAATAGCTAGATTATGGAGGGCTTTAATAATTAAACAGAGGAATGAGGAAAGAGAAATGGAGGGTTCCAAAGATGGGGTAACAGGAAGGAAGCTTAGACTAAAGTTTAGACTAGAAATCTCAAGTCATGGAGTCTTGGAGTCATGGAGATAGAATATCAGATGTACTTCGTAGAGAAAGGGAATCAGATGAGTCCTTACATAGAGGCTTGCCTCTGACAAATCACAGCCCTTCTGACTCTACTCTGGGCACTTCCCTTTGCCAAATAAAGTGCCTTTTTTTTTTTTTTTTTTTAATGGTAGGAGAATATTTTAAAAATTAAAAAAATTCATTTTCATAGCACTTAATGTCTTTACAAAAAGCTTTCCTCACAACAAACTTTGAGGTAAATAATTACAGTGTTATATTCATTTTACAGGTGAGGAAACTGAGGCTTAGAAGTCTTAAGTAACTTCGTTTAGGGTAACATAGTTAAGTAATGGAAACCACTACTCTAAACAAGGTCTCCCTTAACCAACAATCCACTGTCTCTCATTATAATAAACTCTTGAATTTCAGGCTCTCTGTTTTGAAAGCAGCTTCTTGAAGGCTGACCAGTTTTTATTTCTTAAAAATTTAAACATTTTATTATTTTTAGTAGTATTTTATTTTAAAAAATTTAAAAATAATTTATTTTTTAAATTAATGTTTTAAAAATACATTTAAATAATTTTTAAAAATTAAAGTATTATTTTTTTAAAATTTTTGTAGCATTTTTTAAAAAGATAGTTTTCAACATTCATCTTTGCAAAACCTCGTGTTCCAATTTTTTCTCTCTCCTTCCCGCCCTCTAAGACAGCAAGAAATCCAATATAAGCTAAACATGTGCAATTCTACTAAACATATTTCCACATTTGTCATGCTGCACAAGAAAAATCAGATCAAAAGGGGAAAACAAAGATTTAAAAAAAAAAACCAAGCAAACAAACAACAACAACAACAAAGTGAAAACACTGTTTTGATCCACATTCAGTCTCCATAGTTTTCCTCTCTGGATACAGATGGCACTTTCCATCCCAAATCTATTGGAATTCAGGCATAGTTTTGTAGCCATAGTTTTTCTTTGGGGTCTCTAAACTTGGCTGTGGGGAACATGATAATAACTAGAGATAATATGAAAAGGCAGGGTAGTGTGGTAGAAATCACACTGAATCTTGAAGCAAAAGATGGAAATTCTGGTATCTTTTGCCTCCCTGTCCCTGCCATTTCTCTGTGACCTTGGACAAAATTCTTAACCTTTCTGGGTCTCAGCCACCTCTTGGGTAGATTGTATTTAATGTCTGAAGTCGGGGACTGAATCAGAAGATCTTTTGATGGCCCTTCCAGGTCCTTTCATAGATCTTAAGCATGATCCTATAGGGTTCTCTTCCCAAGGCCCTTCCCTGTGCCTTCATTTCATTTTCACTGTTATTTCTGAGGCCTCATTGGCCAACAATATTCAAGGACCTTGCATGGGGTGGGGCTGAGAATGGGGCTTTCCAGAGTCCTGGTATGGCCAGTATTTCTCCCCTATTAACTAATATACCTAGATGGAAGAAAAAGTATGGCTAGGGTCAGAATCTTTCATTCGACACTCAGACAAGGTTGAAACTGCTAATACCCCTGGAAGCATTAACAGTGATTGAAAAGGATGCTTGGACCACAGGATTATAGGATTCAGAATTGGAGGAGGTCCTAGAGATTTGTCCAGCCTTCTCATTTTACAGATAAAGAAACTGAGTCTTTAGTTAAATAACTTTTTGCAGATCATCTAGTATCAGAGCTGGGATGGAAATAATAGCTAAGAACTAGCATCTATATGTCACTTTGAGGTTTTATAAATATTACAAATTATAATTTGTACAGTTGAGGAAACTGAGGCAGGTTGAGGTGATTTATCTTGCCTAAGGCCATATAGCTGATAATCTGAGGCCAGAACTTCAGGTATTCCTGATACCATCCTA